>NW_022589707.1:56132604-56445389 GCF_004348235.1 Phoca vitulina
CTCTGGCTATGCGGGGTCTTTTCTGGTTCCATACAAATTTTAGGATTATTTGTTCCATTTCTTTGAAGAAAGTGGATGGTATTTTGATGGGGATTGCATTGAATGTGTAGATTGCTCTAGGTAGGATTGACATCTTCACAATATTTGTTCTTCCAATCCATAGCAAGGGTTCAGTTTTGAGTCAATATTTTTCAAATTGAAATCTTCATTCC
This sequence comes from Phoca vitulina, assembly GCF_004348235.1. Classification (NCBI taxonomy): domain Eukaryota; kingdom Metazoa; phylum Chordata; class Mammalia; order Carnivora; family Phocidae; genus Phoca; species Phoca vitulina. The sequence continues at coordinate 56,132,817 of NW_022589707.1, forward strand.
ATATGAAAGTTGAGCATTTTTTTATATACCAAAGTTATTGGTTATTGAATAAGATTGTTATTTTTAGGATTACTTAATAGATGTGGTAATGTTTTAATGTTTTTATTGACTTTAAAATGACTTTGAAAAAAATAAAATGACTTTTAGTAACTTTAAATTGTTTTATATTGAGAACTCTTGCTTTTTTGAACACAAGCACCAACTCTATGCTAGTAACAAAAATTTCTTTTCTTTAAATGTAAACTTTTTCTGCAGACTAATGATATGCACTTTTGAGGTAAATAATTTTTCATAATGAGTAACTTGGGGACATGAGAGTGGAAAGTTGCCAGATACTGCAGCTAGGTGTAAGGATGAATTATTCAAATGGGAACACAAACTTTATTGAGTACTTGAATTTCTTAGATTATCCTCCTGGGCTAAATTTCATATAAGCAAGTTAAGAAATCAGCATCACCTTCATGCACAGAGTATTTTGACTTAGAATTTCTTGCAGATCACACTTTTATTAAAAGAGAAGTTCAATATTCTCACATACCATATTATATTAACAATGTTTTTACATATCATACTATATTTACCCCACTTAGCTCCATTATGGGAGAAAAATCAATAGTAAAATGTCAATAACTAAATTAGTAATCATTTTAATTGATGGTGAGTCAAACATGGTCTATTTATTTCATTTTTATTAAAGCCATTTGTAATAGGTTTTTCTCTTCATTTTTTTTAAACAGCAACTTAACAACACTTTTAACAACCATTCTTTTATTATTGCTTTAATTTCTCATATCAACACATAGCTCCCTTAAATCTATCCAACTTAAACATTTCCACTAGAAATCTAGATAACAAGATGTACCTATTGTAAACACTTTACTAGTCAGCATTTATTTTAAGGTAAAAGACCAACTAAACACTTTGCATTAAACACTTCGCATGAATAAATGAATCATTTATCTGATGCCAATTTTTTAAATATAATTAGTTTCTTTTAAAGTTATCTTGTAATAATTCAAATGCTGAGGAGTCATCAGAATTACTAGTACAATTTTGCTTGGTTATTTGGATCGCATTTTAATCTAATGCCAACTAAACAGCACAACTTTAGCAATTTTTGAAGTCTAGCCATTTTCATATTTTGAAATCAATCTTTCTTTCCCAAGGTCTCTATCATACTGTGGGTGCCACACTGTAACAGAACAACACTGGACTGAGAGTTGAGGGACTCTGTTCTAGCGCTGACCTGTGGTAATGGGACGTTTGACCTTGGGTAAGTCACAGGACTTCTTTCAGCCTCACGTAACTCATTTGCAAAAAAAGGAATGATGTCTGAGGATGCATTAAGCTCCAGAATTATACAGAATCATGATGTTATATGCTGTGCATTGTTACATTGGGCCAAACATATCAAATTAATTAAAGACTAGACATCTTTACAAGCATGCAAGAGAATCTTTTAATGACTGAACAGTAAATTACAATGTGAAAGAGATATTGGGTGGTGATTTTTACCATTTTAATATTGAAGAATAATGGCTGATTATGCAATATGATATGACTGACAAAAAATTGGAAAAATATTTATAACATAAAAGAAAAAATACCTATGGTAATTTCCATTGGATTTCTTATTTATTCATTTATATTAGGAATGTATTAAAATAAGTTTCTAAGCAACACTCCAAGTTTATATAGTATTTCTTTTTTGTTATGTGAGAAACCCATAAAATAATTAATGCCTTATTCTGCAGCTTTTGTGTGTGCCATTATTAGCAGGTGATAATTGAACATTAAAGGTAAGGTAGTCCTCCAATGCACAGCCATTTTTCCTCACTTGAATCTTTTGAATGCCTTAGATTAATAAGCTAAGTAAGAAAATATGCTAATTTAACTGTAAGGGTATAAGCTCGGTAAAAAGGGGGGAAAGGAGGTAAGAAAGTAGGCTGATGTCTTTTTATAGTGACTTGAAAGGCTAGCCTAAAAGAAAAACGAAAGTTATTCAATTTACATAATCATTTTAAGTTGATTAGCTTGGCAGCACTGCCCTGTATTTTTTCCAGGGGAAGAGTTATTCTCTATAAATAATTATTTACTAGACACAATCTAAGATCTGACTTGACTAAGCTCTTAGAATAAAATGTATCAATCCATGCTCATCCTTATTTAATACAGCAGATTTTATTTCGGCACTCTATTAAGAAGTCAGGGCTTCTAGCATACTCTGAGAAACAAGGGGGCAGTGATGGTCTGCATAAGTGGACTTGGCAGCACAGATCAGCTCTTGTCATAGCTCCAAGGAAAGAATGTGCAGTCACTCTGAGTGCCGCTCCCTGGACTAGTTTGCCTCCTGGCAAGAGAGGACAGGGCTCTTGTCAGTTACAGTGATAGCTCCAGTAGCAGACGCTGAGAAAAGTAGGGCGGAACACCTCTCTGGCTTCGACCAGCAGCCTCACACACATTTAATAATGGCCACAAGCTTTGTCTGATTTGGTATGAAAAAAAAAAAAGCTTGAGAGGGTGGTGAAGATTTCAGATCTATTTTGACCTTTTACTTTAGGTTGAGTGTTGCTTACTATTTAAGGTGCTGTATGTAAACAGAAAGAAAAAAAAAAAAGCTCCCATTCTCCTTATCTCTCAATTTACCTCCTCTCGTGGTCCAAGTTATGTGACACAGAAACTCACCCATTTGCCTGTGAAATAGGCATCAGTGGTTGTTAGACACTAATTCTAGAAACCTGGCTACAATAACATACAATAAAGATGGGTGTTGCCACAGTACTGTAGTCTCCTATATGGTTTGCAGGTAGCAATTGACTTTGAGAAAATGTCTGCTTTCTGATTTAATCTAATTACTAAACCCAGGCCGAATCTCATTCTTGTTCATTATATTTCTGTGTTGAAAGTGGAATAAAAAAATGGGATTCAGAAAATATGTGTCTTAAAGATATTCAATGTTTTTGTAAGTTTTGTTTTGTGAAGGGTATCCTTTTCACCATTTAAATGGAACATTTATGGAGTAGTTAGAGGGAGAACACAGGTGTGGTCCTCAGACTGACCTAAAGCTTGGGCCTGCTGAGAATTACTCCTAAAAACTAGGCTCTGATTTACCAAGTTTTGCAGTAAAAATAAAGGCATGTGTGTTTGTGTGTGTTGATTTGCTTCAGTTATTAGGATCTGGTGGGCAGACAGGCCCATTGCCATTGTCTCCAGAATAGTTAGGTAAAGTCTGTGGAGAGGACAGGACAAATCTAGCCTTGTTCCCATGAAGGCAGTCAAGACGAACTTTTCGTGTCTGGTGGAATCCTGTCTCTGGGCAAGTGGTATCTGGAATAGCAACGTTTTCTCCAGAGGAACTTTGGCGTCTTAGGAAGCATGTTATACTACTCTGAGAGCATGTTGTACTATCCCCTGCTTTGAATATTGACCTTCAAACTGATATATTTCCTTATTCTTTGCCAAGGTGGATTCAGGTCTTATGAGGTCTGAAGCTTACATAATATTGGAACTCTTTTTTAAGACAAAGAATGCAAATTTGTGGATATAAAATATCTAATTAGATGGAGATGTTATAATAAATTAAAAATTTTAAAAGCTGATAAATACTACAAACATCACAAATCTCAGGAAAATAATATCTTTGTACTACTTTCCCCCTACATCTTTGGTTTCTGATCATCTCTTTATGTGGCAATGATTTTGTAGTTTCTCTTGAGAGAATAGAAAGTTAACTTAATCTTTCCTGTAGCACGGTTAATTAACTTTTTTATTATTGATAATTTAATATATAGCCTACCTCAAGAAGTAACAAAAAGCTCAATAAACAATTTAACCTTACACCTAAAGGAACTAGAAAAAGAGCAAGCAAAGCTGAATGTGAGTAGAAGGAAGGAAATAATAAAGAGCAAAACAGAAATAAATGATATAGAGACTAAAAAACAATAGAGAAAATTAATGAAACCAAGAGCTGGGTCTTTGAAAAGATAAACAAAATTGATGAGCCTTTAGCTGGACTCATCAAGAAAAAAAGAGAAAGGACCCAAAATCGGAAACAAAAGAGGAGCTGTAACTGACATCACAGAAATACAAAGGATTATAAGAGAATACTACAAAAAACTGGACAACCTAGAAGAATTGGATAAATTCCTAGAAACATATAATCTTCCAAAACTGAATCAGGAAGAAATAAAAAATCTGAACAGACAAATTACTAGAAACAAAAGTGATTTGTAATCAAAAAACTACCAAAAGATAAAAGACCATGACCAGATGCATTCACAAGTGAATTTTACCAAACATTTAAAGAATACTTATTCTCTTCAAGCTATTCCAAAAAATAGAAGAAGAAAGATAGTTTCCAAATATGTTCTATGAGGTCAGCATTACCCTGATACCAAACCAGGCAAAAACACCACAAAAAAGAAAACTATGGGCCAATATCCCTGGTGAACATAGGTGCAAAAATCCTCAACAAAATATTACTAAACGTCATTCAATGATACATTAAAAAGGCTCACACACCATGATCAAGTGGGATTTATTGCAGGGATGAAAGGATGCTTTCAATATTCACAAGTCAGTCAAAATCATACCCCACATCAACAAAATGAAGGATAAAAATCATATGGTCATCTCAATAGATGCAGAAAAAACATTTGACAAAATGCAATATCCATTCTGCTTCTTTAAAGATTTTAATTAATTAATTAATTTAGAGAGAACAAGTGGGGGAAGGGGTAGAGGGAGAGAGTCTTAAGCAGACACCACACTGAGATGGAGCCCAATGTGGGGTTCAATCTCACAATCCTGGGATCATGACCTGAGCTGAAATCAAGCATCAGACACTTAACCGACCGAGCCACGGAGGCACCCCCAATATCCATTCTTGATGAAAACTCTTAATAAAATGGGTTTAGAGGTAGCATACCTCAACATAATAAAGGGCATATAAGAAATACCCATAGCTAACATCATACTCAAAGGTGGAAAACTGAAAGCTTTTCCTTTATGTGCAGGAACAAGACAAGGAAGTCTACTCTCACCACTTTTATTCAACATAGTACTAGACGTCCTAGCCACAGCAATTAGACAAGAAAAAAAAATAGGAGACATCCATATTGGTAAGGAAGAAGTTAAACTCTCACTATTTGTAGATGGCATGACGCTAATAAAACTTTTAAGACTCCACCAAAAAACTATTAGAAGTAATAAATGATTTCAGTAAAGTTGCAGGATACAAAATTAATATCCAGAAATCAGTAGTGTTTCTACACACTAATAAAGTAGCAGAAAGAGAAATTAAGAAAACAATTCCACTTATAATTTCACTAAAAAGAATAAAATACCTATGAATAAACTTAAGGAGCTGAAAGACCTGAAAACTATAAAAAACTTATGAAAGAAATTAAAGATAACACAAACAATTGGAAAGGTAGTCCATACTCATGAATTGGAAGAATTTATATTGTATGGAATATGTTCATGCTCCCCAAAGCAATCTACAAATTCAATGTAATCTCTATTAAAATACCAAAAGCATTTTTCATAAAACTGGAACAAATAATACTAAAATTTGCATGGAACCATGTGAGACCCTGAATTGCCAAAGCAATCCTGAGATAGAACAAAAAAGCTGAAGTTATCGCAATTCCAGATTTCGAGATATACAAGGTTTAGTAATCAAAACAGTATGGTACTGGGACAAAAAAATAGACACATAGATCAGTAGAATAGGTAGACCAGAAGTAAAGCCACCATTATGGTCAAGTAATCTATGACAAAGTAGGTAAGAATATACAATAGGGAAAAGATAGTCTCTTCAAAAATTGGTGCTCGGAAAACTGGAACAGCTATGGGCAAAAGAATGAAACTGGACCATTCTTTTTCACCATACACAAAAATAAACTCAAAATGGATTAAAGACCTAAATGTGAGACCTGAAACCATAAAAATTCTAGAAGTGAACACAGGCAGTAACTGCTTTGACATTGGCTGTAACAACATTTTTCTAGATAGGTCCCCTGAGGCAAGGGAAGCAAAAACAAAAATAAACTATTGGGGCTACATCAAAATAAAAATCTTCTGCACAGTGAAAGAAACTATCAGCAAAACAAAAAAGGTAACCTACTGAGTGGGAAAAGTTATATGTGAATGATATATCTGATAAAGGGTTAATATCGAAAATATATAAAGGACTTATACAACTCAACACCAAAGAAAACAAACAACCTGACTAAAAAATGGTGAGAAGACCTGAATAGACATGTTTCCAAAGAAACATACAGGTGGTCAACACCACTAATCATCAGGGAAATGCAAATCAAAACCAAAATGAGATATCACCTCACACCTGTCAGAATGACTAAAATCAAAAAGACAAGAAATAGCAAGTGTTGGTGAGGATGTGGAGAAAAAGGAACCCTCATGCACTGTCAGTAGGAGTGCAAATTGGTGCAGCCACTGTGGAAAACGGTATGGAGTTTCCTCAAAAAAATTAAAAAATAGAAATACTATATGATTCAATAATTCCACTACTGGGTATTTACCTGAAGAAGACAAAAACACTAATTTGAAGAGATACATGTACCTCCATGTTTAATGCAGCATTATTAAAATAGCCAAGATATGGAACCAACCTAAGTGTCCAGTGATAGACAAAAGGATAAAGAAGATGTAGTATGTACACACACACACACACACACACACGCACGCACGCACAATGGAATATTATGCAGCTATAAAAAGGATGAGATCTTGACATTTGTGACAACATGGATAATATCTAGAGGGTATTATGCTAAGTGAAATAAGTCAGACTGAAAGACAAATACCATATGATTTCACCTATATTGGAATCTAAAAAACAAAACAAGTGAATAAACAAACAAAAAGCAGAATCAGACCTATAAATATAGAGAACAAACTGACGGTGCCAGAGGGAAGGGACATGAGGGAGTGGGCAAAATGGGTGAAGGGGAGTAGGAGATACAGGCTTCCAGTTATGGAATGAATAAGTCACAGAAATAAAAGGCACAGCATAAGGAATATAGTCAATGATACTGTAATAGTGTTGTATGGGGACAGATGGTAGCTACACTTGTGGTGAGCATAGCTTAAAATATGAATCACTGTATTATACACCTGAAACTAATGTAACGCTGTATGTCAACTCTACTCAAATAAAAAAAATTTTTAAAAATTAAAAGCATATTTTACATATTGATGCAATTCATGAAAAAATGTAATCGATGTGAGCTAAAATATAATTATGCTGATATTATAAAAATAATCTACACTTGCCTTTAAAATTGTTTTATAGCAGAAAAAATCAGTCAAGCAATAGAAAAATTATTGAATAAAATTTAACAACTATTTATGACAAAACTCTTATCAAAATATAACCAGAGGAAATTTACTTAACTTTGTAAGAGATATCTACCACAAACTTAGAGGAAGAAATATATTTAAGAAGATTTTAGAAATAATTTTTTCAAACTCAAGCAATTTTAAGTGCCTGCTATTATTACTTTTATTCAAGATTGTTTTTAAAGCTAGCAGTAAGAAAAGTAAAAGAAATAAAATGTACAAGAATTGGAAAGGAAGAAACAAAAACTCACCTTATCTGAAGATAATATAATCACTTACCTTGAAAATTCAACAAAATTTACATATAAAATATTAGAACTAATAAGGGAGAACAAGTTACAATAAATCAAATTAATATACAAAAAGTATTTGCATCCAATATAACAGCTTAAAACAATTAGGAAACAATATATAGAAAAGATATCTTCAAGGGAGGGAAAAATTTCTTGAGCCACCAAAACTATAAACCAGAAGGTGATACATTTGACTGCATTAAAGCAACAACAACATTAAGAACAACAGCACTTCTGAATTACAGACATCAAAAGAAAGGAAAATGACAAACCAGAGGCTTGGATATGTTATTTGATACATATAATTTACAAATGATTGGAAACCTGAAAATACAAAGAGGTTTGGCAGATCTTATAAAAAAAGAAAGAACTCAATGCAAAATATTGGAAATTCACAGAGATGAAACTCAAGTAGTCAAAAATCATGTAAAAGTATTCAATTTCAATGGTAACCAAGATAATACAAAATTAAGCCCTCTGTTGGGCAAAATAATGGCCCCCAAACATGTCCTCAGAAACTGCAATTATGTTTGTTTACAATGCAAAGGAGTAATTAAGTTTGCTCGTCAACAGACCTTGAGATGAGGAGATTATCCTGGATTACTGGAGTGGGCTTTAGGTAATTGTAAGGATCCTTGTAAGTGGAAGAGAACAAGCAGCAGAGTCAGAGCAGAGCAATCTGCTGCTGGCTCTGGAATGCTGCTGGCTCTGAAGATGGAGGAAGGGACCACCAGGCAAGGAACGGGGCAGCCTGTGGAAGCTAGAAAAGGCAAGGAAACAAATTCACCTGTAGAATCCCTCAAAGGAATGCAGCCCTACTGACCCCTTGATCTGAGACCCATTTCAGACTTTTGTCTTTCAAAACTGGAAAATAATATACTTGTGTTGTCGTCAGCCACTATGTTTGTGGTAATTTGTTACAACAGTAATAGGAAACTAATATAAGCCCCAGCGAAGCACCACAGCGTTCTTACCAGGATGGCAAATGCATACAAGTCTGACAATGTCATATGTTAAGAATGTGGAAAATGGAAAGTGCCGTGCTATGCTGCCAATTGGTGGTAAATTAGTACATCTTCTTTGGAGGGCAGTTTCACAATGTCTAATATGTTTATACTTTCAGGACCAGCAATTTTATTGCTAGGTATATTTGAGAGAAATTATGACACATAGAGACAAAGAGACACATACAAGAATTGCTTTAGAGGCCTGCTATCATAAGAGAATTTGTCTTATTTTCAGTATGTCTTGCTGACGACCTGTTGTCCGGCTTTCTGGGTTTAGCATGTTTTCTTCTTTGCATGCTATAAATTTCCAGGAGCATGTCACGAGAACAAGGTAGTGCTCCCCACCATTTGAAAGACCCATCAAAATAATACCCCTCGGTCTTGGGTAATCATGGTTTTCTCTGGGACATTTGCTTTCACCTCAATCTACTCCTCTAAAGAGTTCCCTCCAACCTCCACCCTACCTCAATGAATCTCTAAAAACAGATATCACAGTTGCATTTTGAGGCTATAGGATGCTAACATCAGTCAGGTTCATAATTTTTTTTAACCACAGAGAGAAAAATAATGCATAATTTATTTGGCAGGATTCTTGGTCTATTCTTCAAAGAAAACTGTGGTGAATTGTACTTGTTAGAAGTTCAGTCTTTCTGAATGTTGCCTGTATAACATACAGATTTACCTAAGCACTTTTAAGGTTATACATGCTCCTAACAGTGCCAAACTTAATGACAGAGGGCTTCACTGGTCCCATCAAGGGCACACTCTAGAGGGATTGAGGTATGAAAAGACAGCAGTCTTGCTCGGGGTTGATGTCAAAGGCAAGGAGGACTGAGCCTGCTAATCCTGCAGGGGATCATTTGCACTGTCCGTAGACTCTTCTGGAGAATGCAGGCTCTGGAGAATTACAAGGATGATCTAAGTAACATTGGAATAGTCGAATGACAGCTGGCATCGTAAAACTTTCTCTAGTCCCCTGGGATCTTTTGTGTGCCTGTGTCTTTATGACTGGAGCGGAGTTGAATGAACCTACATGCCTGCCTAAGTTGTAGCTTTGCAGTCTGCTGGGTGCTTGGGCTGAATTCACAGACTTCATCTTGAATTGCTAAAACAGTCCAAGAACACTCATTAGATGGTTATATATTCTTGGTAGATTTGCATCCCAGTGACTCTATCATTCTGATCAGAAAAATGCACTAGGACTCCAACAGCTAATTAATAAATGCCTTACAATCAGACAAATGGCCATTTCATATAATAGCAATAGGCATGTCATTTGAAGAAATTATACACATAGAACGGTAGCAGATGTTCTCCACTCCCACTATTGACAGACCAGGATATGGAAGCCTTAAACTCCACCGGGAGGGATTTAGGTCAGTGTAAGGAAATCAGTGTGCATTTAAAAACCTTTTTTTCATTTAAAATATGTTGTCATGTTTTAAGAAACAGCTCTTCATTTGGAAATGCTGCTCGAGGGCTTCTGTGGAGAGCTGCAGCTGCCTGGGCGCATTCAATGGAGATGATTCAGCTGAACGCCATCATAGAGGAAGAAGAGTTTAGAGGTGGGTGGGTATAGAGTTAAGGAGACATTTTTAGAACCAAGATTCGTATTCTAGAACAGTAGTTCTCAAAATGGGGGTGCCTCTCCCAAGGACTGGACAAGAAGTTCCATTGGTATCCAGGAAAAAGAGATTAGAACTACCACATACTGTTTGGTTTTTTTTAAAGATTTTATTTATTTATTTGAGAGAGAGAATGAGACAGAGAGAGCATGAGAGGGGGGAGGGTCAGAGGGAGAAGCAGACTCCCCGCTGAGCAGGGAGCCCGATGCGGGGACTGGATCCCGGGACTCCAGGATCATGACCTGAGCCTAAGGCAGTCGCCCAACCGACTGAGCCACCCAGGCGCCCATACTGTTTGTTTTCTAATTTGTGTTTCATATTACATCATTATTGCATTGATATTCTGACATTTTATCCTATGTTTTACATTATACATAATAGCTTAGTTTATTAGAACATGTATATAACCTATAAAAAAGCCATTGTATGTATCTAGAGTGCTGATAAATTTTTATTTATGATTTTACCAATAAGAGTGCAACTTGGAAATAATTCGGAAATTCCTGTAAATCTATTACGCCAGATCTGACATGGGAGCAGAAAGGCCAGTGCCACCTTGATGATGACAAATAGCTTCCAAGGCCAAGGGTGTGTCTGGCTCAGACAAGGCCCTGGTGAGTCTTTGAAAAAGAAGTATGCTTATAAATGGACGTAGTCCTGCGGGGTCTCTTTCTCAGCAACCAGTGTCTGGGCTGAATGTCAGCCCATCCTGCACATCCTCACATGGCAACCTAAGGGAGATGCAGGACACCAGGAAGGGAGAAGGTGAGAGTCCATTGTAGTCTCTCTGCTTCCCTTCCCCACATGAAACTCAGTGGTTGAAAAAAATAATAATAATAAAGCTAAACTCTAGGTATGATGAGATGGTTAGCTTTGATACAGACTTTCTCAAATGTGACATTTTTTATTGCCTCTTCATATCCATTCTCCTTCCTTAATATTTTTAACAAGGTGTAGACATATGATTTGATTTTAGTCAGTGAACAGTAGGTTTAGGAGTAAATTCAAGGAAGTCCTTAAACAGAGAGGCTGAGCCTTTCTTCATTCCTTTCTTCTTTCATCCTGCTGCCTGGAATGCAGATGTGGTGGCTGGAACTCTGGCTGCAATATTGAATCTCACAGAAAACTATACCTAAGGATGGCAATTTGGTGATAATGGAAGGAGCCCGTGCCACTGAACACTTTATGCAGCATCCACACCAATGCTATGCTGTCCTCTTGCAGATTTTCTTTACTTGAGAGAAATACATTTCTACCTTGTTTAAGCCACTGTTAATTATGAGATTTTTTCTCTTATTTTCAGCTGCACTTAATCTTACCTGGATATATGAGATTTCTTCCTGCTTTTATGATTCTAAGTACACTTGACTTTATTCATTCCTGTGAACCTAAATATGATAAGGGAGCAAATCATCGAGGAATCTTCTGATAATTTCTAGCCATTGGATCATCATTGCAAACCATTTAGCAGAATTATATGAGAGAGTTTTCAGTGGCTTTGGGCCATTCATACCCAGAATCAAATCTAAACTCTGCCACCTACTAGATGTGCAGACCCATGTGAGACAGGATCTCTCAGACGTGTCCTTTCTTCCATGTCTTATAAAACCAGCTCACAGAATTTCTGTGTTTATTAAATGAGATGATATAGGTAAAGTGCCTGCTACTCAAATGTACTCTATCCATGTTAAGTACCCTCCAAAATTCATTTTCAAGCAACATGTAAATTTTAAAATTTTGTTTCATTACTGCTAGCACATTGCCTTGCACAGAGTACATACCAAATAAACAGCTTTTTAATAAAATAAGGTAAAGATTATAAAGTCATAGATCTTGGTCTTTTCTCATTTGAATTCATTCCTTAAACTATGTGAAATGTTGTCCTAATGTTCAGAAAGAGTCTTGGGCCAATTAAGTTCCCACCTTAAAACTGGAGAGTTAATTTGGAATTGGGTAGAATCTGGCTCTTTTATTCCCTAGTATGTAAAAACATACAGTTACCCAATGCACAAAAGCCTGTGCACTGAGATTAAAACGATTAAATAAGTATTCTCGTTGTTTTGAGTGTATTTAGCATCATTTGTCTTAATGGCATGTCTAATTTGGAGTTAACGTATAATGAGAAAATTTATTTCTGTAAAACATTTTCAATAACTTTAACTCAAAAACATACCGCAACGGACACCTTTAAAAAATTAGTCAATTTTATTCTGCCTAAATACACACTGCTATCTCTGTTGTTTGCATTTTTATCTCTCTCAGAAAGAGAATCATGGAGCTGGGAAGAATTGATAGAGATCCTGTAGCCCATCCCTCTGTGTTGATGTAGGAGTTTGCCCAAACCAACCTGAAGATGTGGCAAGGGGGAATTTTCCCTGTTTAATGACCTGCATGATGTGTCATAATTCTTTCATGTACAAGTGGTTTTATTAATTGTGTTTTTTCTGTTCTTTTCTCAGGAGTGTCTAGCAAAAAGATCTGGTCTCATAAAAACATGTTCTGTGCTCTTTTCTTCATATTCTATGGTTCAGAGATCATATTTCAGATGTTAGAGAGGAAGTGTTAGAAAGAATAAAAGGGCGTCAAAAGAGGTTAAAGGGAAGTGGAAAACTTTCCTCTTTACCTCCATAAGCTTTCTCTGAGAAATACCAGATCTCTTTACCCTGTAGATGGATAGCATTTGAGTTATAACTACTTTAATCCATCTTGAGTCAAAAGGAAAGGTAAACTTACTGAAACAGTGACATAATACTGGAGACTATGAGAATTCATTACCACCAAGATGACAAATCTCTTGCTCATTTCCAGTATCCACTAATATGCACTACAGAAACTCCAATTTCCTGTGCTATGTGATATATTTTGATGTCATTAAAATATGTGGAGAGCCGTGAGAAATAAGAAACAGAACATGGAGAAAATTAGGGGAAACTAAGTGTTAAGGCTTAGGGATTAAGAAAGGGGCAGCACTTTTCATCATACAAGTGCCAACTTTTCAGTTGAGCCTCTTATGTGGGTAGGATCTAGTGAAATGCTACTGAAAGAGTCCCATCAGCTTTTTGATAGATTCCGGGCTGACACACACATCAAACGGGATTTGAATGAAATCCAGATATTGTTTCTATTTTAAGTGAAATTAATTGAGCTTTCAACAGCTCTATGATATTTCAGACAGATATTTGTCAAGACTTTATCAACACAGAGTGCCATCGGGGAGGATTTGAGGAGCAGGCTGTCATGGGCAGGGAGGGCGAGAGGCCTGGGCAGCAGACCCCAGGTAAAACATTCGTGTGCGGATGCCTGGCTGTGACTTGCACGCAGTCAGGACCTGCCCTGCTCTGCCAAGCCCAGCCTCTTCTCACTGTCCATGGTGAAGAATCCCACAGTGTCAAAGGGCCTGAGTGAGAGGACAAAAGCCGACCCTGGGAACAGGTTTTGTGGGTAATTAGTTCACACTGACAGATTTATTTATTTTGTCTGCACTTGTGTTATCAAGGTCCTGGGAGAAATTCCTTCCAAAATACACTCTGACATGTACTAGTGTCCTCGTATTGGGAAATGATGCTGCTTTTTGGAGTGATTGGGAGTGTAAGTGCAAATACGTACTTTATCTAAATTACCTCCTGGGTGAAGCATTTATCCTCATAAATACTTTTACCCTCCTGACTCACTTTAAACTCAAATTTTAGTGCTGAAATACAAGAAGGAAGCTGTATAATGATCGGTGATGTGTGTATAAAGCTGTTTCTTTAAAACTCCCCTATTGCATCCATTTTTTCACTCTGGGGGCATGGGATTGCTTGAATTTCCATTTCTTTTTCCCCTCATATTTAATTTTTTTATGTTATATTAATCACCATACATTACATCATTGGTTTTTGATGTAGTGTTCCATGATTCATTGTTTGCGTATAACTAGAGGGGAGGGACGTGGGAGGATGGGTCATATTTAATTTTTTAAAAGAAGTTTGAGTTAGGAACTTTGAAGCCTCCTTTTTCTCTGCTGGGCTCTTGTGTTCAAGAAACTGCTCAGTACAGCAGGCAGTGTGTAAATTTAAAATCAGCCAAGGACGAAGGTGTCTTTTGCCTCTAACAGTTAACGTATACATGGTTTGTTAGATTCTTTCCATTAAAACTAAAGGAGCTTATTTTTGAAAGATTATAAAATCAGCAAAAATCTGATCAGTTTTGACATTTGTATTTTAAATGCTCAAGGAATGTAGTTTTCATCTCAAAGCATTTTAGATTTGTGTTTAGTAATGAATGTTTCCTCTCTCTTAGCTGGCTTAGCATATAAGGAATGATTTTGACCCTATGAGGCAATCACCAAAAGTATTTCTAGTAGGGCCAAATTAATTAAATAATTTATTTTAAAACTGTTAAGATATACATATATATTGAAGTGTTCTCTGTGATAAAATAGCAGTTTAAAAGGGATTTCTAAACATTTCAGGATTCAAAAGCCTAAAAGTTTACATTTCTCCATTTTTTGGATGTACTAGTACTAGAAGATTTTTTGACACGCAACTTTTGAAAGTTGTTGGAAAAGTTAAAAGCCATTAGGATTTCATAATTACTATTTAGTGTGTATGTGTGCATGCGCACCCACGTAATTTTCGTCCCCTAGATTATAAGCTTCTTGATGTAGGGACAATATCTTTTATCCCTGTGTACCCATCTTGTTCCATTTTATCCTTAAGTACTAGTACCTCCCCTGCCACATTGGAGGTGCTCAGTAAATATTTGTTCAATAAATGGATGAATAAGCAAACATCAATAAATAAAAAATAAAATTACAACTCTAAAAGAGAAGAAACAAATATCAGCATGAAAGGAAATCGTTGCTTTTACTGTGTAATTTTATAAACATTTCCATAGAAATAAATAATTTCTTAGCACCAGCATTGTATTATAATAGACTGTGTTACAGAGCCTATAGACTAAAACATTGTGTATTTCAAGGTAGAGACTTTAATTGGAACTCATGCCAGTGGTGTTAAGTGATTAGAATAACATCCTGAAGACTTGGAGTTAATTATATCTTAAAGATCACTCATGGTGGTTAAATATTTCTCCTTATATAATACTACTTTAACATAGATGTAGTCTCAATCATGATAAGTTGATAAAAATATTAGAACTATTTTTCTATGTGGATACTCCAGCATTTAAAAATACAAATGTCAAAACTTTCTTTGTGGATATCATCCATTTCCCAAATCACTCCACATTCTGCTTCATCAAAAATTACTATTGGCTCTACCTCCAGTATTTTGGATCTGATTGCTCCTCACCGTCTCCATCTGAAGCACTTCATTCTTAGCCACCATCAGTTCTGTAGTCTAACTAGTCTCCCTGATCCCCCTCTTTCCTCTCATTTTCCCCTTACCAGCCACAGTGATTTTTTATAAGCTTAAATCAGATCATACCCAATTCCTGGATTAAACACTCCAATGGCTTCATTGCAGTTAGGGTATCGATCACTCTCTCTGACCCCTCTTCATCCTTGCTGACTCTGCAGGACCTGGCCTTCCTCATTCTATGATCTCGTCTTCTGTGCACTACTACCTTTCTCCACTGTGCCCCAGCCACAGTGACTGCATTCTAAGCCTCCTCCCATCAGAGAGCCTTTGCATTTTCTGTTTACTCTGCTTGGGAGGCTCCTACCTCACCTTTTTGAAAGCCTGCTCTTCAACATTTCAGGCTTTGACTTTCATTGTCTCAGTGTCTCCATTTCTAACTACCTTAGCTAAGTGAACCTCAGGTCAAATCACATCTCCCTGTTTATTTTCTTCATGGCATTTCTTACTATGAGGAGGTAAATGACTGGTTTACCATTTTCTTACTTTGTTGGTTAGAATGTAGGCTTATTAAGGACCTAGACATTCTTGGACTTGGGTTTTTTTGGGCCTCTGCTACAATTCCAGTGCCTAAAACTGTGCCTATACAACCTTCTCCATGAAGATCTACATTTGACACCTTGACCTCTTGAGGGTTCTTTTTTTTTTTTAAAGATTTATTTATTTATTTGAGAGAGTGAGAGAGAGAGTGAGAGAGAGAGCGCATGGGGAGAGGGGCAGAGGGAGAGGGAGAGAATCTCCAGCAGAAGCCCTGATGAGCACAGAGCCTGATGCGGGGCTGGATCCCAGGACCCTGAAATCATGGCCTGAGCTGAAATCAAGAGTCAGATGCTTAACCGACTGAGCCACCAGGGTGCCCCAAGCATTATTTTCTAAAGTCAGTCTCACGTAACTGTGCTGTTTGGTCTTCAGTGGACAGACAGGATTATTTAAAGACCTGGGCTCCAACCCATACTTATTCATCACTTTTTCACAGACAATTACTCTCTTTGACCTTAGTTTGTTGTGTAAGATGACCACACACTTCAGAGAAATATCTAGGGAATGGAGGCAGAACTGAGGATCAAAGGATCAAGTAACTTGTCTGAGGTCTTAAGGCTAAGAGTCAGTCCATCTTAGAAGCCATCCTGTGCAAGCAGTGTTCCACGAGTTCCATTATCCTTTTTTCCTCTCGACTGCTGTAGCTGGTAGCAGAGGTGAAGTTCTAGAATCTCTAGGAGTAAGTCTTAGCTCTGATTACAGCATAGAGCATTATGGGGAATAAAACTGATCATTTTGATAAGAGAAAAGCAATGCTTTTCTAAGGTTCTGGTAATGGGTAGTTAGGGGCATAGTGTTTACGTGGTACTGGAGTCCCTTCAGGTCAGCTGCTCCAACAGCATTACCCAGGAAAATGACTGTGTCTGTGCATAAGCAATGGTGCCCAGGTTTAGCAAAGAGGGGCCAGGGGTGGGCTGAAAGGCAGGTAGTTTGAGATACTCGGGAGAGAGGAGAGATTTCCTTATCCCGGCAACTGGAAAAATGATGCCAAACAAATAGGAACAATGTTTAACGAGGGTCATTAGGTATATCCAGTACATATGTACTGCTGTTCCTTTTTCTTCTAGATCCATGAATCCAATTTATGGGAAAATATTACTGTATTCTGGTTGCTGGTCCAAAGTATATATTCCATTATGCAGGATGGAAATCCATCCCTAACAGGTGTTATCTTTCAGGTCCTCAGTGGACCATTTCACCATATATAAAGCTGATTACTACAGGGTGGTGGCTTATGTAGTAAGACCAGTAACCCCATAGGCTTCAACCTGTTGCCTTATTTCCTTTGCATTGAAGTGAGTTCCTTGTAAGAGGCTGTACTGAATGTGAGAGGTCTGTCTGTTAAGAGCTGAATGTTTGTGCTTCCCCTAAATTCATATGTTGCTAACTCCCAAGTGATGGTATATGGACATGGAGCCTTTGGGAGGGGATTAGGTTGAAATTAAGTCACAAAGGTAGGACCCTTATGATAAGATGTGTGCCCCTATAAGAAGCTGAAGACAGAGAGATCTCTCTCTTTTTACACCTGTACAAAGAAGATATTGTATGAACACACAGTGTAATGGTTGTTGTCTGCAAGCCAGGAAGTGGGCTATCACCAATAACTGAATCTGCCGGCACCTTGATCGTAGATTTCCAGCCTCTAGAACTGTGAGAAATAAATGTCTGTTGTTGAAGTTCCCAGTCTATGCCACTTTGTTATTGCAGACCGAACTAAGACACTATCCATATCCCCTTTCCCCAAATTTTTTAACGGTGGTGTTCTAATATTGTTCCTTTAATGTCTTTGACCAACTGGTTAGATAATTAACCCCTGAAACCTTGTAAATCTTGATTTTTGGTTTTATCTTTTTATAGACAAAACATACCCTAAGATATACTGCTTGACATTCTACCCTTGAGGGAGATTATTTTTTTCACTTGGTGCCACTTCTGAGGAGGACTGTGATAGTCCCAACAGTTCAGCTTTAAGTTCCTGCCAGCATATTCAGTGGAATCACTTGTAAGCTTACTTCAACTTCTTTTATGTTCACTTAGCTCTTCGTAAACTCTCTATGAATCCACAGGGGCTGGCTGAAGAGCAGCAGAGTGGCAGGGGCAGGGATTCTGAGTGCACCCACGGAACCCAGAAACTCCATTGTGATTCCCCCTGTTAGTACTTGTTAGGGGCAACATAAAGCATCCTGATCTGCCACTGACCCTCAGATCCCCATTGGATCCACTGAGCTGTGAAGGTTAAGGAAGATTTAGATTTTTAAAGAAAATGACAAGATTAATGATCATGATAATTTCTAAACACGAAGTTACTATTGAGACTTATGTGGAATAGTGGAATATTATGGTTAAAAAGGAACTTAAATATCATTGAGTCTAGTATCCCTCTTGATACTGAATGAAGAGAAAACAGTCCTTGAAAAGTTAAGAGACTTGAACAAGGTTGCTCAGCTCGTAAGTGTTTAAGTCCTTGTAAGAGCTGGGTCTGTCATGATTTTTTCGCACCATTTGCTACTCTGGCTGTCTGGACAATGTTAATCTTAGAAACTCTTTTCCACTTCATTCTGCAGCCCTCAGCCACAATGAGGCAACTCACAGGGTCCAGTGATTTCAGAATCCTTCCAGTTGCTACTGATTTTATGAATAAAGGCAGAGCGGTTTCATCAAAACTCTCTGTAATTAAAATGGAATAGTACTTAGATAAGTACATTTTTCAGCAAGAGAAGAGCCCTTTTCATATTTGATGCCTTCAGAAATGTTCTGGGACCTAACAAAGCACCTACCTAGCACATACAGTATTTGCTTTAAAATACTTATTGGATAAATGATTGTATAACTTTAAAGGCAGTGTTGTTATGGTGGTTGATCGTTTTGCAGGTGAGATTTCTTAAATTTCAGCAAATGTATCATGTTTATTTTAGTTCAGAGATAGAAACAGATCCAAAGGGATGTTTGACATTTAGTGTTTTTCTCTGTGCTCTTCTTCTGGCATCTTGTCAGTTTTGTAGTACCCTGCTACAATGTTTATTCTATTATTTACATACGAAGGGTCTTGTGGCAATAAAACAAGCCACTCGTTTTAGAAATAAAATTAGTTTTGGTATTTCTAATTTGTT
The DNA here is from genome assembly GCF_004348235.1 of Phoca vitulina. Taxonomy (NCBI): domain Eukaryota; kingdom Metazoa; phylum Chordata; class Mammalia; order Carnivora; family Phocidae; genus Phoca; species Phoca vitulina. The sequence continues at coordinate 56,152,117 of NW_022589707.1, forward strand.
TACATCATTATATCTGTTTCCACAACTAACTTGTTAGCTTGACAACAATTTCCTACACTGGAACAGTTATTATCATCTTTGTACAGGTTAATAAGATCGGTTTTGTAAAAGCCACTATTGAATATCAAGGGACTGTTATAGAAATATTCTGTGACCCACTGTACCACTTTTTACCTACCTGCTTTTCGATACTAGCTAATCACAAGCAAGGTTTCACTCTTTCAAAAGCCTAGTCATTTTTGGAGCAACTTTTTATAAGTTTAATCATATGACAACTTTACCATAATATACACCCTAACTATGTTAATAAAGTGTGACTAGACTGCAAGTGATAAAAAAATTATATTCATAAATATTGATAAGTGCAAATAGCCGCAGTAGAATACCTAATATGTATACAGAATCTCTAGCAGATGGAGAGGCGATCTTATGTATTGTAATCTATGACCAACAGGTGGCAGCACTTCCCAGGAGGTTCTCACTGGAGAGCACTTAAACTCATACAAGTTGTAACTCTTATCTTTTATTCTTTACTAGGGCTGTATAAAGTACAATGTATTTAAATTGATTGATAGACAACTCTGTTGCTTTAGAAACAAAATTACTTTATTCAATTACATTTAGAATTATATGTATAATGTACATTTATTTATTATACTGTGTTGAAATATCTATAGTACACCAATAACTAATTTCCTTTCTGTTGAAGGAGGTTGGGTAGTAATGATGCATTGAGTACATTAACTCTTCTAACTCTTTATCCCTGGGGATATTTTAAAGAAATGACTCTACTGATTTCTTAAAGATTCCATTTGGCTATAAGATAGGACAGGATTTTAGTTGTTATTTAGAAATAGGGCATACCACAACTACAGAAGTTTGTAAAATTCAGAATCAGATGTACTAACAATACTACATTTTATAGTTCTGCCCATGTTCTCCTTTATTAAAGAGAGTATCTTGTGTACTTTATTGTGACCTTGTAAATGTATGACCATATATTCATTGATTAGTTGATTTTGTTCTAATGTATCTTTCATTACAAAGATACATTAAAACAATAAAAACAAATTGATATATTTAAGAGAAAAGTTATAAAACAGATCAGAGTCATTTGCTGGTGTATTGGGACTAATTACTCATCTAACAACATCACACACCTCCAACTCCACCCAATGTCATGCGTCTAATCACTGTTAAGAACAGTCTTTTTTTTTTTTTAAGATTTTGTTTATTTGAGAGAGAGAGAGAGAGAGCACAAGCAGGGGGTAGGGGCAGAGGGAGAGGGAGAGGGAGAAGCAGACTCCCTGGTGAGCACGGAACCCGATGTGGGACTCAACCCCAGGACCCTGAGATCAGGACCTGAGTTGAAGGCAGATGCTTAACTGACTGAGCCACCCAGGCGCCCCAAGAACAGTCCTCTGATACATGCTTCAATCCATGATTCAGCAGACATTTTAGGTAATATCTAGAGACATTTTTGGTTGTCATAATTGGAAAGGGGGGTACTCTTGTCATTTAAGGGGTAGAGGGCAGTTATGCTGCTAAACAGTGTAGACTGCATAGCTTAGTCCCCACAAAAAGAATTATCCTTCCCAAAATGGCAGTAAGGCCAAAGTTGAAAAACTCTAGTCTTCATTAGATAGTTAGCTAGAAAATTCAATTACATCCACATTTTAGGAATACATGCATAGAAAGGCCAACAAATTAGAGTCCAGATGCAGAAGCTAAAAAGTGAAAGTATGGTTATAGTAGTTTTTTCTTTTTTTTGAAGATTTTATTCATTTATTTGAGAGAGAGAGAATGAGAGATAGCACGAGAGGGAAGAGTGTCAGAGGGAGAAGCAGACTCCCCACTGAGCAGGGAGCCCGATGTGGGACTCGATCCCGGGACTCCAGGATCACGACCCGAGCCGAAGGCAGTCTCCCAACCAACTGAGCCACCCAGGCGCCCCTATAGTAGGTTTTTTAAGGAAAAAAAAAATCTATCCACCCTATGATGTATCAAAAGACCATATTGTGAAAAGCTTTCTTTCCTGAAAATTACGAATGTGAAGTGCTATAGTGAGGGAATCCTAAGGGGTAAGTTTATGTTTTTAACCTTGCACAAGAAATCCCTTTAGAGGGGCACCTGGGTGGCTCAGTCGTTAAGCGTCTGCCTTCAGCTCAGGTCATGATCCCAGGGTCCTGGGATCGAGCCCCGCATCAGGCTCCCTGCTCAGCGGGGAGCCTGCTTCTCCCTCTCCCACTCCCCCTGCTTGTGTTCCCTCTCTTGCTGTGTCTCTCTCTGTCAAATAAATAAAATCTTAAAAAAAAAAAAAAAAAGAAAAAGAAATCCCTTTAGAGAGCCTCATTAACTACTCAGCAAAACTGAAAGACTCAGCATATCAAACCTATGTTTGCTAAACAAATTTTGTGCTGAATATACCACTGAAATATTACTATGTGTCTGGTTGCTTTTGAATTCTTGATTTGTACTCCAGAGAATAAGTATAAAACAATCATTTTTCCCTGCCTGTCTTGTCTCCCAGGCTTACAAAAACTGCTTTCCACCTTGGGAATTAAGGGATATAGGGAAATTTCATGGAGTGGCTTTTGCTCTTTCAGTCTGACTTGCCCTTACATAACTGGGGTGTGTGTGTTTGTGTGTATATACCATATGGAGACATTCCAAATACTGGAATCTTTCCATGTTCTAGAAAACTTTAGTAAAAAGTATTTTGTGAGGTTTATAACTGCATAGACACAGAGAATATTTAGAACAACAATAGGTTCAATAAATAGAAAACAGCACAGCACCTTTTGTAAGATTACTGTTAGGCACCTAAATAATGTTCTTCTTATAAAAATGTACTGTTCAGAATCTTAAAATCTGGCTTGGCTTGAAATTTCATATTATTGTATCAAAATGTAAATATTCAAATTTTGAGCTATTGCTTTGATTTGTAAGAAGTTCAAATGCGTCATCTAATAAGCACATTTCTGATTCATTTGAATGCTTTTTGTAAAAAGTAAAGAAAAAAAGGAAACAAGAAGTGGGAGGATTATGCTGGTACAATAAACAAGTTTCGTGTAATGATCTAAAGCTGAGTGTAACTGGGAGAATTGTCATTCGGCTCCTTAGATTTCTAGCAACTACATAAGCAGGAACTCAACTTCCCCATAATGTATAGGCTTGACTTCCTTGTTTTATAATAAAAAGAAATGTGTCTCTGACTTTGTAAATCAAGTCCTGTGCTTTGGTTAAACTGATAAGCATTTTTCAATTTTCTGTACAGGGCTTATTTGCTTCATGATGGCTATGTATGTAAAGAACAAAAATGAGATTGGAAATACAACTTTGGCCAAATGATATTTTCACATATTTTAGGATACTGTAAAAAAGAAAGAAAAATCAGACAATAACTATGATGCTTTTATATTTAAATACATTGTACCAAAAAGAAAGTGTGTGACATAAATTGTTAGCAGCAACTATTTGCATGGATTTGAGGAATGCTTTGGGTAGAAAGTAAAAAAAAAAATTATAATAATTCTAAGAAAAAGGTGTTCATCCTTACAAGGTTTATTTTTTCTTCACATGTGCTTTCCATAACTGAAAACAGTTCGTTATTCTGTTTCAAGTCTTTCATAATAAAGCTTGCATAAAGAAAATATATAGGGTATTTGTAGAAGGCCATGATTTTCCTATCAGGTCAAATCAGAGACAACCTAATTTGTTTAATAATTTTTGTCATTATTATTAATAAGGCAGCATAATGTGAGTTGATCATCACAGATTGCATGTTCATCTATTTAATGACTGTTTATTGAACATTTGCTATATGTGAGGTACTCTTCTGTGAGCTGGGAATTAAGCTTTCAATGCAATGGTCAATGTCCCTGCCCTCATTTCTAATGAGACCATCAGAATGATGGGACCCATCATGTATTCTACCCTTTTTAGTTTTATGGACCAGTTACAATGATGGAAAATTTTATAAACACTGGTGCTAATCAGAAATATTAAAATAAAATATGATATTTTAAGAATCTGTTTTAAATCCTAATAATATTCTAACACCAGCAATAACAGTATATTGTAGGAATGCCTGGGTGACTCAGCTGGTTAAACATCTGACTCTTGATTTCGGCTCAAGTCAGGATCTCAGGGTCGTGAGATGGAGCCCTGCAGTTGGCTCCTCTCTGGGCATAGAGTCTGCTTGAGATGCTCTCTCTCCTTTTCCCTCTGTCCCCCCACCCTCTAAAAAACAAAACAAAGCAAAACAGTATATTGTAAATATTTACTTCTTGGCCATAAAATGTTTTTAAAATTTTATATTTAATAATCCGATTTTAATACTATAATTTCCTCATGAATGAATATGCTGATGCCTTTTAGTAAAGTCACCATAATTATTATAATGATTTTCAAAATACTTCTCTTCTTACAATATATATGTAATATTCAATATATTCATATATAATATGAATTGAGCACTAATCTGCCTGATGATTGGACATAAAAATTTAGAAACACTATAAAATCCTAACACCTGGAATTTCCAAGAACAGAGAAAAGCCTGGATAACTCAAAGTACTCTTTCATAAATGAAATTTCTCAACTTCTTTCCAATCTGTTTTATGTAGCATTGATTTGTAAATAACCTTAGAGAAATGAGAGCTTAGATACTTGAGGGGAGTTCCATGTTTTGCCATTCAGCACATTAGGCAACTATGAACTTCAGAAGTTAGTACAAACTCAGATAAGCTGAGCATGATCCAGATGGGAAGGGGAGGGAGAGAATTCAAGCTATCAATAGAGTTCTTTTTAAGTAAAAGCTGTGGTGCAAGTAATCTCTTATTTAAACACCATATGAAAGATTACCCCACGTCACCCATATGGCAGATGGGAATGAGGAAATCTGCTTTACTTTAGAAACCAGTACCAAGGTGGGAAGAGAAGCAAAGTATAACCTCCATCTGCTGGAAAAACTAAAATAAGTCTTACAATGCACATTAAAAAATAAAACCAAAGAACAAATCATTAATAGGCTATCTCAGTAAAGCATGCCACTTCTTTTTCTCCCATAATCTTAATGTTGAATGTCCTGCAATAAAGTATTTTATTCCATGTGTTAATTATGAGCCCAAAGTCCCAAATCTGGTTTCCTAGGGTTTGCCACCCTTGAGAATCTACTGTTGAATATTCCCGTCACCATTGGGATGATCTCCCACTAGTGGCTAGGCCTAGCGGACTGATCCTGCATACCACTTGTAAAGACTTAGTTGCCTCTCTTACTAAAAGCAAAGCAGAATTCTCCAAGGTTTAAGACAGAGGGTTTGGTCCGGTCAGAATGAGGTAGGGGGAAAGAAGTTTAGGACATTGGACTGAAGTTTATCTGCTTATGGCTAAGGAAACGATTTTCCTCCGTTTCATCATCTGGAATAGATTTCTCTGCCTGGGTCATTTCTTTTCCTCTTGAGGTTTTTTTTGGTAAACTCTTACCTATATGAAATGTCTCAACTGGGAGGTGAGGTGGTTATGGGGGCAGAGGGTCCAAATCACAATATACTTCGTCTTTTTTAACTCCCCATGGACAGGATTTACCTCTTTCTCTTGATTAGGAAAGTAGGTCTAGGGGCGCCTGGGTGGCTCAGTTAGTTAAGCATCTGCCTTTCGCTCAGGTCATGATCCCCAGGGTCCTGGGATCGAGTCCCGCATTGGGATCCCTGCTCTGCAGGGAGCCTGCTTCTCCCTCTGCCTGCCATTCCCCTCCCCCCCGCTTGTGCTCCTTCTCTGTCTCTGACAAATAAATAAACAAAATCTTAAAAAAAAAAAAAAAAGAAAGTAGGTCTATGGCCACAGATATGTAAAAAATATACACAAGAGTATTCAAAGTGCTGGGTGTATGCTTGGTAGATACCAATGTGGCCACTTTATGTGACTTTAAAACAGAAGAAAATGCAATCTTCCTGGAAGAGCACAAAAGGAAGATCTAATAGATATATTTGTTTTTCTATTGTCAAAAATCCTTCTCCATGCCCTTTGTCATTACAAATTATTTACATTTTGAAAAAGGAAGTAAACAATTATAATCCTATTGAACATACTAAAATATATGTTGTCTAACTCTAAAGATTAATACTAAGACTCTGTGCCCCCATATGAAGAAGTTTGTTTTTTGTGAAGCCACCTTTTGGGTTAATAGAGTGGGATTTAGGAGGTATAGTTACATGTACTAAAGATAAAAATGTCCAGAGGTTCCATCTGTTAGAAGAGAATTTTTTTAAAATTTATACAGTGATTTTTTTAAAGAAAGATATAAAGTATAACTGTAGAAGAAAATCAACTGAAAAAGAATGCTAAAATCAGTATTTAATATCTCAAGATTTCTAAAATTAGATAAGGAAATTATAGTAAGACACTATACATTAGTATTTTATAAATAATATTCAATTGAAAATAAAATTAAATAGCTATTTGCTTAAGGAAGAAAATATGAATGATGTAAGAGGTGAAAATACACAGAAAATATTTCAGTATAGTGAAAACTAAAAATCCTGTTTTTTAGAGTAAGATGATTAATGAACATGTCCTCAAAAGATGTTAGATTAGCCATAATAAGGCATTTTAAAAATTATTTCCTTTTCATGCAGATTATTTGGCATTTGCCTATCCATCAATTTACAAGGTTATCATAAACAAGGTTAAGAACATGATATTGTGCTTAAAGGAACTGTAATCAGGAAATTGGGTCATTCTATACATAGTCTAATTGTGAGATTATCCCTTTCAACAAAGATTTAAGTACCAAATTTAACAGGTACTAAAATTCCCCATCTTGTTCTCACAAAAAGAAAACCAAACTTTCTTAACAGTAGAGTGAATAGGAAGGGAACAAAAGAAGCATCAGCAGTGTAATAACATACACAGGGTTAAACAGTTCTTTTTCAAAGAAATGTAGAACTAAAATATTCCTAAAGGTCACATGCCATCTCTTCAGCCCATTTAAGGCTTCTGAAATGCCAGTCTGAAGTAAAATAACTACCTCTCCAGAAGAGTCATTCCATTAGAGAGCCAACTAACATCAGTACAGAGATAAATGGGTGAACAGAAAATTGATTTTACACTTGTGCTGTAAGTGTGGTCAAATGTTATAGGCCAGCACATCAAATAGGATTTCAAAGAATTGCTGTGCCTGGAAAATAACAACATAAGAGGATGTGGTTAAATACAGCTTAATAATGGGTCTGATGTGCTCAGTGTACAGTAAAATATTTATTTACTCTTTCTGTTTGTAATATGACACATTCATATATCACTTCTCTTTTTGTTAATAAATTTATTATTTCACTGTTCCTGTAACTAGTACCTTTCATCTCTACTCATGTTATCACACATACCCAGAGGAATGCAAGCATGTAGCAGCGATGATTCATATTTTGTTTGATTTAAAACTTACAGATTGTGCCTAATAAAGATATTTTAATTAAATTTTGTTTTACATGATGCCAGGTCCACATACAAATATTATCCAGATCAAAATATTGAAGAACTATTTATCAAAACTAGTGAAGTTAATTAGATCCACTGGAAGCACAAAATGGATGTTGCCTTTCAACTTTCTGTGATTCCTTTGGCCCCTCCGTGATGTTTAAGTTGCTATAATGCTCAGATGGGACCCACCGTTTCTTTTCAGGTGTTTTTGACCTCACTGTGGTTGAATAACGTCAGGTATGATGAATGTGATACACTGTATTCCTTCCTCACTGTACTAAAGAGTCTCGGGGGTAAGTAGAAAGCTGGGCAATGACATTTTTAAAAGCCTTGGTGTGCTCTTGGCAGCTTAACAAGAAAGTCATGGCTAATATTTTTTTCTCTTATAGACATTTAGGGCTGTTCAAGACCAAGATAGCCTCTCTCCACATATTGCTAAACAAATGATCAATGCCAGGGTACAGTGAGAGTGAATGAATTTCCACCAAAGTAAGGAAAGTTGATTTGGGAAATTTAGTTCTTTCTTAAAGATGGTTCTAACAGAGCAGGCTTTGAAATCTACTCTGTCTTTTCTCCATGCTTTCCTTCACACCTTGTTCTCTCTGTGTCTACAGATTCTTTAATCTCCTATCACTCCTCACTACCCCAGTTTATTTCCTTTTGTTCTTCATCAGGAGAGAAGAAAGATTTTGAGCCATGCATATTATCCATTCTTTATCCTAGGATATGTGCTGCTTCATGGAATTTGAGACTCTTCTCAAGGAAAAAAAATCATTTTGCCCCAACTCTAAGTGTAATTTTGAAAGGGATGGAGTTAGATTTGAATTCTGAACATTCTCTTACTGGAAATACCATTTTTTTATTATTGTTTTTTTAATTGAGGAATAGTTGACATATAATGTTCTATTAGTTTCAGGTGTACAACATAGTAAATATATATGTATTTTATATATATATAATATATATATTTATTATATATATATACATATATATGTATTTTATATATATGTGTGTGTATATATATATATATATATATAAATGATAACCACAAAAAGTCTAATTAACATCCTTCTCCATACATAGTCATGGTGTGTGTGTGTGTGTGTGTATGTGTGTGTATTGAGGATTTTTGAGATCTACTTTTTTGGAAATTCCATTTTAAATCACCATTTCCACCTTGCTTCTTGAAATCAAGATTGAGTCTAATAATTTAAAACACAGCTTTCTTTTCTTGGTTACTTAAGTACAATGATGCAAAGAGTTAATATAAAAAAAGAGTGCCTCTGAATGTAGATGCATTTGATAGTGATGGTGGGATTGTGGAACTTAGTAAATACTTTGTCTTCCCCTTCCTTAATACTTGGGCTCCTGGTTATATTAGGCACCTGAGGAATCAGGGGCTATCAAGTTACATAAAGATGACTGATTCTAGAGGGCCTGGGTGGCTCAGTTGGTTGAGCTCCTGACTCTTGGTTTCAGCTCAGGTCATGATCTCAGAGTCCTGGGATCTAGCCCCCTACCGAGCTCTGCTCTCAGCACAGAATCTGCTTGTCCCTCTCCCTCCCCCTCTGCTCCTCCCCTCTCTCATGCTCTCTCTCTCTAATAAAGAAAATCTTAAAAAAAAAAGATGACCAATTCCATGCTAAACCTAGTCTGTTTCTGTTGGTATTCTACCATGTTATCTCCCTCTTCCCCTTTGTGGCTTTAAGCTTCTTGGCATATGGTTTTTAAATTAGGTCACTGTAATTTTTGATGTTCAGTTTCTTTGAGGAAGGAATAAAATTCCATTTTCCAATATAAAAATATCTAGATAGTAAACTGTATTTTTGTCACGTAACCCTGTATTGGGCCTTGTAGGCTATGTTTGAATCTGAAGGAATATGAAGTGATAATTTACTTCAGTTTTATTGACTTGCACTCATGACTCAGACCTTTTACATTTGGGAACACAGTGAAAGTTCTTTTTGTCTTTTCTTTCTTTTTCTTTCTTTTTTCTTTTCTCTAAATCCATGCCTCCCCTTTTTTCTATGCAGCTTGGTTCATTTCATTATAGTTACATTTAAGAGTCCGTAGTAGAATCTTAGAACTGAATCATCTAATCTAACCTTAGGGAAAATTAAGTCAGGCTCACAGTGGGGAGGGGCCTGACTAAGGTCAGACAGCTGGTGGGTGACAGAGCTGGAACAGGAAGAATGCTTTTCTGAGTCCCAGTGGAGGGCTCTTTCCACTGCATGCCATGGCCTTTTAGAAATCACAGACAGTGTTTTCCCTTTTCTGGGGTCTCATCCCGAGGACATATTATGATCTGTTTTCACTGCTGTCTTTAAATATATGTTACATCCAAGAAGAGAGTGATAACTAGTCATTCATTGTTCTTCCTCTAGCGTGTTATAATTGATGCAGTGCTTTTGTATTTAGTGCATCACAAGACAGAAAGCAGTTAAGCAGGATGATTTCTTTTTAAAAGGTATAGAGTGCAATAACACATTTTTTTTGTATTGAAAGCAACACATAACCATGCACTTATTAATAATCTATTAATTTCAAGGCATTTAATTCCATTCGGTAGGCAGAAACATGAGAAGTAGTCTCTACCTCTGTATTAATTAGGGTTCTCCAGAGAAAAAGAACCAAGAGGATCAATTAATAGATAGAGATTTAGTATGAGGGATCACACAATTAGAGAGGCTGAGAAGTCCCACAGTCTGCCATGTGTAAGCTGGAGGTCCAGGGAAGCTAATGGTATAGGAGTAGTCCAAACTTGAAGGCCTGAAAGCCAAGGGAGAATAGGGTGTCAATTCCAATGGGAGTTTGAAGGCCTGAGAACCAGGACAGGAGAAGGCAGAAGAAGATGGTTGTCTGAGCTCAAGCAAGAGAGCTGAGTCAGCCTTCCTCTGCCTTTTTTGTTCTATTCATGCCATTAGTGAGTTGAAAAATGCCCACCCACTTTAGTGAGGATGGATCTTCATTTAGTCAACCAATTCACGTTTTAATCTTTTCTGGAAACACATTTACAGACACATTGAAAAATAATATGTTACCAGCTTTATGGGCATTAGCCCAGTGAAGTCAACACATAAAATTAACCATCACAGCCTCCTAGGAGCTTAGGTTATTTTGGGGGGGTGTGGGGAGGCAGTTACATCAATGATACAGTCTTACATTTGTATGACTCTTGGTAGTTTAAAATAAATCTGTGTATATATTCTTTTACTTGGACTCCACAAAAACTTCAAGAGATAACCAAATCTGTGATTATTATCAACCTTAAAATCAGAAAATTGAGGTACAGATAAACATTTTAAAAGTAATTACTTGCCTGATTAGCATATAGTAAGTATCTTTTCCAGTCTAGCTACTTTAAATCACTATATTTGTAACTGCAGCACGTTCCAAATCCTGAGTAAATGGGAACCACAACATACATTTAGACGTTCAGGCCTTGGTTATATTACAAGACCATTTATGTTACCAGAAAGGAAAACCAGTGGTCCATAAGCAAGCTGTGGCCTAGAGTCACATTTTATTTGGCTCATACAATGTCGATTCTTGAAGCATTGCTTAAAATAGCCTGGATACATAAAATTTGAAGATCATACAAAAATATTTATTTTTAAAGTTTTTATTTTAATCATCTGGTTCTCATCACGACAAATGAACTTCTTAATCCCCATCATTTATTTCACCTATCCCTTCATCCTTCTCCCCTCTAGTAACCATCAGTTTGTTCCCTATATTTAAGAGTCTGTTTCTTGGTTTGTCTCTCTCTTGCTCTCTTTTTCCCTTTACTCATTTGTTTTGCTTCTTAAATTCTACATGAGTGAAGTCATATGGTATTTGTCTTTCTCTGACTGACTTATTCCACTTAACATAATATTCCCAGCTCCATCCATGTCACTGCAAATGGCAAGATTTCATGCTTTTTTTTTCCCAAAGATTTTATTTATTTATTTGACAGAGAGAGACACAGCAAGAGAGGGAACACAAGCAGGGGGAGTGGGAGAGGGAGAAGCAGGCTTCCCGCTGAGCAGGGAACCTGATGTGGGGCTCCATCCCAGGACCTTGGGACTATGACCTGAGCCAAAGGCAGACACTTAACGACTGAGCCACCCAGGTGCCCCAATATTTCATTCTTTTTAATGGCTGAATAATATTCCATATATACACTACATCTTCTTTATCCATTCATCAGTCGATGGCCTCTTGGGTTGCTTCCAAATCTTGGCTGTTGTAAATAATGCTGCAACAAACATAGAGGTGCATGTATCCCTTTGAATTAATGGTTTTGTATTCTTTGGGTAAATACCCAGTAGTGTGATTGTTGGATTGTAGGGTAGTTCTATTTTTAACTTCTTGAGGAACCTCCATACTGTTTTCCACAGTGGCTGCACCAGTTTTCATGCCCACCAACAGTGCACAAGGTTTCCTTTTTCTCTACATTCTTGGCAACACCTGTTAGTTCTTGTGTTGTTGATTTTAGCCATTCTGACAGGTGTGAAATGACATCTCATTGTAGTTTTTATTTGCATTTCCCTGATGATCAGTGATGATGAACATCTTTTCATGTGGCTGTTAGCCATCTAAATGTTTTCTTTGGAGAAATGTCTGTTCATGTCTTCTGTCCATTTTTAATTGGATTATTTGTTTTTTGGATGTTGAGTTGTATAAGTTCTTTATATATTTTGGATACTAACCCTTTATCAGATATGTCATTTGCAAATATCTTTTCCCATTCAGTATGTTGTCTTTTAGTTTTGTTGATTGTTTCCTTCGCTGTGCAGAAGCTCTTTATCTTGATGAAGTCCCAATAGTTTATTTTTGCTTTTGTTTCCCTTTCCTTAGGATACATATCGAGAAAAAAGTTGCTATGGCTGAATGTCCGAGAAATATACTGCCTGTGTTCTCCTGTAGGATTTTGATGGTTTCATGTCTCACATTTAGGTCTTTAACCCATTTTGAATTTATTTTTCTGTATGGCGTAAAAAATTGATCCATCTCATCACTGTTTTGCATGTTGCTGTGCAGTTTTTCCAACACCATTTGTTGAAGAGACCATCTTTCTTCCATTGGATATTCTTTCCTGCTTTGTCTAAGATTAATTGACCACATAGTTGTGGGTTCATGTATGGGTTCTCTATTCCATTCTTTATACCTATGTTTCTATTTTGGTGCCAGTACCATACTGCTTTGTAATATAACTTGAAGTCTGGAATTGTAATGCCTCTGGCTTTGTTTTTTTCTTCTTCAAGACTGCTTTTGCTATTCAGGGTCTTTTGTGGTTCCATACAAATTTTAGAATTGTTTATTCTAGTTCTGTGAAAAATGCTGTTGATATTTTAATAGAGTTGCATTAAATGTGTAGATTACCTTGGGTAGTACAGACATTTTAACAATATTTGTTCTTCCAATCCATGAGCGTGGAATGTCTTTCCATTTCTTTGTGTCATCTTCAATTTTTTTCATCAGTGTTTTATAGTTTTCAGAGTACAGGTCTTATCTCTTGATTAGGTTTATTCCTAAATATCTTATTATTTTTGGTGCAATTATAAATGGATTTATTTTCTTAATTTCTCTCTCTGCTGCTTCATTATTGGTGTATCATGCAAAAATCTTTATATGCAAGTTCTCTTGCACAATTAGAATGTCTGAAAACACAGGGCTTTCTTCCTGGTTGAGAACAAGTGCTTGGAGTTAAGATGGCAGCTACAGTCCATTTGCCACAGTTTCTCTTCAGTGGTGGCTTCTTTCTTTTAAATATCCATTGACTCCCTGAGGGATTTCAGATTCACAACCTCAGAAAAAGGCACTTGAAAAATTAACAAATCATTTCAGGTTTTAGTCCACCTGGTATCTACCACCAATGTACATAATATGCCTAGAGCTCCATTTTAAAATTATCAAATTTAGGTAATATTGAGTCCTGATTGTGAAAGAAGAACTTAGTTTTCTTATACCATTTCCATCTACCTTCATCCCACTTAAAAAATGTGTAATGCACATTAGTTTTAGTTCTTTTACTGGCTATCATTACAGATTTAAACCATTTATTTCCAACAACACCAGATATCTCCAGATAATTGTCTATATGAGCTGATTCTCAAGCACTTTTTCCCCCATCTGTATACCCCAACTGCGACCAGGTATATTATTGTTTTTACAATGTTAGAATTGATAATGTCTATAGTCTTTTGTGTAATTATGATTTTCTTTTATACATTGTTTATAGGTTTATTTGAAAGACTTAAAAATAATAGCCAGTGTTAAGTGTATGGAAATATTATTCACTATAGAACCAATCGGTATAACTGAATCTTTAGCGGAAGAAATGTCATCAATCCTATGCCAGGAAGCCTCCACCATTCAACAGATAATGCCTCAATCCATATAGTCAAATAGATTCTCATTTCTTACATCCTGTCAGGCTCAAAATTAAGCTATATTTTAAGAGGTTGCATAAGTGGGCTACAATTTCCTTCTATGCATTTTTGTTATTCCTAGAGTTTCTAACTTGCTTTTAAAATATAGATGAGAAGATCACCCCTTACCTCATCACCATCACTTCTTATTGAGTGGAATCCATTTTATTCTTATAGATGTTCTACTGACTGACTGTTCATCATTGAGATTAACTGCTTTGTAGACTTTTGTTCAGCTGTCTTTTTGGAACGCACTTTAATTGAAATCCTGGTTCAGTATCACTGTTTTTTTAATGCAATTGTGTTTGTTACTTTATTTGCTCTTTTGTTTTTGCTGGAATAGATCATCAAGTATTTTTTCTCTTCTTAAAAAAAAAAAAGATATGAGGGAAATAAACTTCACTGAGTCTCTTCATGCCTGAAACTAACTTTATTTTCTATCTACTTATTCATAGTTTTCTGTTAAAATATGTTTTCAAAATCACTTTACTTTATAGCTTTGGAGATATTGCTCCATTTTGTCCTTGCATTCAGTATAGCTGCTGAGAAGTCTAGTAGAAATTTGATTCATATTTGCTTTTGCATAACTTGTTTCTAAACTTGGAAGTTTTTTGAGATACTCTCTTTATTTTCCTTTATACTATTATTTTTTTTTAAATTTAGCTCTTTATTAACAGATGCTTGCCATTTATTGATGTTTTTTGGAAAAAAACAAGTTGCAAACTTTTATTACAAAGTAAAAATGAGGTTCTTGAAAATCTCAAATTGACCAGATATGAAACAATTTAAACCTTTAAAAATGTATTGAGAATAAACAGGCTTTTTTTTTTTTTTAAACACATTTGTCATTATCAAAAAGAGATATCTTTAGGTAAAAATAATAAAAAAAAAACCCACGCTGCATAGATAATCCAGATAGTTCTATTTATCTGGTCAATGGACAAAAAGGAAGCACTTGAGGTCTTCAGCTCCAATCTTTTGTTCATTTCTTATTGCTGGAATTTCATCATCATTCCTTCATGTTGGATGACTGAACCGGATGATGGTAAAGATGGTAAGCCCGCATGTACTCAGCCCCCATTGCTCAGCCTTGGAGCTGATGAATTCTCAGCTGCTGGGTTGGCTGCTTTTGTCTCTTTGCCATCTTGTGGTTTAGGGTTTTCTGGGTGTCTGTGTTGGTAATTGTTGTGGCAGTACCGACGCTGAGGTGGCTGCTGACCTTGGGTCTCATCTCCTTGATTTTCCTTATCTTCTTCATTGCCATTCTCTCTAGGCTGTCTTTAGTGAAAAGGTCCCTTACGGAACTGTGGTCTATAACCCCGATACATATTCTCTCTTACTGGTCTACCTGTTCTCCTGCACCCTGGTTGTCTGCACCTTCCATCACTTCTCTCTGCATAGGAGGGTCAGAATACAGGGGGTGGACGCCCATAGGGTCTCCGCATGTAGTAAGGTGGGAACCGCCGCCTGAGGTAGGGCCTGCACTGTGGGGCCTGGCCTTTGGGAACAACTCTCTGATCCTCCTTCTTTTCCCCACTCTCACTATTCTGGTGATTCTGCTTGTAATTGCGTGGATGACCACTGTGATGTGGATATGTCTATAATGGTTTCCCTGTGCTTTCTCTCTGAGATAGCTATTACACAGAGAGGATAATAAAAATTAAACCTCAACATTTGCTAAGTTTTCATTTGTCCAGACTGAATACCCATTATGATACAGCCTAGAAATAGAGAGGAACTTCCTCCATCTGATATATAGTATCAATGAAAAACTTATAACCTATATCATTGATACTTAATAAAGGTCTGAATGCTTTCTTCTTAGTATCTGGAACAAGGCAAAGATATTAACTCACACCACTTCTATATAATATAATATTGTATTTCTTATTATGTGCACCGAGGCAAGAGAAAGAAATAAATGACATCCAGATTACAAAGGAAGACTTAACTTAAACTGTATTCCCAGATATCGTGATTGTCTATGTAGAAAAAACTAAAGCTTCTAGAGCTAAAGGAAAGTTTACCAATGTTGTAGGATTCTATATTAATATACAAAAATAAATTGTATGCCTATACAGTACCAATGAACAACTGGAAACCAAAATTTTAAAAATATCATTTCTATAGCAAAAAAATATATAAAATATTTAGAGTATAGTTTACCAAGAGTTCCCTACATAGTAAACTAAAAACATTGCAACATGACACTAAAGAGAACCTTAACAATTTGAGAAATATCACATGTTCATGAATCAGAAGACTTAATATTGTTAAGATGTAGATTCTTCTTAAATTAATCTATGATTCAAAACAACACCAACCAAATTCCAGAAAGCTTTTCATTTTTAAATAGAATTGAAAAAGCTTATTCTAAAATCTGTATGGAAATGCAAAGGTACTAAAATAGCCAACACCATTTTACAAAAGAAAAACAGAATTGGAGGAATTATTCTGTCAGATTTCAAGACTTACAAAGCTACAGTAATCAAGACAATTTGCTCTTGGTGTAAAGAGAGATATATAGATAACAAAATATAGCATTCAGAAATAAACCTGTAAGTGAATGACTGATTGATTTTTGACAAAAATTCCAACACCATTAAAACTGGAATAATCTTTTCAACCAATGGTGCTGGGTAATTGGATGTCCATACATGCACACACACACACACACACACGCACACACACACTCTAACACTTGCATCATACCATGCGTAAAAATTAATTTGAATCATTAATCTAAAATGAGAGTAAAACCTAAAAATCTTCTAGAAGCAAATACAGGAGAAAATCTTTGTGACCCCGAGTTAGGCCAACATTTCTTTCAAAGAACACTCACATAAGAACAAAATCTATGTAAAAATTCATCAAATTAAAATATTTTCTTCTTTAAAAGACACCTAAGAAAATGAAGTGTCAGACCACAGAATGGTGAAAATATTTGCAAAACCTATATCCAGAACATTCAAAAAACACAACTCAATAATTAGAAGACAAACAACACATAAAAATTGGGCAAAATATTTTAACAGACTCCTTACTATAGAAGATATATGGCTGGCAAATGAATGCATTTGTCATTATGGAAATGCAAATTCAACTTACATTATGATACCAAACCACACCCACTAGAATAGCTAAAATGAAAAAAATCTGACTATACCCAGTGTCAACAAGGATGTGCAGCTGCTGGAACTCTCATGAATTGCTGTTGGGAATGCAAAATGCTACAGACGCTTTGGAAAACAAATGGATGATTTCTTATGAAGTTAAACATATACTTACCATATTACTCAACAATTCCAATACCGGATCTTTACCCAAGATAAATGAAGACTTGCATGTGAATATTCCTAAAGAGTATATTCATAATTGCTAGTCAGAATTTGGAAAGAAACCCAAATGCCCATCAATTGATGAATGGACAAATTGTGGTACATCCATACAATGCAATTCAATTTTGCAGTATAATGGAATGGATTATGGATACATGCAGCATGACTGAATAACAGAAACATTCTGTTACTGCAAGGAGCCATACAAAAAAAGACTACACACTGTATAATTTCATTTATATGAAATTTCACAAAAGGCAAAACTTTATTGATAATAAGCAGATCCATAGTTGCCAAGGGTTAGGGGATGGAAAGAGGGTATTAACTGCAAAGGGCAGGAGGCAACATTTTGGTGCGATAGGTATGTTCTATATATTTATTGGATACATTTTTCAAAGCTTGTTAAATTATACACATAAAATTGATAATACTTTATTGTATAAAAATTATACCTCAATAAAGTTGACACCTCCACCAAAGAAAATAAATTTTGTCTTTGGCCCACGTGAGTTTGAGGTATCTGTCAGACATCCATGTGAAGTTGTTTAGTATGAAACTAGACATAGGAGAAACCTCCAAACTGAAGTTCCTGATCTGCGAGTCATCAGTCTATAAATAATGAAGGTGGCCAGGGGTCACATGATGGAGAGTATTTAAAATGAAAAGATAAAAGGTCAAGGATAGGACCTGGTATAATATTTACATTGAGGAATGGATCATCACCTAATTTGACTGAACTGAATGGTTGGAGCTGATTACTACCAAGTCAGTCTAGTCAAATTAGCAATTTTAGGGAGGTTAATGATTATTTCCCTTTGTCAAAATGCTAAAATTGGTGGAATGTGCATTGACCTATGGCTATAAATGCATTTAGGAATTTATGCTAAAGGGCATAGATAACTACCTTGAAAGTATAGCAGTTATCTTTAAGAATGAGGACAAAAGTTCCAGAGCAGATAAAATAATTAAGGATAAATATCAAACAGATAGTAGAGCTCTTTTGCTTTCTGAGGCTTATTATAATTATCAAAGTTTGGCTACTCCTCATTCATTATTTTTTATAGTCTGTTGTCCTAAAGATGCCAGGCAAATACCAAAGATAAAACATACCAAATGTTGACTAAATTTTTTCCAAATGTCATTTTATTTATTTATTTATTTATTTACCTCTTTTATAGGGAGGCTAACAACTCAGCATTTTTGGTATTCATTTCCTGTTTTAATTCTCTAAATCTATTAAAAGCAAGAAATTGAACAGTCTACTTTGTTTTTATCAGAATAATTCTTTTTCTCTAGTATCCTAAATATAAATATGTATTACCTAATTATACCAAGAAGTGTTAGCAGTCTTCCTAGAAAATCATACTGAGGGCCTCTTTTACTTCTGAAATATACTACTTGTGCTTAGTGTGCAAAGTGGTGCACTTTATTGCACTACTGCATTTCTGGGTATCTCCTATTTCTGAGCATATTTAGGAGGCTGAAGGAAGAGGTCACAAAGTTGCAAGAGATGCCACATACACTGCAACTCTTCAGGAAAGTGGCCCCCACACTTTCTTTCCTTCTCAAACTACTGTAAATTTGGCAGCTGGAGAAAAGCATGCTGCAACTCTAACGGTAGTTGCTTGAAAGAGGACACTGATGCACACCTGGGCAGAAATGCCAATAGGATAAGTGTGTGGATTGTCTAGGACCTCAGCACGGATTGGCATCAAATCTGCTGATAGGGGTGTTCCATGCTTCCATGCCAGATAGCAGGCTACTGGTCCAAAACCAGTTATTTGCCAGTGAAGGTAAGGAAACAGGCCACTGAGCTCAAGTTGTTGGTTCACCCAGAGAGTTACTTTTTCAATTCTCTATGAAGCCAGCTGCATAGCCTCATGTTGGAAGAGCTAGGAGCTAGCGTGACTGATGGATGACTTCCTGTATGCATTCAGTGTATCCTCCCAAGAAATCTTCATTACCAGAGTAAATTGTAAAAGTCTCCTCCTTTTAAAGCCCCAAGGAAGCTGACACACGGAGAAAATGATTAACAACAAAATGCAGCTAAACAAATAACAAAACCTGAAATTCAAGGTGATATTACTTGTAACTAGGTCTGTTGACACAACAAAACTCTCAAAAAGGTATTTAAATGTCGACATTTTCAGGTTATATCTTCACATGTCTAGACCTGCTATTTTTCTTAAATGGCAATTAATCAAGTACATAACAAAAACAACAAAAAAAGGAAAAACAATTTTGGGTTTTTCTCATGAAGTAAACACCTCTGATTCAATCTAGTTCCATATCAGAGAGTGTAATAGAAAATTTACGCAGATTTATCAAACACATACCTAACATCCCTAATTTATATAATCTCTATACAAATTTTATATAGTGTGTTAATCTTGGAAAATAATTACTCCAAAAAAACTCCAATAAAACTAGATTAATTTCATTTCTTATTTTTTTCAAGTCCATAGACAATGTTTCTCTAAGAAGCTTAGCTAATTGGATAAAGTATTTCTTTCTATGGCTATACCCTTTCACTAAACAAAGATTATTTGAGTTCTACATAATAGAATGTGTCAAAATGAACAATTCTAAAAAGAGATAGAATGATATAATCAGAGAATTATGAAAATTATGACACTATGAAGTAAGAGCAAAGTAAGTTTTGTAACATTTATTCATATCTAAAATTCAAGAATAGTATTATTGGGCTTATAAAGTAAGGATTGGCAGGTGTACTTTTTTTTTCTTTTTTTTTTTTAAGAGAGAGAGAGCACCACCAGTGCTGGGGGACTGGGCAGAGGGAGAAGGAGAGAGAGTATCTTAGAATCTTAATCAGGCTCCACATCCAGCACAGAGCCCGACGCAGGGCTCAATCTTACAACCCTGAGATCACGACCTGAGCCGAAATCAAGAGTCGGACACTTAACCAACTGAGCTACCCAGGCACCCCTGGTGGGTGCACATTTTATATGAAACTCATTATATCCTAAATATTTAGCACTTATGCTTGTTATAGACTGAATTATGTACCTACAAAAATTCATATGTTGAAGTCCTAACCCCTAATACCTCAGAATGTAATTGTATTTGAAAGAGAGAGTTTTTAAAGAGGTAATTAAGTTAAAATGATGTCATGATGGTATCCAATATGAATGGTATCCTTATAAGAAGAAGAAATTTGGACACAAACACAGAGGGAAGATGATATAAAGACATAGGAAGAAGATAGTCAACTACAAGCCAAATGGAGAGGCCTGGAACATAAGCTTTCTCTCATGGCCCTCAGGAGGACCAACACTGCCAACACCTTGTTCTTGGACTTCTAGCCTCCAGAACTGTGAGAAAATAAATATCTGTTGTTTAAGCCACCCAGTCTGTGGTACTTTGTCATGTCAGCTCTCGCTAAGATAATGCTGTAGCATTAGCTACAGTATAAAACTTTGTGGAGAATTTTATACTGAAAAAGGAAAATATCCAGTTTGAATTGACTTTTTAGAGAAAACTATGTTCCCAACCATAATACTTGGAAGATATATGCAAACAGTATTAACCATAGAAAATAGTTAGTTGTGATATGAAGAATATTCTTGGTATAGTTAAGTTTATGACAATTAAAAATGTTAAAAATCCACACATTGTTCTTTTTAGTACCTTTGAATTATGAGATTCTAGGTAGATACTCAAACTCCTCTCTTCAGTTGCTAATTCACAACACCGAACAAAAGAGAACTGTCTTAAATGAGTAAAGTGTTGCCACTTAGTCTCAATTGGCATTTTAATATATGTGAGAGTCATTGATTAAGCTTTGAAGGATTTTGTAGCATACTATCTTTACATAGGTAACTACAATTAAATTTACCCATGAGAAAAAGTGAAAAGAAACCAATTCTTATGGTAAATAGATTTAAAATCTAATTTTTATATTAATGAGATATGATAGAGCAGAGTTTGCTAAACTATTCCTATAAAGGGCCAGATAGTAAATACTCTATGCTTTGCAGACCACATGGTCTCCATTGCAGATAATAAACTATGAAGCAACTATTGATGTTATGTAAATGGTGCCAATAAAACTTTACAAATATAGGTAGTGGCTGGATTTAACTTGCAGGATGTAGTTTGCCAACTCTGTAATAGAGGACGGAAGGTTTATAGAAAAGAGGCCAAAAGAAAAATAGCTTTTTCTAGTGTTGAATTTGATTTGGGGAAAGTTTCTTTTTTCCTTTTTGTTTTTAAGATGAGATTTTCTTTTCCATATAAAATGATCAGAATTTCTCCCATCTAACCTCATTTAAAAATAAGAACAATTAAGTAGATTTCATTGGAATCTCTCTTTGGTGAGGTAAATTTGTAACACTATTTGTCTAAGACTCAGGAAAGTAAGAAACATCATTTTACAGTTTTTAAAGAATTTGTGTGCAATCTCTTAGGGCATTTTTTTTTCATATGATTTTCCCTAACTATATTATGTACTGAGAAGGAAAGTTATTTAACAAGACCAAGACCCACTGCATGAGATGTTTGGGTAACATTTACTAGGCTTAGTTACTGGTTATTCAGGGCCTTTATCTTTGTATGATATGCCCACAGTGCATTTCTAAAAGTCAAAAGTGAAAGCACTATTTTTTCCTTAAATGCCAGTAGTTTTCAGGTATAGAGTTTGAGGAGGTATACTATCACAGAGACTACTGGAAAATTACGTTAGTTTTTATTAGCTGTCTCTGTTATCTTTATTGATGGTGAGAGCAGAAAAAAACAAATCATAAATTTTCTGCAATCCTCCTGCCCTGATAGAATTCAGGAAAATGGAATGTGGAGAAGAGACTTTATTTGCAGTCCCTACCAGGAGTGTAGGAGAAGGGAGATAGTTCCTGTACCTAGTGGGTCAGGGAGAAAGGGTTAAAAAAGAGAGATGGGAATTTGGGAAAAGAGATGTTTAAAGCAATGGGAATTTGGGAAAAGAGATGTTTAAAGAGGATCCATAGAAAGTCATCCTATATAATGTGATGTAATCCCCTTTCTGTGTCTCTAAGAAAAAATAAATCTTGAAAACCTGTATGCTTGTAGAGGAGTTTGAATTCTCTTTTTGTGTTGCAAAAGATAACTTTTGAATTTTGCATTAGCTTGAGAACAGTATAGCTCAGTCCTGTTATTTTTGGATTTTTTTCAGTGGCGGTGATTTCATTAATGAAAGTTTCTCTAAGTTCTGAATCTCAAGGGTCTTAGAGAAGTGTTTGTGCAAATCACTTCTATATTGGGCAAAGCTACCAGTGATCAAAAGTCCTCTAAAAGGGATTACATTTCTTGTTTTTCCCTCTCACAGAAAGTTGGTAGTTGTACTCCACATATGCTGAGGTGGAAAACCACCTGGAACAGATTTTGTGTGCCCTTTTTTTTTTTTATAATGCAAAAGTGAAACAGAAAAGCCTTTGTCCTAAGGGGGGAAAAATGTAGGAGGACTTTTTCTTCAACTTAACAAGACTAGCTCCTCCTCAGGGGTTTCAGAGCTCTAATTTATAATAAAGTTGGAGGTCTCCTGGAAGTGAAGGCTGTGATGATCCCTCAGCCAGTCCTCCCACCATTTACAGTTTTGGGGGACTAAATGGCCCCAGCCAAGGCCCTGGGATAGGGAAGGCAATACGATCTTTCATCTACAATTAACAGTAGGCTAGCCTTGATCAAAAGGGACAAAGGGCACAGATACTGTAACTTGCTCTCACCCTGTTATTGTAGAATGTGGCAGTGTTTTTAAGTGGAAAAGCTTGGTTTTTGGGAGTTATGACATCGAAAACTCAGGTTTACTGTGGCAAGCTCATCTGTTCTCAAGTTTCAGTGGCAGTCAGTGATGAAGATGAAGTCAGTGAACAAGTTCACAGTTGAAATATAGAGTTGTCAGAAATGCAAATGCCTGGGGCGCCTAGTTGGCTTAGTCAGTTAAGTATCTGCCTTCGGCTCAGGTCATGATTCCGGCCAGGACCCTGAGATCGTGACCTGATCCAAAGGCAGACGCTTAACCAAGTGAGCCACCCAGACGCCCCTGAAGTAAATTTTAAGAGAAGTGCATGGTGATCCTGCAGCCTCATATTTCCAGAATTATTTTTACATAGAAGAGGCACTTAATATGAGTTTGATAAAGATATTTCTCTGTGGATTTGTTCTATCAGAAAAAACTACACTGCTATAGCTGTCAGTGAAGTCAACTGACCAAATGATTGCTTCAATCGTCTATAAAGGTAAAAACTTCTTTTGAACCTATTTTGGAAACAGCTTAATGGTTTTTAATATCACATAAAATATTTTAAAATACATTCATCCCGGGTGTGCTTGTGTTGGTCCAGAGGACATGTAACTTTTAAAGAGTTGGGGAACAGTTTGGTATAGGAGACATTAATTACAAAACAATTTCTCATGGAACAAGACCATGTAGGTTTATGGTGCATGGCTGCCCGATGATTTCCAGGTTTCAATGGCTCCGGTAGATAAAGGGATATTTGGCAAGGTCAGAAGAAAAAAGAACAGATTTATCCTTCAAGTTTGAAAGATAACTGCCCCAAGTGTACAGAAGAGGAAGAACCAAAGTATTTCTGGTGGCCTGCCTTCTTTTTTTTTTTTTTTTTTAAAGTATACTTTAGTAAGAAGAAACCATTAACCATTTAGGGACAGTTTTGGAACACTGATACACGGTATTCAGAAAAATAGGGTCAAAAGCCAATAGCTCTTATCTAGAAATGCTGAAGGGAACCTAATAAAAATGGTTGACTCTACAAAACACAGGAAGGACATTAAGAATTCATTACAGTAAACAATATAAATGGCATATGTGCTATGAAATAAGACTTCCCTAACCAAAGGTTGAAAATTCCTGTAATTCTCTGATTGTTTGACAATTCTAAACGAGTTCTTGTACCTGGAAACACATTCTGTAAATAAGTTATGAAATCCCCTTGTAGTCATTTTGCTATGGTATTAGCATGACATTTGTCACTAATATGATGCAAATATATTGTTTATACACTTAGAATGCCAGTAAATTTGATTTGACATTAAAATATGTAGCTGAATGCCTCTGGTGTCAGTTCTGGCTCATTTAGACATTGTCTTTGAATAAATAAAGAGCTTAGTTGATGGCACCTTTTGAATTTTTTCTTCTACTTGATTTTAATAGATTATTGCCTCTCTCACTGCTATTTGAAATGTTTTCTTCATTCATTTACAACGTAAATTAACATGTCATTTTTTTCATGAATTTTTGAAAGCAGAGAGGATAGTGATAGTACTTGTACAGTGTGCATCTGTATACAGATTTCAAAGCTTTAAATAAGTCATTTGAAGAAGAATAGGCCTATATGAGCATCTGTCATTGCTATGCAATTATGGCAGCTAAAATTGCAATGTCACCATTAGAAAATGAAACAACGCCAGAGCTGTGGTAAAATAAAAGTCAATTTTAGAAATAGCAACTGCTGGCTGTTAGTTACTTTACGTATTCTGAGGTTATCCTCTGACCTTGAGAGGAAATGTTTTTGTGAGTATTGATCAATATGATTACATTTTTACATTTCCAAAACTCACTGACCCCTTTTGTTTTTGGCACTTAAATAAAATAAAGCCAATAAAATAAAAAGTAAATATAGTCTTTCAACTGTTGGATGCAAATATAACCTTTTATTTGTGAAGAATATGACAATTATACTCTATATGATAGTATTTCATTTCTTGACATTCATTGCAATATTTTGAAAAATACGTTAATACATTTATCTTTCTTTTAATATGTATAAATTCTATTATCCTGTATTTTTATTGATTACTATTTTACTTGATTAAAGTAAAGCTTCAATGTTCATATGTTCTTTTTCTTCAATATCTTTTTATTATTATGAAGTACCCCTGCTTCTCCCAGGATTCATAATCAATCTATAATCAACCAAAATTTTTTATGATTTAACTTGTGTTCATTCTGCTCAAGATATTTTAGTAACCATTATAACCTGGACAATTGTACCTAACGATCCTTTCTTCAGAAATGGACTTTATTGCCAGTTCTAGATATCAAGGCTTATGTAACTCAACCAATCAGCTTAATCTAAATCTGCAGAGACATTTCTCTGAGCTGCTCTTTTCTCTAAAGCATTGCCATACAAGCCTTCTCTTTCTTAACTCCCCCATTCTTTCAAGCAGGTTCAAATATATACAAATATAATATATAATCTTTCTAGTTGTTCTTATATAAATATATAATCTTTCTAGTTGTCCTTGTATAAATAAATAATCTTTCTAGTTGTTCTTTGTGATATGGTTGTTCTGAAACAAGCTAGTCTGCCATTTGGGAGCCATATTCTACTTTTAATCAGAAAAAAAAAATATTGTCTTTTACTAGTGCTTGTATTTCACTTTTTAAAAAAGTGTATTCCTTACCTTGGAGCTTTGTTGTTTATTCTCATGTCTTTGCTCTCTTCTTGCATCTTTTTAATTTCTTTGACTTTTTCCTGAATTGTGTGAAAATTTCTAATTTTTCTTTCTACTTCACTAAGCTGATATTTGTTTCTATTGACAATAGTTGAGGATACTAATTTATTATTATTTTTCAAATTTTAATTTTCTTTGTCATTTGTAACCTTGTTTTTTTCATTGTCTTTACATTTATACTAGTGTTTTTTTGTCTGTTTGTTTGTTTTTGTTTTTTAAATTTTATCTGTTCTCCTCTTTGGATATCTGTTTCAAATAGCTATATCTTTGGGGTGCTTGGGTGGCTCAGTTGGTTAAGCGTCTGCCTTCGGCTCAGTCATGATCCCAGGGTCCTGGGATTGAACCCCACATCTGGCTCTCTGCTTAGCAGGAATCTGCTTCTCCCTCTCACTCTCCCTCTGTGCTTGTTCTCTTTCTCTCAAATAAATAAATAAAATCTTAAAAACAAAACAAACAAAAAACAAATAGCCATGTCTTCTTGCCAATTCTTGTGATTACAAACAATTTTCTAAATATTTATGTTTTTGCAACTTATATTAGGGATGTTATTTCTCTGAAGGTTCACTAAAGAGGTCCAATTCCCTTATTTCATAAGCTTTGTATTTAACTTTCTCATTTTTCCTTCTTACACATAAACTCTTGACCAACATATAATAAAAGGCTATATAACCCTTGGTTTCACACTTTGTTCAATTGGATACTTGCCAAATACATTCGCAGTTGCATAGATTGAAGTCAGTTTGGTGCCCACCACACACATTCTAATGCCCAGTGTCTGGCAGGAGATCATCAATGGCTCAGCATATGCTCATTTAGTCTCTGCTCCGCTCTTGGAATAGCATCAACTAACTAGAGAGTCTGGTTCTCTTTCATTTGATTGATTGATTGATTGATTGATTGATTTATAAGATTTATGTATTTATTTGAGAGAGAAAGTGGGGGGACAGGCAGAGGGAGAAAATCCTCAAGCAGACTCCCTGCTGAGCATAGAGCCCAACTTTGGGCTCTATCCCAGGACCCTGAGATCATGACCTGAGCTCATGAAGTCAAGAGTTGGACACTTAACCGACTGAGCCACCCAGGTGCCCTGGTTCTCTTTCATTTTAATACAGGTATTATATGAAAAACTCAAATCCTATAATCACTGCCTCCAGGGATTTCTTTTCACTTTTTCAAATACTGTGTTTTACTTGAGCATACTATGTTTTCTAAATAAAATATTTATTTGAGGATACTTTATTTCCCAATGAACCACCACCATGGATTCCCCTGCATATTCTACTTTGGGAATTGCATTCTCTGAATGCAAGTTATATGTCTCCTTTCTCCAGCACTACTTTCCATCCCTATGTTCTTATTATCTTAGATTCTCATTTACATGTTTCTGTCAAGAAGCCCAAAACTTATCTTGAATTATCTTAAATTGTAACTCAGATGACCATATGTCTGTTCTAGGTTTTAGTTTGTTTGTAACTGACTTGTTTATCTATACCTGGGATTCCAGCAAAATAATTATGCTGCCCCTTTCCCTTGAAAGTGGCTAGATAGAGATGATGACTTTCTGATCACTCTAATTTTTATCTGACCAATAAGCTGTAGTCTTAAGAATGGCTTATGTACACATTGTGGTGTGGTTCTAACCTAATATTCTTTACATTTTTATGTAACACCTAAAAAAAGTGAATGAAGATCAAAATATTCTAAGTTTTTCTCTTAGTGTTCTTCTTTTCTTCTTATAAATCTTTGAATGCCACAGGACAGAAACTTTATTTTAGTATAACCTGAAACAAATCACAGAGAAAGCAAAAGGAGAGCTGAGTTTGTGAAATGCTCAGTCAACTTTGCAGAAGAATTGGCTTAGAAAAACTTCAGATAAAACTTCAAACTCTGTAAGACTTATCTAAACAACAAAAAAAATAGACATTTAGGTGGTGCCCATCACTAAAGACAGTGCATTATACTAAAATAAATAGGGAAATATCTTTTAGCTATCATCATTATCAATAGTTATTTTTTGATCCTTAGAAAATGTTTATAAGCATATTGGAAATGGCACTTTTCTTGTTCCATTCTATCTGTTAAACTCAGAATGGATTTAAAGCAATTAATAAGAAATAGATTTTTGTCCTTGCAAAGCCAAAATCTTAAATATGTTTTTTTGTTGCATTAAGGAATGAATCAATGTTTAACTATTTAATTTTTAAATAGCAAATGATGCAACAGATGCTACCAGATTCACATAAAAAAGTATTGCTCTCTTATGGTGCTATAAAGGCTTTGGATGCATATTCCAAATAGATGTACAATTAAAGCTTACTGATAGAGTATATGTGAATTCAGCAGCAGCATTAAAAAATATGATTGATGAAATAGTAGTGTGTCTTACAAGAAAACTGCTAGTCTTTTTAGTATTTAGAGTGTACATTTTAAAACTGGCTTTTCTAATACACAGAAGACAGAGACTTAAAATGCCAAGATGGAGGAATTTATCCCAAATGAAAGAACAAGATAAGGCCACTGCCAGAGACCTAAGTGAAACAGATACAAGTAACATGCCTGAAGGAGAATTTAAAGCAACAATCACAAGGATACTCACTGGACTTGAGAAAAGAATAGAGGACATCAGTGAGACCCTTACAAAAGAGATAAAAGAGTTAAAAAAGAATCAATCAGAGATGAAGAATGTAATAAGCAAGATTGGAGATAAGCTAAATGCAATGAACAGCAGGCTGGAAAAAGCAGAGGCGTGAATTAGTGATCTAGAAGACAAAATAATGGAAAATAAAGAATCTGAACAAAAGAAAAAAGCATTGTACAACATGAGAATAGACGTAGGGAATTCAATGACTCCATCAAATGTTATAACATTTGAATTATAGGAGTCCCAGAAGAAGAGGAAGAAAAGGGGCAGAAAATTTATTTCAAAAATAATAGCAGAACCCTTTCCTAATCTGGGGAAGGAAACAGATCCAAGAGGCACAGAGAACTCCCATCAAAATCAACAAAAGCAGGCTAACACCAAGATACACTGTAATTAAATTTGCAAAACATAGTGATAAAGAAAAAAAAAATCTTAAAAGCAGCAAGACAAAAGAAGTCCTTAACTTACAAGGGAAAACTCATAAGGCTACCTGGAGATTTTTCAACTGAAGCTTGGCAAGCCAGAAGAGAGTGGCATGATATAATCAAAATGCTGAATGAGAAAAATCTGTAGCCAAGAATACTCTATCCTGCAAGGCTATCCTTCAGAATAGAAGGAGAGATAAAGAGTTTCCCAGACAAAGAAAAACTAAAGGAGTTCATGGCCACTAAACCAGCTCTGCAAGAAATATTAAAGGGGACTCTGAGTGCAAAGGAGAGACAAAAGTGACAAAGACAAGAAAAGATCAGAGAAAATCTCCAGAAACAGTGACAAAACAAATAATAAAATGGCAATAAATACATATCTATCAACAATTACTTTGAATATAAATGGACTAAATGCTCCAATCAAAAGACATAGGGTGTCAGAATGGATATGAAAGCAAGACCCATTTATATGCTGCCTACAGGAGACTCATTTTAACAAAGATTTTTATTAATTTATTTAACAGAGATAGAGAGCACAAGTAGGCAGAGCGGCAGACAGAGGGAGAGGGAGAAGCAGGCTCTCCGCCGAGCAGGGAGCCCTATGCGGGGCTCGATCCCAGGACCCTGGGATCATGACCTGAGCTGAAGGCAGCCGCTTAACTGACTGAGCCACCCAGGCGCCCCGAGACTCATTTTAGACCTAAAGACACCTGCAGATTTAAAGTGAGGGGATGGAGAAGCAGTTATCATGCAAATGGATGTCAAAAGATAGTCAGAGTAGCACTACTTATATTGGATAAATTAGACTTTTTTTGTTCTTTTTTTTTTTTTTGGCGTGAAGCCCATTTTTTAAAATTTTTATTTAAATTCAATTTGCCAACATATAATACATCATTAGTTTTTAATGTAAAGTTCAAGGATTCATTTATTGCATATAACACCCAGTGCTCATTCCATCATGTGCCCTCCTTAATGCCCATCACCCAGTTACCCTATCCCCCCACCCACCTCCCTTTCCGAAACCCTCAGTTTGTTTCCTGAAGTCAAGAGTCTTTCATGGTTTGTCTCCCTCTCTGATTTCTTCCCATTCAGTTTTCCCTCCCTGCCCCTCTGATCCTCTGCGTTATTCCTTATATTCCACGTATGAGTGAAACCATATGATAATTGTCTTTCTCTGATTGAGTTATTTCACTTAGCATAATACCCTCCAGTTCCATCCATGTCAATGTAAATAGTAGGTATTCATCCTTTCTGATGGCTGAGTAATATTCCATTGTATTTATGAACCATATCTTCTTTATCCATTCATCTGTTGAAGGACATTCTGGCTCCTTCCACATAGACTTTTTTGTTCTTGTAATGTTTTTATCCTGCAATGGTATCAGGGTAGTGCTGGCCTCATGGAATGGTTTTGGATGTGTTCCCTCTATTCTCCATTATTTGTAATAGTTGATAAAGATTGCCATTAATTATTTTTATTAAATGTTTGGTAGAATTCACCAGTGAAATCGTGTGGTTTTGGGCTTTTCTGTGCTGGGAGATTTTTGATTTCTAATTCAGTTTTCATTCTTGTTATTAGTCTAAGAAGATTTCCTATTTCTTGGATTTAAGATTCATGATACAATTGTGGTAACTTGTGTGCTTTTAGGAATTATATGTTTTTTTCCAAGTTATCTGATTTTTTAATATATATTTGTTTATAGTAATCATACTATGTATTTTTGTGTTTATCTGTTGTACTATTTTCTTTTCCACTTCTTACTTTGGTTTTTGAGTCTTCTCTCTTTTTTTTTGAAAAACTGGTCATTCCTTTGAATGTTATGTTTTTGTTTATTCTGGTCTCTTATTTATTTCTGATTTTTCTTTGTTACTTCCTTTCTCTACTAAATTTCAGCTAAGTTTCTTCCTTTTCTAATTACTTGTGGTGTAACATTAAGTTGTTTATTAGAACTTTTTTTCTCAATACAGGCATTTATAGTATAAATTTCACTCTAGCATCTGCTTTTGCTATATCCCATTGGTTTTGGAATATTGTGTTTTCTTTTTCTCTTGTTTTGAGACATATTTTGATTTGCCATCTGATTTCTTATTTGACCCACTGCTTGTGCAGTAGTGTGTTGCTTAATATTTACATACTAAATAATTTATATTTACAAAAAAATAAAAAAATATATATAAATATATTTAAGCAATGAGCATCCAGGTTCCAGGTTCTATAAACTAATACTTAACTTGAATCTTGAGCCAGTATTTAAACCATATTTATCATTTGAAATAGAAGATATTTTATAGGGGCGCCTGGGCGGCTCAGTAAGTTAAGTGTCTGCCTTCAGCTCAGGTCATGATTCTGCAGTTTTGGGATCAAGCCCCACATCAGGCTCCGTGCTCAGTGGGGACCCTGCTTCTCCCTCTCCCTGTGCCTCTCCCCCAGCTTGTGTGCTCGCTCTCTCTCATATAAATAAATACAATCTTAAAAAAAGAAGATATTTTATACACTGTATGTATAAATGTGAGATTTATTTTAAATGACACATGCCACTCCACCTATAGATTTCATTAAGTAGTAAGAAATTAGCTACTCTCAAATTTCTAATGGGAAAGTTCTCAAAATATTCTGTTTCTTGTCAATAGATAAAAAGAGAAAAATCCTAAAGAATTATTTCAGAGCTTCTCAGTACTCCATGATGATAAACTTTTAGGAGAAATCCTCAGTGGCTTTTACTTTTCAGCTTTTACCTAGGGCTGTATCTCAAGAATCTATATCATAGATTTTTAAGAAAAGACAGAAGTCTTATGTAGAGGAATGATTCAGTCATTCAAATATTGCTTATCTGATAACCTTGAAGATAAAGAACACAGCCAAGTAATAAGGAGACAATTATTTTTAAATATCAAAACACACACACACACACACACACACACACACACACACACACACACACCAAACGTCAATGTGTACTTTATTATTGGGCCAGAGTCATTTGTCCATCAATTAGAAGTTACTTAATGTTTCTGAACAATTCTATCCAGCTTGAATATATGATATACCATCTCCTGTATGTCCTTAATAAAACTTTAGAAGGTGTCTACAGAGAGGATATTCTTAGAGGCAGGGATATCAGCAATAACAAGAAGAGGTATCTGAAGGTGAAGCAAGACAAAAGTGTTAAAGAACAGAGGATAGTGCCATATTGTAACAACAACAACATCATCCTTTTTTCTTGACCCTCTTGGCTATTTTAGCTTGTTGTTGTTGTTGTTGTTTTGACATATAATTGGCATATAACATTATGTTAGTTTCAGATGTATAACATAATGATTTGATATTTGTGTACACTGCAAAATGATCACCACAATAAATCTAGTTCCCCCCATCACCATGTAAAGTTACATAATATGCAATACAATGTTATTGACTATAGTCACCAGGTGTACATTACATCCTCGTAACTTATTTATTTTATGACTGAAAGTTTGTACCTCTTAATGTATCTATTAAGTCCATCTGGTTTAATATGTCATTTAAAACCAATGTTTCCTTATAGATTTTCTGCCTGGATGATCTATCCATTGGTTAAGTGGGATATTAAAGTCCCCTAATATTATTTTATTGCTGTCAATTTCTTCCTTTAGGTCTGTTAATATTTGCTTTACATATTTAGGTGCTCCTATGTTGGGTGTATACATATGTATAAATGTTATATCTTTTTGTTGGATTGACCTTTTTATCATTATGTAATGGCCATCTTTGTCTTCTATTACAGCCCATTTAAATTCTATCTTCTTAGGTACAGGTATAGCTACCTCAGCTTTTTTTTGGTTTCCATTTGCATGAAACACCTTTTTCCATCCTTTCATTTTCAGTCTGTGTGTGTATTTAGATTTGAGATAGATATCTTGTAGGAGCATAGAGATGGTTCTTGTTGTAGTTTTTAATCCATTCAGCCACGCTATGTCTTTTGGTCAGAGAATTTAAATGTAAATTTCATTTACATTTAAAGAAATTATAGATATATATGAATTTATTGCCATTTTGTTAATTGTTTTATGCCTATTTTCTCTCTGTTCCTTTCTTCTTCTCTAGCTTTCTTGTGATTTGGTCTTTCTTTAGTGTTGTACATAGATTCCATTATCATTATCTTCTGTGTGTCTACTATAGGCTTTTGGTTTTTGATTGCCATGAGGCTTACATATGTCAGCCTATATATATGTATATATATATATATATATATACATATATAAAATACCAGTCTATTTTACTTTTATAGCAAGTTGAGTTTCAGTGCACTCTAAAAATCTACATTTTTACTCCCCCCTCCCATATTTTATGTTTTTTTAAAAGATTTATTTATTTATTTTAGAGAGAGAGGGAGTGAGGGGAGGGGCAGAGGAAGAGGGAGAGAGAGAATGCCAAGCAGACTCCATGCTGAGCACAGAGCCAAATGTGGGTTTCCATCTCAGGACCCCAAAATCATGACCTGAGCTGAAACCAAGAGTTGGATGCTCAACTGAATGAACCACCCAGGTGCCCCCATTTTATGTTTTTGATGTCAAATTTTACATTTTTTAATTTTGTGTGTCCTTTATCTAATTATTTTATAGTTATTTTTACTACTTTTACCTTCATGCTAGCTTTATAAGTGATTAGTCCTCTACTTTTACTATGTATTTGTCTTCTGTACCTGTGAGATTTTTACTTTCATATGTTTTCTTGCCCTTTCTTTTTAGCTTAAAGCAGTCCCTTTAATATTTCTTGTAAGGACAGTTTAGTGGTGGTCAACTCCTTTAGTTTTTGCTTGTCTGGAAAACTTTATCTCCCCTTCAATTCTGAATGATAACCTTGCTAAGTAGCTGCTGGGTTTGGCAGGGTGGGGCCATAGGAGAGTGCAGAGGCAGGGCAAGCTGTACTAGCAGCGGAAAGGGACAGTGCAAAAATGGCTCCTGCCAGGGCTAGCACAAGCAAAGTAGAAGGAAAGTGCAAAAATGGTGCCTTCTAGCACTTATGTCCTTGGAGAAAGTTCTAACAGAGCGCTGACCCTCTGACAGATGCTTTAACATTAGCCAATGAGTCACTTTCACATATGGTCTAGGTATTTTCAATTTGCTGCTTTTGCTGTGGGACTTGGGGCAACTGAGTCTATGTGTGAGCCCTTTAACAGACAAGTCTGAGTTTCCTACAGCCCTTGGGCATAAGCACTATTGGTTTTCAAAGCCAGACATTTTGGGGGCTCTTCTCTGATGCAGGTACCAAGGGTTGGGGTGCATGATGTAAGGCTCAAACCCCTCATCCCTTAGGGATATACTCTGTATTCCTGACATTTCTCCTACCTGTGGGTTGCTGCATGGGGCAGTGGGGTTTTTGACAAGACTATGTGTCTACCTCTCCTACCAGTCTCAATGTGGTCTTTCTATCCTTTGTTGTAGAGGAACTGTTCAGCTAGTTTTCAGGTCTTTTTGAGAAAATTGTTCTATATGTAGCTATAGATTTTGTGTGTCTGTGGTAGAGGTGAGTTCAGGCTCTTTCTACCCTACCATCTTGAACTATCCCCTTAACTTGGATCTTATTTTTCCCTCTCTTACTGATATCTTTACTGATATAACACCTACATACCCTCATACTATCTTAACTATTCATTGAGATTTGTTTTTCTGAGGTCAAGAATATCCAGGTTGTTGCTAGATTCAATGACATTTTTTTCCAATTCTATTATCTTCAGTACCTAAGATGCATTTCAAACAGAAGGTCACTTCTGTCTTCCCTTGACTTCTGCAGCATTTCAAAATCCTGGTGCTCTGAAGTATCTCACTTTTCTCTTTTTTTGGTATCAACAATCTCTCTCTCTCTCTTTTTTTCTCTCCCACAGCCATCCTCCTACTATTCTATAGCTATTGCTTACAGCATAGATCTGTCTCTTCCTATTGTTTATCCTCTTTGTTTCTTCTCTCAGGGATTTTACCCATTTTTCTGGCTTCAGTGATTACCACATTAATGGTAATTCCTAAATAGGAAATGTAGTGATTGAAGAGGAATGAATGGACACAAATCTGAAGGTTTTCATTGAAATAAATCAAGCAGCCAGTATTTGATTTATTCTGCTGTTGAGCTTGGTGTAGAATGAGTATTAAGCTATTATGTTTTTTGTTTGTTTGCATTGTTTTGTTTTGTTTTGTTTTTCCTTAAAGAAAAGCTATCTGCCTTTTTAAGTAGCTTGCCATAAACATAGGAAATAGATTAATATCATAGTACTAAAGGAAGTGGAATGAAAGAAGTTTAAGTGGAGAAGTGTGTTGGTAAAATCCTAAATATCATTTGAAATGTCACTCACAAGGGGATTTTTGAAGGCACTTTTTCACTTAAAGTCAAAGTATTCCATTTATGGTTTTTTTAAGCAACCTCTTTGGGCATAAACTTGCATATTATTAGTGGATTTTGGCCCAGGATTTACTTTCCATTTTTTAAGGATGGCAAATTATTAATATGTTGTCTGGAAAGCTTTGAGCAAAGCTGACTTCTTTAATATTGTCCATTTTGTAGGTGGTATTATGCCCTAAGAACATGAGTCATGTAATTTTCAGTGAAAAAAATAATTATAGTGATAGGGAAAAATCTGTGTTCTAAGATGGCCAATCGAGCCAGCAAGGGAGTCCCAGTCCCTGCCCCGGGGCTCTTCCGGGTTCTTCTCCCTGGTCTGCTTCCCTCGCGCGAGCCGAAAGGATTCCCACGTGCGCCAAAGTGCCAAGTATGCGGAAGTAAAAGTGTATAAATTACCCCTTCTGTGCTCCGGGCTCAGACCTTTGGAGGTCAAGCTTCTCTGGGCCCGCCAGCGTTAAATAAACCTCCGATCCTCCAAGATCTCCGAGTGCCACTTGATCCTTCCATTGGGCGGTCCAGTCCAGGTTCCGTAACAATAGCAGGTATGAGGAGGTAATATAGTCTTCATGCCGTTCCTGACTAATTACATAGTTATAAGACAAATTCTCATTAGAACAAAAGAAATTGATGTGACCCTCCCTTCTTTTTTGGTATCATTTAAGTGGACAGTGAGGTGTTTTGTTTTTGTTGTTGTTCCTTCTTTGGATAATAAATATAGTGAGCTCCTTTTAAAGATTTGCCATGCTCCTCCATATTTGAATTTATTCTTTGTTGACAATCTGTGTGACACTAAACTCACAACCCCAAAAATGAGTATATAATTTTCTATTGTACTCCAAAGTAGAGCAACACACTAAACATATTTAAAAAAATCACAAGCAGTTTTCTCAGAAACCTCAATGCTTATATATCACTGATCAGAATCCAGTCACTTGGACACCCTTATATGCAAGGGTCTTTAACCATATACATAACTACTTCTATGGGGAAATGGCTATTGGATAGACAACTGGTAGTCTACTTAACAACTCTGACCACTTATCTCAGGGCTAAATTTGCATGCATTTTCTATTCCTGTCATACCAGGTAGATGTTAAAATTCTCATCTTGCAGATGAGGAAACAGAGGTTTAGATGGGCTAAATAACTTGCCTGCAGTCACACAGGCAGCGTGGTGTAGAACTAGGAATTGAACTTCTCCTTTACCCAGCTGCTGTCTTAACCACTATACCTCATGGTTCCTGAGATGGTGCTCCAGGTCTCTTGTTGGCTTTATATCGGGAAACCAGCACTGGATTCCAAAGATGAATTAATTCCTCTGAAAGACATACAGGAAACCTGGGTTGATGTACAAATATAGTCACCTTTTAAAAAATTCATAGGTCTGAGATGTCTGCAAAGACTTATGAATCTGCTTGCTTTGCTGTTTCTTGATTTATTAAGGAGACAGGGCCCCATGATTTGGTCTAATACTGGAAAAACATTTAAAGTTAAAAAGAACCTCTCTCTATGAAGGGAAATTTTAAATATTATGGTTCTGATAATTGCATTTTATAAATCTGCTTAGCTTCTTTGTTAAAAAAAAAAATCTGGATAAATTGGTAGATAATTGGAGTAGCAGATGGTGTTAGTAGATTATTCCCAAACCTGTTTTCAATCCCCTTCTTTTTTTTCTTCCCTCTACTATAAGGGCTGGAAAAGCTACATACTTGCTCTTACAGTCTCCACACTATGAATGGTGAAGTGATACAGTTCTGATTAATGGTATATAAGAAAAGTCTCTTCAGGAAGTTTATGGAAAATTTTCCCTTTCCTGGTAAAGGGGACAGATACAGCATGTATCTGTCCTTCCTTTCTTCCTTCCTCCTGCATGGATTTAGACCCAACCATGAGCTCTAGCAGTCATTTTTCAACCAGAGATATTCAGAGATACTGGCTTTGATGTTACTGAGTTGCTGAATCAATGCCTACTTATAGATTTCTTATTTTCTTTACTCTCAGTTGTTATCTTTTACTTCACCTGAAATTAATTCTAACTAATATAATTAGTCATTGCCTTTGAATAAAAGGACACGAAAATTAGCAGATTGTTTTTTTAAAAAAATGAACAAAAATATTGTGTGTATTGGCTCAGTATAGAGAAATAAAAATTCATGTAAGCTTTTTTGGATCTGAAAAGTAAATAACTTGCATATTGAATTTAGATAGCCACAAAAGAATTGCAAATATGGCCCACTGCCAAATGTTTGTTTTATTTGCCAGGATTTTTCTTCTAGAGACAAAACAAACAAGGTATTAACAAAAACTGGATTGACTTTGTAACATCTTACCAGCTCTTGGCTGTCCAAAGTTGGATAAAATGGTTGTCTTAGTCAGTTCAGGCTGCTATAACAACATACCACAAACTAGATGCCTTAACAAGAGAAATTTATTTTTTACAATTCTGGAGACTGACCAAGATTGAAGTGCTGGCCAATTCAGTTTCTGTTGAGAGGCTTGCATTTGGCCTTCTTGCTATATCCTCACATGGCAGAGAGGGAGAGAGAGAGAGAGGGAGGGAGGGAGAGTTAGAGTTAGTTCTGGTGTTTCTTTATCTTTTTATAAGGGCACCAATCTCAGCATAAGGGCTCCACCCATATGACATCATTATTCCCAAAGCCCTCACATCCAAATGTCATCATAGAGATTAGAGTCTCAAAATATGAATTTTGGGAGGACACAAATGTTTAGTCCGTAGCACAATCTTCCAGTACACAAAACGTTAACAGAGGTTCTCAGCTCAACTCATCTTGGAACAAGCCCAATCCACAAGAGTGGATTTTCATTTGAGGCCTAAGATTAATGATGCTCCATCGTGCTGCTTTTTCCCTCTCTATTTTCAATTTTGGCTACATGGGTAATAGTATTTTCAACAGAACTTTCTCTGGCTGAGAATTTCCTTTGTCCATACCAAAAAAAAAAAAAAAAAAGAATTTGTAAGCAGAAAGCAAAGAATATATTTTAATCTTTATTTATTGTTTTTTCTTGCCAGAACATTCTTTTAGTTCTTTCTCCATTTCCATTTGTTTGAGAACTTTGAGTCATATCTAAATTTCTTTTCAGCTCTAAAATTATGATATACATAAATAAATAGATGTACCCTTTATTTTACAAACTTAATTGTTCATTTACACTCTGTTCTCATTTTCTATCTTATGTAGTTCATGAGAACTGTGGCTGAGAATTTAGTATTTAGAAATTAAATTTAGAATTTAGAATTAGACTGTACATTGATCTAGGTAAGAGAATCATGAGATTTGGATAAAGACAGAGGAGATGGTGCAGATGGTAAATGTGATGATATTTAGGAGACAACATTGACAGACCTTGGTAATGTATTTTCTGTGGTGATGGTGATGGAGAGAGAGTGGGATTAATTTAGGATGGTTCCCAGGTTTCAGTTTTGCCTACCTTCAGTTTTGCCTACCTTCAGTTTTTGGCATTACCTTACCTAGATTTGAGTTAATTTGGGTTAATGAGTAAATTTGTGGACATACTAAATTTGAGGTATTTGTGAGGTAGAGTATTTATCAGGTAGAGATGTCCAGCAAGTAATTTATATGGATTTAAGTTAGTAATTTAGAAAGAAAAAAACTAAACTAATTCTCAATTTGAGAATTAGAGCCAAAAAGGTGATTGAATTCATCCAGAACTAGTATGTAGATTTGTGCTTATTAAGAATCCCAAGTAATTTGGTCATTTAAAAGGCAGATTCAGTGTTCCATGATTCATTGTTTGCATGTAACATCCAGTGCTCCATTCACTACATCAAAAACTAATGATATAATGTATGGTGATGAACATAACATAATAAAATTTAAAAAAAAAAGAAACAAAGAAAATGAAGGAACCAAGAAATAAGAAACATATGTTCAAGTCTTTAAAAAAATAAAATAAAAATGAAGCCTTTCCTTCACCAGAAAAAAAAATAATAATAAAAAAAATAAAAGGCAGATGCAGAAAGGAACCCTCCTCCTCCCAAAATAAGAGAGCAAGGAGAGTCATAGAATGAAAGTCAAGGGGGTGGAGTTTGGTTTTTTTTTTTTTTTTAATAGTACATATTATTATCTATATTTATGATAATGTGTATTAGATCTCTATAGATTATTTACTACTCCTTATAAGGTTTTGCCCTTAAACACCATCACTTTCCCACTCCTCATCCCATCCCCTGGTAACCACCATTCTATTCTGTTTTTTATAGGTTTAACATTTTTCGATTCCACATATAAATAATATCATGCAGTACTTGCCTTTTTCTGTCTGACATCTCTCTTAGCATAATGTGTTCAAGGGCATCCATGTTGTCACAAATGGGAAGATACCTTCCTTTCTCATGGCTGAATAATATTCCATTGTGTATGTGTACCACATCTTTTTCATCTTTTCATCCACTGATGGGCATTTGGGTTATTTCCATGTTTTGGCTATTGTGAATAATGCTGCAATAAACATGAGAGTGCATATGTCTCATCAAAATCCTGTTTTTAGTTCTTTTGGGCATATACCCAGAAATAGAATTATTGGATTGCATAGTAGATCTATTTTTAATTTTTTTAGGTACATTCATATTGTTTTTCATGCTGGTTGGACCGATTTACATTCCCACCAATAATGTATAAGGGTTCTCTTTGGGATGGAGTTGTTTAAAGAGAAGGTGGCCAGCAGTATCAAATCCTGCTGAATATTCATAAAAGATAAAGACTAAATAATGCCAACTGAATTTCTTCATTAGAAGAACATTGTTTAACATAGCTGGTTGCAGAATTAAATAGAAGAGAAAATGTAGAAGAACTAATAGCTAGAGAGGGGCACAGAGATGGAGGAAATATATGCATTTTTAATTTTAAAGCATTATGATAAGCATGTATCTATGCTGATGAGAAGAGCTGTTAAAGAGACATTGAAAATGCAAAAGAGAATGGGAAATACCTGAAGAAGCAAAACAGGTTATGTGTGCTATATATAGGTAGGATGGGGAAGGGACTGTAGTAAGAATTTGGAGTGCCCTGGTATTCCATAGTTAAGAAGTTGAATTATATCCTGCATGCCATAGGGAGATCATTAGTATTTTTAGTTAAAAGATCAAAGATATTTTATTTATATTTTTAAAAGATCATTTTAGCTAACAGTGGGAGAATGAATTAGAGAAAGTAAGACTTAGAGCAAAAACAACTGAAGAAAGTAAGGGAGATGGACAGAGGGAATAATTGTAGAAACATTAATTTGGGAAGATCAGGAGTGTGTAGTAATCCACTGAGTGTGGGAAATAAAGGGCAAGGTAGCTGGAAGACTTGAGAAAGATTTAAAGTTCCTAACTGAGGCATCTAGTGAAAGCTTGGATAAAAATAACTAAGAGGATTTTGAAATGTGAGTTACATTTTAGACATTCTGAATTTTGGCTGCCTTTGGAATATCCAAGTGGAGAAATATCATTTAGGTAGTTGGAAAAGTGGGATGGGAAGGAAGATGGACAACCAAGGCTGGGCACAGGGCTGTCTGAGGTATTTGTGATAAGGATGATAGCTGAAAGCACAAGACTAGAGAAGTTTGCCTGGTAAGAATAGACACACAGAGAGAAGATAAGGGCCTAGTATGGAACTTTGGGGCAGGCACACTAACCTTAAGAGGCAAATAGCAAAAGGGAAATCAGTCAAAATGGTAAAAATAATACCCAGAAGGTTAAAAATTGAACCAGAAGAGAATAGAATCATAAAAAAAACCACATCTAATCAAATTGTGTTCAAATGCTGGAACAAGATCAAGTTATGATTTAAAAGTGCCCATTGAATTTGCCACTGGAAGACCATTTGTAATTTGAAGTGAAGACTTTTTAGTTGAATGATGAAGGAAAACTCCAGATTACAGAAACCTAAGGCATTCACGGGTGTTAAGGAAGTGCAGGCAGAGTGCAAACCACTCATGTAAAACATTGGTTAATGAAGGACACAGGAACAGAAGAGGAGTTAGTTTCTTCTTGCCTGAGGTTATTTTTTAGGAGAGATTTTGATAACTGTGAAAGCCCATGTTTACTCTTTTCTGTTAAAGTAGCACATGCCTCAATATCGGCATCAGTGATACTGCATACTTACACTTCCTCTTAGGATTGATCTTTCAAGAATTTAATGCTATGGCTTTACAGATGTTAACACCATAATGGTCATCTGGTCAAATGAGGGAAGATCCTGTAGGTGCTATGTCTTAAGATATATTCTAGCTTGCTAGTAGTAGATATTTCTAACTTTCTTCAGGGCTTTCTTTATAGTCCCGTAGATAACTTGATTTGTTCACCCTAAACAAGATTGAGTACTTTAATAAAGTCTTGACTAGTGGTAAGTACATTATGATGATAACATTTTTTTTGTTTTTTGTTTTGTTTTTTATTTTTTATTTATTTTTTAAATTTTTATTGTTATGTTAATCCCCATACATTACATCATTAGTTTTAGATGTAGTGTTCCATGATTCATTGTTTGTGCATAACACCCAGTGCTCCATTCAGAACGTGCCCTCTTTAATACCCATCACCAGGCTAACCCATCCTCCCACCCCCCTCCCCTCTAGAACCCTCAGTTTGTTTTTCAGAGTCCATCATCTCTCATCGTTCGTCTACTCCTCCGATTTCCCCCCTTCATTCTTCTCCTCCTGCTATCTTCTTCTTCTTTTTTTTTTTTTTCTAACATATATTGCATTATTTGTTTCATAGGTATAGATCTGAGATTCAACAGTCTTGCACAATTCACAACGCTTACCAGAGCATATACCCTCCCCAGTGTCTATCACCCAGTCACCCCATCCCTCCCACCCCACCCCCCACTCCAGCAACCCTCAGTTTGTTTCCTGAGATTAAGAATTCCTCATATCAGTGAGGTCATATGATACATGTCTTTCTCTGTTTGACTTATTTCGCGCAGCATAATACCCTCCAGTTCCATCCACGTCGTTGCAAATGGCAAGATCTCATTCCTTTTGATGGCTGCATAATATTCCATTGTATATATATACCACATCTTCTTTATCCATTCATCTGTCGATGGACATATGATGATAACATTTAAGAAATACCAATTTTACATGGAAAATGATGAGCGCTGTGTAATTACTTTTTTCATCAGTATCGTATTATTTCTTGTTATTGCTTGTTTTCATCTGCATCTTATTATTTCTACTTATATTAGTGACTCTTTTAGTTTAACTTTTCTTTTACTGAGTTATAAGTTAAGTTTTACAATTTTATTTCCAGCTAAGAAAAAAAAAATGGAAAATCTTTTCTTCTAACAGAGCCCCTTAAATATTTCACCTGGAGATTTTATCCTTGTTCATGAACCTAACTCTTCCCAACTCAACTGTATTTTGAGATATGTGATACCCATATTGGAGTCTCTTTAAATGCTAGAAGTTCATCACAGTCAAAATATGCTTTTCCCTTTTCACAGTATTATTTGCATATTCACCTTATATTACTACTTGAAAACTGATGTTATCTTTAAATGAGGTTGAAATCAGCCAAATTTCACCTACTAAATTCTTTTTAGATATGGTCTCTCTCTATATATACTACTACTTACATATAACATTCTGTCAATTATGTATGAAATGTACACTATATCTGAAAATGCAGACATTCATATGGCAAAGAGCATAGTAGCTGCATTTCAAAACTATAACAAAAAATATCTTATATCCACTTAATTAAAATGTAAATAGGGAAGCAAAAGACCAAGAGAGCAATTTATTTCATCATGTCTTCCTGAATAATATAAAAATAAGGCACAAAACAATGCCATTTCAATGCTAAAATCCTTTGATCTGAAGTGACTGTTAATATCAAACAAAATTTTTGAACAGGGATAAAACATGGTTAATTTCAAATATATATTTCAGATATATATATATATATATATATATATTGATACTGATATTGATATTGATATAGCGTACAGATCTCAGGTAAAGGTGAAAAGAGCCTAGAATCCATTCATACAGGCTGGTTGGTTTTGACAAGGTGACTCAGAACAACCTTTGAAGTTCCATGAAGCCACATAAAGGGCTGACCCTGGAAACATGGGGTTGTGGGGAGCCAAGACAAGGAATTGGTTAGGTCTCTCTTTCCTATTGAAATCTTTCCAGCTGGAAATTTATTTGTTACATATTGAACTTATCCACTGGCTTTCATTAGCAGAAAGAATTTTACAGTTTAAAAGTGTTTGAAAGCCATGGATGCAACCTCTTACTTCCCCTTCACTGTTAGAGATTAAGGAACCTCTTCACACAAATGAGTTACAGAGCCAAGCATAGAGGATACGTCTGCTAACAAATAATGCTGTGCTCTTCTACCCCAATTAATGACAACTGTGTTATGTATATAAAATTACTAGTTTTTCATGTGTTTTCCCTGGAATATGAACAAATTCCATGGAGTCTCAGGATACAAGGATTTTAGATCAGAAAAGGATTTTTGAAATTAAGTCCAAGGTCTCTTGTCTGGCAGGAATCCTTATAATACC
Organism: Phoca vitulina; assembly: GCF_004348235.1. Classification (NCBI taxonomy): domain Eukaryota; kingdom Metazoa; phylum Chordata; class Mammalia; order Carnivora; family Phocidae; genus Phoca; species Phoca vitulina. The sequence continues at coordinate 56,195,803 of NW_022589707.1, forward strand.
AGGAAAAGGAGACACACAATTCATATTAATGTGTCCAGGACAGGGATCCTGATAACTCCTCAAATAACATTTCATTCCTGGGCAGTTCTTAATAATATAAAGTACTTTTCAATGTCATTAAACCCTCATTCCTATAAGATCAACCTATTAAACTTCATCTTTCTCTTTAAGATTGCAAAGAATAAATCCTAACCATTTCCCATATTGTGGTTTGGATTGGCCATTTACATGAATGTAGAAATGTGCTGATGAGTTGGCATTCTGCTATTTTTTTTGCCCACACTTTTGGTTGTGGGAGATGAGAGAATTCCCTAGAGAGGGCTGCATGAGAAGTGGTATCTCCATGGTAGATCCTTCAGGTAGAACTGGTTGATGATGATGAATGACATGTAATAATGATAAAGAGGAGAGTGAACACTGAAGACTTGCTGTGTTCTAAGTTCCCTACATATATTTACTTATTTAACTTCCACAATACCCTGTGAGTGAATACTATTGTTATCCTAATTTATGGATGATAAATGAAGTTGCCCAAATTCATGGAACTAGTAAATGATAGAGCATGGATTTGGAGAGTCCAGAGGGCATGCTGAACAGGGTCAAGGAGCAATGAGAAAAGGCAAGGAAGTGGCAGATGAGTAAGATGGTGATTAGTGATATAAAGTGCAGAGTCACCTTGCTTTGGAGAGAAGAGAACCTGTAGTCAGAGCTTACTGCTTATAGGGTACAGAGAAACACTGTTTTTACCAGGGGCTCTTGTGTGTTATATTATTCATCTTTCTTGACAATGAAATGTGACTTCTAAACATTTCCCCTATGGCAATAAGCTCTAAGCAATGGTTCTTACTCATTTTGGATCATGGACTCTTGTTGAAGAGGATGAAAGCTTTTCACTTTCTTTGGAGGGAGAAAGGACTCATAGACAAAAACACAGAAAATATTTATTTTCCAAAAGTGCAGAACTGAGGAAGGCATATGATTTTGGAAGGGCCCTATAGGGAAGTAGGGCCTGGATCCTATTTCCCAGGGATCTTTATAGGACAAGGAGAGACCTATGTGATAAACACAGCTATGGAGAAGTCAAAATGCATGGATATTAACTGCGAGAGCAAAGAAGGATGCAAATCAAACCCAGGAAATCTTATGAGCTGCTGGTTCGTGACTTCACAAATTATACTACATCCATAACACTCATGATACATTTGATGTCACTGGTAGGTGTTTCTCATGGAGGCAAGTGAGAGGGGCAGAGCTTTACCCCTGATCCAAAGGATTCCAGATCAAATAGAAAGAAGCACAAGTAAGGCAACACACAGGGTGAGGGGACTTATCAGTGCCCCAAGCCCTGAATTTGGAGTTTGGGTATAAGTTCCCTAGCCTCTAAGGGCAGGGAAGATCCGCAATAACACTGATGCTACATGCATGTACTGGTGAGACTTTTCCCCTGTAACTTCTAGGGCTTCTCGGACTCTCTGAAGCACTCCACGTGCTTTAGTCCTTGAACTACAAAAAATGCTTCTCTAATATGAAGCTGGCTTCAAATGACAAAAATGTGACCCCAATCAATCACCAGCTGCCTTTCTACTGTACAGGAATCTGAGGATATCTGTGAGTTTCCTTTTGTATGCCCCTGTTTTTCCTTCATGCGTCACTGAAGACTGAACGAGTTCATTATTGAAGCCACTGCTTATGGAGACTCAGGGCACTGGTATGTCTTAAGTGTCATGTCAGTTCTCTGCTTTCACTTTTCTGTTCCCTTTGACATGGTACCTGCGCCAGCAGGGAATGTTCTGTGGGAAGTTTGAAAGTTAGGCTGCCTCTACTGCCCAAAGGAATGCAAAGCCCCAGCACACACAGGAATCAGTCCAGCTTTCTCCATGGTAGAAGACCGGTGTTAATTTTTAGGCCTTGACCTGCCTGATTTTGCTGAAGAAAAAGAAATCCTCAGGAATAACTGTGATATCACTGACTTCAACTGGTTTTGAAGAAACAGTGGCTTCCAAGACATTTTTGAGTTTGTCAGAACTGAAGCCTACATATATTTTCCTTTTTGTTGCCCAGAGAGCTAGAACATTCTTGCCAGAAAGGAATAGGGATCGAAATATGTAGACATCTGGACAATATCTTTGGCATACCTCAAAAGCCCTTCTCATTTTTCTCTCTCTTAAGGGACAGACAATCCAAAGGTCAAACAAGGCAAAGGACTTAAGTTAAGCAGAATTGGAAAGAACTGTTTACTTGTGTCAGTTTTAGTTAAATATTGAGATCTAGGTACTTGGAATATAAAAGTGAATATGCTACTCTTACTATCCTCGCAGGGTTTGCATTGTAGCTATGAATATAGGTACAAAGATATAAGCATGTTGAAAATGGAAAAAAATTATGTTACTTATTTTAAAAAATGACATTTCCTTGCACATGTATAATTTACCTGACCATACAGACATGGACTTAAAAAGTATTTAACACAGGTATTTAAAAAATAATTAGCAGGGGTGCCTGGGTGGCTCAGTCAGTTAAGTGTTTGCCTTCGGCTCAGGTCATGATCCCAGAGTCCTGGGATCGAGTCCCATGTCAGGCTCCCTGCTCAGGAGGGAATCTGCTTCTCCCTCCCTCTCTGCCCCTCCTCCCTGCTCATGCTCTCTCTCTCTCTCCCTCTCAAATAAATAAATAAAAATATTTTTTTTGAGGTAATGGTAGCTTTATTGGGATAATAATTTCACAATGTGTGTGCGTGTATATATATGTACACATATATATATACAGTGCACCTTAAATATATACAGTTTTTATTTGTCAGTTCATCTTAACAAAGCTGTGAAAAAGAGAAAAATATTTTCAGATAAAGAGTATCTCTAACTGCTGAGTTCTGGGGAGCATACTTTGAGAATTTTTGCTCAAGATTTATGTGACATAAGTAAACTCCAATTTGTTTAAGGCAGAGTTAGTTAGGTTTTAAAATACAAGATAACTTGTATCTCTAGTTTTCAAGCCATCTTGTACAGGCTTGACAAAAAGTCAGGAGTTAGAGAATAAAAATCTTTAAAAAATAAAAAATAATTAACATAATAAACTATTTGTCAGCTAATAAGCCTAGTAAAACCCTAGATTCTTGAGTTCATTTGACTTGCTCCCTCCAATTTCAGCTTGGTTTTGAAATTTCTGATATTACCCCAGTGAGGTGAGTTGAGAACTGAAAAGCATTAGTTAGTCTAGAAGTGCCCAACTGTGGTAGACAGAATTCTAAAATGACCCCTAATAACCCATGCCCTTGAATAATCCACTCTCCTTGAGTGTGCATGGAATCTGTGAATATAATGAGGTTCTACTCTCACAATTATGTTATATTACATAGCAAATGTGACAGGATTTTTGCAGATATAATTAAGGTTCATAATCAGTGGATTTTGAGTGAATCAAAAGAGAGATTATTATACTGGGTGAGCCTGACCTAACTAGATGAGTCCTTTAAGAGAGGGTCTAGAGCCTTCCTTGAGTTCAGAGAGATTCTTTTGCTGATCATGAAAAGGAAACTGACATGTGGTAAGAAGATGTCTTTCTATTATTCATTCTATAACCATGCCTATGCTCTGTACAATGCCCTCTCCCGGGTTGTAGGACACAAAAATGAGTAAGACATAGCATTTGCTTTTAGAGAGGTCTCACCTTAGTGTGAGAGAGAAAATGCACAAACACTTGCAATAGTAGATAAATGGCATTTGAGAAGTTGGCAGAAGATAATATTGAACCAGAGCACAAGGAGTACTTTCTTCTCCCCAGGTACCCAAATCCGTCCCAAGAGAAGTCAGCTGCCTCTTAAGTTGAGTCCTAAGGATAAGCAGGACTTGCCTCGTGGATGAGTAGCCAGGAGAGGGAAGGGCATTACTATTAGAGTTAAATGAATAGCCAAAAAGCAGAGGTAAATGGAAGGTAACAGAATGTCTACAGGGAGCAGCAAGAGATGAGGCTGAAAAACAGGCAAGGTAATGGAACAAACAGTTCTTTATGCTCTACCAAGAATTTTATACCGTATTGCATAGGCAACAGGAATTACTGAAGGCATGTGATAAAATTTATACCTTTAAAAAAATATTCTGAATAAAAATGTGGAAGATGGTTGGGAGGGAAAAAAGGAAGAGTGAAGAAGGAGACCAGTTATTAGATTCTCCCCACTGCCTAAGTAAGAAAAAAAAAGAAAAAAAAAATTTGCTCTAAGACAGTAGTAATAATGGTGTGGATGGAGAAGAAATGATAGATTTATTGTGGAGATATTTAAGAAATGGAACTGGCAGGGTTTGGTGTCTGTATGTCAGATGGAGAGTTTGAAGTTGAGGTAGGTTTTTGGCTCTGCTGGGTCCATTTAAGTGTACCCAACATAGAGGGAGAAATTGGATTGTAACTAGAGTATAGCTGGAGGAAGGGGGAGGATATGATATTTATTTTAGGATATACTTCCTTTCAGTTGTGGTGAGGTCTAGTAGACATTTTGGTCTATAGCACCTGTAGCATTAGAGAAGGGTTGGATGTGGAGATGAAGAGTTAGAGGTCATCAGCATTTCCATCCCTAGTTGATGCTCTGTGTGTAGATTAAATCACTGTGAGTTAGTGTATAGAATAAGGACAAAAGGGTGTGAGGAGCAAATCCTGGAGCGTGTCAGCATTTAAAGGGAAGGTGGTGTAAAAATAGCTGAATATGTAAACCAAATATCAACCATCAGAAATATGGAGTAGTTGTAAGAGTCAGGTGAAAGCCAAAAAAAGAGACAGTTGCAGAATGGGAGAAATGATAAACTTTTGCATATGCTTCAGAGAGTTTGATTAAGGTAACGAAAAGATGCCCACTGATTTTGAGTTCAGGGGTAGTAATTGGCATTTTAAGTTTTCCTTCTGGCCTCACTTCTCCTTTGCAGCATTAGTACTCAGATTTTGTTTCAGGGAAACTGGACCTTGACTTCTCCACTACAGTTCATGTGCATTGGGTAAAGCTGTCTCTATCCTAGCGGTGGAGGTGAAACACACGACCGAAACGAAGCGAACAACACATTCTAGCCTCCTGGTCATTGAGATCAGTTTAGGGAAGGCATATAACACAAGTTAGGCTAAACAGAGCCAATAGGATAAAATTTCCTGGCCTTTGTTTTTGTTTTTACTATAAGATTAAAACATATTTCACCTTCTAGGTCAGTGTGAATCAGAGTAGACTGAAGCTGCTTCTGCCATATTGTGACCATGTTCATCCTGGAAATGGAACAGTGCTGAGGAAGTGACTTGAGAAATAGGGAGAAGCCACAATCTTGCTTGAAACTAAACCCAACCCTATATTGTTCAGTTATGGGATCTGAAATATTTCTTATAAACCCGTGAAGCAGGCCAGGGTGTTGGTTCCTTTAGTATCAGTGCACCTTCAATGTGCTGATTTTATATTTCTTTTATTCATTCATTCAAGAAACATATATTGAGGTTCCATGCCATGCTGTGTACTTTTCTAGGCACTAGAAATGGGGAATACAGCACTAAATAAGCAAGACAATATCTTTATTCCCTTAGGACATGCATTTGAATGGGAGATACAGAAATCAATGTAAGTAAACACATACATCTACATATAATTCAGATAATACTGCTAGGAAGAAAATTGGGAAGAATAAAAAAGTAGAGTGATTTTGTGTTCCTATTCGAAGTGGAAAAGATAGGGAGGTCAGGGGAGTGAATTCCTTCATATCATGTCAGTGAAAGGGAATATTATTTTCGAAAAAACTAAAGGGTTGAAATTCATTCAACAATCCCTTGATCTTCAGGGAAGGTTTTTTTTTTCCTTCCCTCTTTCCTATCCGATACTCACAGGAAAGCGTAAAGTACTATCAGTGCTTCTTTTGCAAATCTCAGGCCCAATTTTTTTAAAAAAATCTTTAACTATGTAATATGAATTGCATCTGAAGGAATAAAATATAAAGGAATTGGTTGAGGCCATTCTGGGTCCTACAACCTTAAATGGTGAATACAATATTAGTCTCCAAAAAGATGACCTGAATTGGACAGACTTTGGAATGAGATGCTGGGTGAAAAGTGAATATTCAATCACAGGTTACAGTTGTTGCTTTTGAATGTGTTTCTTTAAAGCTGGGTTAGAGGATGAGTTGCCATAGGCTTACAGGAAAGGGGCTGTCTTGGCAAGGGAACAGATCCTAAGCTGTGTCCTTTTCATCCGTCCTTAAAATTAAAGTGAGGTTCAGCAGATACCTTGAGGAAACATATTAAATTGCAGATTTTGCAGTTTTGTTGTGCCTGCAATTTCCCAATGTTGCTAGTGAGAAGCTGAGAAGGCCCTTAAAAGCCTTTGTGCTTGGCACCTGCAGAAATCTAATTTCTGATGAATAGGGCCCTAATTGGGTCAATTATTCTATTATACTACACAAGAGTACTTCAAACTGCTGCTTCAGTAAAGAGAGAGCTTTAGTCTCCCCATTGGTGTTCTCCAATTTGAACAGAACTCAGAATCCTGCATTTAACTTTTCCTTTCCCAGTGTCGATTTTGTCCTTCCAATTTCTGTTTATCACGTGTGAGTCAACTCTGAATAGAAGTGAAACCACTTTTTCACCTTTTGAGACCATGGGTAAGATTACAAAAGAGATTTTCTGACTCCTTTAAAATCCATTTCTCAGGGCACCTGGGTGGCTCAGTCGTTAAGCGTCTGCCTTCGGCTCAGGCCATGATCCCAGGGTCCTGGGATCAAGCCCCGCATCGGGCTCCCTGCTCTGCAGGAAGCCTGCTTCTCCCTCTCCCACTCCCCCTGCTTGTGCTCCCTCTCTAGCTGTGTCTCTCTATCAAATAAATAAATTAAAAAATCTTAAAAAAAAAAATAAAAAAACACTGTTTCTCATACATTTGCAAATATATGAGGCAGGTACTTCCGTGAGGCTTATTCAAATGGAATATTTTTTTGATTAATTGTTATTATCTTTGGAAGGGGAAGAACAGAGAGGAGTCCGCATTTTATTTGTGGATTATATGACACTTTTGCACATTTATAAGGCTTTAATTTCAATTTTATTTTCTTACTATTTCGAAGGATTGCACCAGTTACTTTTTCAGAATCACGCATAACATGTGAGTTAGAAAGGAAAACAATATTTGGTAGCTGACACGTGATGACACTTATAGACTCATTATTTTAATGAGATTGATTTCATAGAAATTTCCTTTATGCTAAATGTTCTGCTTTGTAACTTAGGAAAGAAGCTTCTTTAATTGGAAGGAGTATTTTCACTCCTGAGTTGGTCTGTAGTTCAGACTTGACTTGGGAGAACACGGAATAATGCCACCACCCGCCGTATATTGAAACTAGTGCTCTGCAGTAACTGTGGCCTATGAAGAAGCTTTTGCTTTGGCACAGGTAAAGCTGAAAGGGCATCGTCTTAACTTTTGTAAGAAGCCAAAGATACGTATATCACTTCGAAACATTGAATTCAATAAACGTACTTAAGTAGACATTCTCTAAGAAACTCCAAGCTTAGTGTCTGGGACAAAACTGATTTTTTTAAACATTTTCTTGAGTTCTGCAAAGTACTGGGTACTGGTGTTAGCATATCAAGAAATACAACAGTGAAAAAATGAGCAAAGCACAGTCTTGGTTTTCAAGTAGCGTATAGTCTAAAAGGGAGACAAAAAACTGCATGCTTGATTGAAATATAATGTTTTCTGTAATGAGTGTCATCAGAGGGTTGCAAAGTACCATGAAAGCTTAAAAGCATGTGTGTGTGTTTCCATTTGGTAGCATCCTGGCATATTCATTTTGTAATTTTTGAGTAGATGCATGCATGTCTGGACTTACAGGTACCAATTCTGTAACTTTTCTAAGGTATGCTTGATACTTCCCACACGCTACACTGGAATTGATTTGTTTCTGCTTGCTCTGAAAACCCATGCATCTAGTAAGAAATATGGTTTGATTGATTTTATGATGAGTCAGAGGGAGGAAAAAGCTGCTTTTTCTGGTTTCTTTCAAGAGGAGCTTGGAAGAAGTTCTATGCTTACTATTTTATAGGAATTCTCCATGGATTAATTTCTCTCAGAGGCAGTACCATTTTGGTTAACTCTTTTTCTTCCTCAAAGAAATTTTGAAAGTTGTAAGTTTTTATTTTTAAGCTTTTTCCATTGATCTTAATTAAAATTTGGCATTTTCTCATAAACATATTGACCTCTTTATTCCTCAGGTAAAACAATATTTTAACTGTGTTTTGTCCTTTTCTCTATTATCATGTATGTTTCTTTGCTATGTCTATAATTATTTAGTTTTGCAACTCCTCTAAAAGGTTAGTTTTTCAGAGAAGTTCCATTACCTAATTGGTCATAAGTTTAAGCAGGGACATTTGGCAAATATTTGTCGTATCTCCGATCAAGATAAATTGTAGGGATTATTTATGACAACAGTTGTTAGAGTATATGAAGTACTCTACATGAATTATCTCCATCCTTAGAGATTTTTGAAAGAGGTATTATAGTCCCCAATTTAAAGATGAAACTGAGGCCCAGATAGATTAACCTGTTCAAATTCATACAGTTAATACATAACAGTGTTCTGAGCTCAAAGCCTTGTGTTTTTCACCATTCTACTCTGCTTTAGTCCCTAAATTACTCCTTAATATTATAACTGTTTGTGGAATCACACAGTTTCAGAAAGTTAGAAATGCTCTGCTAAGAATGTCCCTTTGAATATTCATCCCACAAACTTAGAGGCAGTTATGTAAAGATTAACTTCCCCCATCATTTTTAAAGCTCATCCTTTAGTGTTGTTCCCAGAGAAAGTGGAACAGATAAGGCTTTGATCATTAAATATGTTGCTTTGAAGATATGAAGAAGAAGGATAACTCCTTTGGGCAAAGAACTTCTCCCACAGTTCTGGATGTAGCTGAGCAGATTGGTCTGACACACTGTAGATCTAGACTTCTACTGCACACTTCAAATGAGATCCCCATTCAGTCATCTCTGATGCCTTTAGGCCATCAGTCAGTGAGTAGTTATGTATGAGAAGAAACAGTCTCTGCCCTCAGGGAGCTCTTAATCTCTGAGGTGAGGCCAGGTGTGCTCACGAGTAGTTATAAGGCAAGATGTAAAAGATGATTTAAGAGGCAAACAAGACTGATGTGAACTATGACAAGCAGGAAAAAGAATCACAGACTGGGTGTCCCCTAAATGTTTTTGACTATAAATGACACGAGGGCGGGGTGTCCCAGCGTACAATGTGGCACCTGGCACATAGGACACGCACTATATAAAATTAGTACTAATAACTAATTTTAACCCATTCTTGTGCCCATAATGTCTAGGAAAGTGAGGAGGGATGATCTTCTAGTCAGTAATTCATGCACACAGTATCCAGTCAGCTGCAAAATGGAACCTTCCCTCCCATGCCAAGTGCCCAGTAGTCATGTAGAGTCCATCTCAGATAAGCATCCAGGAGATTCCTTCACACTCCAGAATCCCTTCCTCCTTTTCTATCAGATCCCCTGGTCTTTTCTCTCTCCAGTACCCTCCTCTATAATGGAAGGACAGGGGCATCACATACTTGTGCCCAGCCTTTATCCTAAGGGGGCCTTAAATTTTTCCATTTCTCCAGGATGGAACATCCCAAAAGGTCAATAAAATTTTCTCTTGCCTATTACTGACCACCTTTCAAAGCATAATTCAAGTGTGCTATTATGGGAATAAAGTCTTTGTTATTATTTTACTTAGGTTAGTAAGATCTCTCCACTGGAAGGGAAGAAATAAAAGGCCTTGGGAAGTGTGTATGACATGGACAGTGGGAGGCAGGGGGAGGACATGCTTCCTGATCCCCTTGAATGAATGAGCAGTGGTAGAGAATTCCTTGGCAGAGTAGAAGGGAAGAGATTCTTGGGAACTTATAGCACATGGCGCATATTTGGTGAAGGGCACTATCATTCTACTGGAATCTAGGGTACATGTAGTAATGCACTTGAGTTGTCAGAAAGAAAAGCATCTCCCTCTCCATCTGCAGTAGAAGGCTTGATGTCCTGCACCAAATCTGCTCCATCCAACTCTCAGCTCACCTGCTGCTGCAGAAGACCATTCTGAAAGGAAGTGACAGCTTCCATTCCAGGCACCCTCTGCCTGGAGGCTTTCTCAGGGGCCAGGGGAGCTTCCTCAGCCCAGGTTCAGACAGCCAGAAACTAGCCGGGGGAGGGAGGTATTTAATTTTGAGGTCAACTCTCAGCCAATGCAAGACAGAATTTGATGGCTAACCGCCCCATGTTCCACCTGTGATGAAGCAATTCTGAGGGTGATTTATATGATTTCTTAGTGTGCTCTGAGAGTTGAACCTTGTAGCATGATTGTAAATACATCCTTTATTGTCTCTTTTCCCATTCTGGCTTTACCTCCCCATGCCTCACTTATGTTTTCTTCAGCTAAATTCTTCCTTAAGGCCTCCTTTGGGGGTAACCAAAGCTGAGACGCCATTCTAAAATGTATCTCTATATTCACCAAGTCTTTCCTATCCTTTCCCTTTCCAGAAAACAAAAGAATATTATTTTTTTTCTAAAATCATACCCTTTTTTGTTTTTTTTTTCTCTCCCAACATTATGATCCCGTTTCTTTGTTAAATTTGTAATTTTCTCTTCGGTAGTTTCTTATTTTTTACAAAACCTCAAACTATACCTAAGCAAGAAAAGTAGAAGGAAATAAACAAACAAAGAAAAACAGACTCCTACGTTGGTTCTGTCCACCCCAAAATCTTCACTTTTTTCCTTCTCATCTTCTTCTGGTATCTTGAAGGAGCAGTTTACAAAATCTGTCTCAAGTCTTTAACCACCCATTTGCTTCTTGATTTACAATAACGAACAGTCCCCACAACCAAATGAACATGTTTCTTTCTTTCTTTCTTTCTTTTGAAGTTACTGCCAATAACTGCCAAACTGGAAAATCTAACTGCCTCTCAAATGTCATCTCATGTCATTTCTTAGTATCATGTGGTACTGTTGAACATCCTTTCTTCCTGAACTGTTTTCCTTTGCTAACATCACATGCATTAATCTTTCTTGGTATTTTCCTTCCTCTCATTTCTTCCAATAATCTCTGCTTAGTGATTTCAGTCCTTCCAGTGTCTTTATCCTGATATCAATGATTTACAATGTCTTCACTCTTGACAATTGGGTTCTCCAAATGAATTTTCTGAAATGGATTTTTTTTATCTTCCTTCCACCCCAAAACTGGTCCATTCTTGTGGTTTTCCTATATTAGTTGGTAACATCACTATTGACCACACTCACCAAACCAGCAACTTTTGGTATCTTCTTTCTAATATCCCTTAGGCTTACTCATCACATTCAATGGCCACCAGTTTACATCATTCTACTTCCAAAATAGTGCTTGAATCCTACCCCATCACATTTCTGTTCTACATTTCCTCCACCACTTCTTTGATCTTGACTCTTAATAGACTTTTTTTCCCTATTCCATTCTTTTCCTCCTCCAATCATTTTCCATCATATATTAGAGGTTACTAATGGTGATAAAGCTAACACACAAGGATGATCAGCTTGTAGTTAATTTATCAAATACACTGTCATTTATCATAGCTCTGTGCCTTGCCGTACCCTTGTTGTTCTTTGTTTCTGTAAGATGATGGCTTTAAAAAAAAAAAAAAAAAAGATTTATTTATTTATTTGAGAGAGAGGGAGAGAGAGGGAGAGGGAGAGTGGGGCAAGGGGCAGAGGGAGAGAATCTCAAACAGACTCCCTGCTGAGTGCAGAGCCTCCACGGGGGGGGGGGAGGGGGGGCTGCATCTCACGACCCATGAGATCATGACCTGAGCCAAAACCAAGAGTCAGATGCTTAACTGACTGAGCCATTCAGGCGCCCCTGTAAGATAATGACTTTTGAGTGACAGATACTGCATTTAAAATACTTCTGTCGAGAGCCAGGGAAAGATGGAGGAGTAGAGGACCTTATTTCAACTGGTCTCTGGAATTGAGCTGGATATCTACCAGACCACACTGAACACCCACGAAACCAGCCGGAGATGTAAGAAGAACTGGATCTCTAAAAACAGAATATCGCAGGTGGTTGGTTTTGAGGTACGAAGCGGGGAGCCGTGATTCCACAGGCAGATATCGGAGGATAAATGGCAGCGGGTGGGTGCCTGGACATGGGGATCCTCACCGCTGGTGAGCAACAGCCTCGCACGCTGCGGACGGGGCATAGACTCGCAGACTGGTAGCGGCGGGGAAAGGACTTTAGGGCAGCCCCCGGGGCGGAAACCCGGAACGGCGGGGTAGCGCGGGCGAACTGGGAGCAGCTGGTGGTTTTAGAAGCACAAAGGGCAGAGATGTGCCACGCTGACCTGGAGGCAGGACTGGGAGCGCTGTGGAGGGGCGCACAACCCAGGATGCTGCAGTTTATAGCAGCACGGACAGAAACGGAGACGGTGTGGCCTGGAGAGCTCACTGAAGAACAGACTGTGATCTCTCTGCTCTGAGGCAGAGGGTTGGAAACGGTCTCTTCTGCTCTGACTCTCGGAAGAGACGCAGAAAGCCTCCAGGGAAAGCCGCCAGAGAACAAAAGCCCCAAAGACTGATTTCCGCTGAGCCCATCCCCCGCCACAGGGGGGCAGGGCAACTCTGCCCAAACAGGGTTGCCTGATTAACAGCGTGGCAGGCCCCTCCCACAGAAGACAGGCTGGGAAAACAAGAGGCCAGCAACCCTAAGGTCCCAAGAAAACAGGTGCATCTTGCTTGGGTTCTGGTCAATAATTTGGACTCTATACATTCCCTCAAACACCCATCAACAGAATGACTAGGAGGAGGAGCCCCCAAAACAGAAAAGACTCAGAGATTATTACTTATACTGCAGATTTACAAATGGATGCAGATATAATCAAGATGTCGGAGATGGAATTCAGCCTAGCAATTGTGAAGACAATGGCTAGAATGGAGAAATCAATCAATGGCAACATAGAGTCTCTAAGGGCAGAAATAAAAGGTGAATTGGCAGAACTTAAAAATGCTATCAATGAGATCCAATCCAATCTATATAATCTAACACCTAGGGTAACTGAGGCAGAAGAACGAATAAGTGACCCAGAAGAAAATATAATAGATAAAAAGGGAAAAGAGGAGGCCAGGGAAAAACAACTCAGAATCCATGAAAATAGAATCAGAGAAATAAGTGACACCGTGAAGCATTCCAATGTCAGAATAATTGGAATCCCAGAGGGAGTGGAGAGAGAGAGAGGACTAGAAGGTGTATTTGAGCAAATCGTAGCTGAGAACTTCCCTAATCTGGGGAATGAAACAAACATTTACATCCTAGAGGCAGAGAGGACCCCTCCCAAGATCAAGGGAAACAGGCCAACACTCCGGCATGTAATAGTAAAACTTGCAAATCTTAGAACCAAGGAAACCATCTTAAGGGCAGTTAGGGGGAAGAGATTCCTTACGTACAGAGGGAGGAACATCAGAATAATGTCAGACCTATCCACAGAGACCTGGCAAGCCAGAAAGGCCTGGCAAGACATATTCAGGGTACTAAATGAGAAGAACATGCAGCCAAGAATACTTTATCTGGCAAGGCTTTCATTTAGAATGGATGGAGAGATGCAGAGCTTCCACGACCGGCAGAAACTGAAAGAATATGTGACCACTAAGCCGGCCCTGCAAGATATATTAAGGGGGGTTCTATAAAAGGAGAAAGACCCCAAGAGTGATATACAACAGAAATTTACAGGGACAATCTATAAAAACGATGTCTTCACAGGCAACATGATGACAATTAATTCATATCTTTCAATAATCACTTTCAACATGAATGGCCTAAACGCTCCCATAAAACGGCACAGGGTTGCAGATTGGATAAAGAGACAGGACCCATCCATATGCTGTCTACAAGAGACTCATTTTGAACCTAAAGATACATCCAGACTGAAAGTGAAGGGATGGAGATGATCTTCCATGCCAGCGGACCTCAAAAGAAAGCTGGGGTAGCAATTCTTATACCAGACAAATTAGATTTTAAACTAAAGTCTGTAGTAAGAGACACAGAAGGACACTATATCATTCTTAAAGGGTCTATCCAACAAGAAGATCTAACAATTGTAAATATCTATGCCCCCAACATGGGAGCAGCCATCTACATAAGCCAACTGTTAACCAAAATAAAGAGTCATATTGATAACAATACGTTAATTGTAGGAGACCTCAATACTCCACTCTCAGCAATAGACAGATCATCTAAGCAGAAAATCAACAAGGAAACAAGAGCTTTGAATGATACATTGGACCAGATGGACCTCATAGATATTTACAGAACATTCTACCCTAAAACAACAGAATACTCATTCTTCTTGAGCGCACATGGAACTTTCTCCACAATAGACCACATACTGGGTCACAAATCAGGTCTCAACCGATACCAAAAGATTGAGATTATTCCCTGCATATTCTCAGACCACAATGCTCTAAAACTGGAAGTCAATCACAAGAAAAAATTTGGCAGAAATTCAAACACTTGGAAGCTAAAGACCACTCTGCTCAAGAATGTTTGGGTCAACCAGGATATCAAAGAAGAACTTAAACAATTTATGGAAATCAATGAGAACGAAAATACATCGGTCCAAAACCTATGGGATACTGCAAAGGCGGTCCTAAGGGGGAAATACATAGCCATCCAAGCCTCACTCAAAAAAATAGAAAAATCCCAAATTCACCAACTAACTCTACACCTTAAAGAACTAGAGAAAAAGCAACAAACGACACCTAAGCCACGCATTAGAAGAGAAATAATTAAAATTAGAGCAGAAATCAATGAATTAGAAACCAGAAACACAGTAGATCAGATCAACGAAACTAGAAGTTGGTTCTTTGAAAGAATTAATAAGATCGATAAACCACTGGCCAGACTTATCCAAAAGAAAAGAGAAAGGACCCAAATTAATAAAATTATGAATGAAAGGGGAGAGATCACGACTAACACCACGGAAATAGAAACAATTATTAGAAATTATTATCAACAACTATATGCCAATAAACTGAGCAATCTGGATGAAATGGAGGCCTTCCTGGAAACCTATAAACTGCCAAGACTGAAACAGGAAGAAATTGACAACCTGAATAGGCCAATAACCAGTAACGAGATTGAAGCAGTGATCAAAAACCTCCCAAAAAGAAAAAGAGTCCAGGGCCTGATGGATTCCCTGGGGAATTCTACCAAACATGCAAAGAAGAAATAATACCTATTTTCCTGAAGCTGTTTCAAAAAATAGAAACAGAAGGAAAGCTTCAAGACTCATTCTATGAGGACAGCATTACTTTAATCCCCAAACCAGGCAAAGACCCCAACAAAAAGGAGAATTTCAGACCGATATCCCTGATGAATATGGATTCCAAAATCCTCAACAAAATCCTAGCTAATAGGATCCAACAATACATTAAAAGGATCATCCACCACGACCAAGTGGGATTTATCCCCGGGATGCAAGGGTGGTTCAACATTTGCAAATCAATCGTGATAGAACACATTAAGAAGAGGAGAGAAAAAAAAAAACATATGGTCCTCTTAATTGATGCAGACAAAGCATTTGACAAAATACAGCATCCTTTCCTGATTAAAACTCTCCAGAGTATAGGGATAGAGGGAACATTCCTCAAGTTCATAAAATCCATCTATGAAAAACCCACAGCGAATATCATCCTCAATGGGGAAAAGCTGAGAGCCTTTCCCTTAAGATCAGGAACATGTCAAGGATGCCCACTCTCACCACTATTGTTCAACATAGTACTAGAAGTCCTAGCAACAGGAATCAGTCAACAAAAAGAAATAAAACGTATTCAAATTGGCAAAGAAGAAGTCAAACTCTCTCTTTTCGCAGATGACATGACACTTTATGTGGAAAACCCAAAAGACTCCACCCCCAAATTACTAGAACTCATCCAGCAATTCAGTAATGTGGCAGGATACAAAATCAATGCGCAGAAATCAGTTGCTTTCTTATACACTAACAATGCAACTGTAGAAAGAGAAATTAGAGAAATGATTCCATTTACAATAGCACCAAAACCCATAAGATACCTCGGAATAAACCTAACCAAAGAGGTAAAGAATCTATACTCTAGGAATTACAGAACACTTATGAAAGAAATTGAAGAAGACACAAAAAGATGGAAAAACATTCCATGCTCATGGATCGGAAGAATAAACATTGTTAAAAGCTCTATGCTACCCAGAGCAATCTATACCTTCAGTGCCATCCTGATCAAAATTCCAATGACATTTTTCAAAGTGCTGGAACAAACAATCCTAAATTTTGTATGGAATCAGAAAAGACCCCGAATTGCCAAGGAAATGTTGAAAAAAAAAAACAAAGCTGGGGGCATCACGTTGCCAGATTTCAAGCTATATTACAAAGCAGTGATCACCAAGACAGCATGGTACTGGCACAAAAACAGACATATAGACCAATGGAAAAGAATAGAGAGCCCAGATATGGACTCTCAACTCTATGGTCAAATAATCTTCGACAAAGCAGGAAAAAACATGCAATGGAAAAAAGACAGTCTCTTCAATAAATGGTGCTGGGAAAATTGGACAGCCACATGCAGAAGAATGAAACTTGACCATTCTCTAACACCATTCACAAAGAAACTCAAAGTGGATGAAAGACCTCAGTGTGAGACAGGATTCCATCAAAATCCTAGAGGAGAACATAGGCAGTAACCTCTTTGACATCGGCCACAGCAACTTCTTTCAAGATACATCTCCAAAAGCTAGTGAAACAAAAGCAAAAATGAACTTTTGGGACTTCATCAAGATAAAAAGCTTCTGCACAGCAAAGGAAACAGTCAACAAAACAAAGAGGCAACGCACAGAATGGGAGAAGATATTTGCAAATGACACTACAGATAAAGGGCTGGTATCCAAGATCTATAAAGAACTTCTCAAACTCAACACCCAAAAAACAAATAATCAAGTCAAAAAGTGGGCAGAAGATATGAAAAGACACTTCTCTGAAGAAGACATACAAATGGCTAACAGACACATGAAAAAATATTCATCATCATTAGCCATCAGGGAAATCCAAATCAAAACCACATTGAGATACCACCTTACACCAGTTAGAATGGCAAAAATGGACAGGGCAAGAAACAACAAATGTTGGAGAGGTTGTGGAGAAAGGGGAACTCTCTTACACTGTTGGTGGGAATGCAAGTTGGTAGAGTCACTTTGGAAAACCGTGTGGAGGTCCCTCAAAAATTTAAAAATAGAGGTACCCTATGACCCAGCAATTGCACTCCTGGATATTTACCCCAAAGACACAGATGTAGTGAAAATAAAGGCCATATGCACCCCAATGTTCATAGCAGCAATATCCTCAATAGCCAAACTGTGGAAAGAGCCGAGATGCCCTTCAACAGATGAATGGATAAAGAAGATGTGGTCCATATATACAATGGAATATTACTCAGCCATCAGAAAGGATGAATACCCAACTTTTACATCAACATGGATGGGACTGGAGGAGATTATGCTAAGTGAAGTAAGTCAAGCAGAGAAAGTCAATTATCATATGGTTTCACTTGTGGAACATATGGAATAGCATGGAGGACATTAGGAGAAGGAAGGGAAAAATGGGGGGCGGGAATTGGAGGGAGAGATGAACCATGAGAGACTATGGACTCTGAGAGACAAACAGGGTTTTAGAGGGAAGGGGGGAGGGGGGATTGGTTAGCCCGGTGATGGGTATTAAGGAGGGCACGTACTGCATGGAGCACTGGGTGTTATATGAAAACAATGGATCGTGGATCACCACATCAAAAACCAATGATGTGTTGTATGGTGACTAACATAACATAATAAAATTAAAAATAAATAAATAATTAATTAATTAAAAAAAAATTTTTTCTGTCATTCCACACTATGACCAAATGGACTTGAGCTTTCAAATGTTCATTACTAGAAAAAAAAAAGAAACTCTTTGGTATTTCCTAATACTAGAGGTAATTTTCTAATTCGTTCACTTTTAAACTTTTTTGCCCATAGATAGAAAGGGATGGCTTTTAAGATATCTGCCAGATTTTTAGTGTATAAAATTTAGGTTGGGTTGCTGGTGACTCTCTGTTTTTACCCCCAGGGTATAAACCTCCTCCTGGCAATGGTAAGGGCAAAGAGGACCTTCTACACTGCCTGCTGCCTGGGTGGGTGTGGACCCAGGCCTCAGCCTTTTCTTGGTGCATTTTCTCCAGCAGAGATAGAGACTGGCAATTAAAATAGGAGAGGAAAGTTGGATGTACAACTTTTCATTTACTATCACACTGTCTGTGTCAGCAGGAAGACTCCATGCTATTCCACACCAGATGTTCTAAACGTACATCCTTAGATTGACAAATGTATACAAAATGCAAAGACTCTTTTTTCATTATCTTCTCTATGAACTTCATCTGGGTTCCTCAAATGCCAACTATTTGAACCCATTTCAAGCCTGTATTTATAAATCTTTTGATGATCAGATTATGGTGACTCTTTTGGTGTCTCGTAATACCACTGTAGCACCTACAGAGTCCTTCTTGACAGTAAGATATGCAAAAAATGTTATTCATCCCTGTAAAGAATCTTCTACTTTTTATTGTATCTTGTAGACATCAGTAATTGTAAAATGAAACTAGCTCTTTTTTTTTTTTTACCATTCATGTAATTTTATTACTATTTTTTGGTATTAAGTTTCTCCCCTCAGACTGTTATCTATCCCTTAGTAAAATAGTTTCAACTATAACACAGTTATTTATTTTATTATCAGTTTAATTCATCTTTATTTTATGCTTTCTAATCATTTACTGACTATACTACTTATAAATGGCTATGTAATTGATTGACATTCTACATAGTGTGTATATGTATATATATATATATATATATATACACACACTAATCAAAGGCTTTTTCTCTTATTAGTTAAATGACTTAGACATCTAAAATCAAACTTTAATAATGTAATTATTTTTTGTTAATAATACAAAAATTATTTTAGAACCAAACGATTTTGCTAAGACTTAGCATGAAAAAGCTATAAATGAAACATATAAATATTAATGCTATATTGCTCCCAGTATCTTATATCTAGACTTTTTAATATTAGGTTAGAAAGGTAACTGAAGGATTTAATAAAAGAAAAAGATTAACCCAGCAAATACCAAGGAGACCAAGATAAGTGGAGAAGCAAGACATGTTTAATCAAGAAGAGTAATGTTTTTCAAGAAGGATTTATTTAATTTATTATTTATTGTTATTTATTTATTTAATTTCCCATCATCCTATTACCTCAATCTCAGTTTTGGTTAGAGATAGAATAAGATAAGAATCAGAATTAGGGGGGCGCCTGGGTGGCTCAGTTGGTTGGGCAGCTGCCTTCGGCTCGGGTCATGATCCTGGGGTCCTGGGATCGAGCCCCGCATTGGGCTCCCTGCTCGGCCGGAAGCCTGCTTCTCCCTCTCCCACTCCCCCTACTTGTGAAAAAAAAAAAAAAGAATCAGAATTAGGGGCGCCTGGGTGGCTCAGTCGGTTAAGCGTCTGCCTTCAGCTCAGGTCATGATCCCAGGGTGCTGCAATCCAGTCCATCATCAGTCTCCTTGCTCAGTGGGGAGCCTGCTTCTCCCTCTTCTCCCCTTGCCTCTCCTCCCAGCTCCTGCTCTCCCTCTCACTCTCTCTGTTGCTATCTCTGTCTCTCTCTCTCTCAAATAAATAAATAAATCTTTAAAAAAAAGAATCAGAATTAGAAGAAGTTACTTTTCTGTCAAATGGCTTAGAGCAACCCAGATTATATATTCAGTAATAACATATGCTCAGATGTGAATAGTTTATCTATTGAGCTACATATTAGATGATCTTTGTAGAGATTCTGAATATTTTGGGTTCACAGGGACACTCCTAAAACAAGTAAATATAAAATGTTGTTGATGCACACCAAAGCTAACAACCCAGAATTTCTCAGCCTCACATATTGTATATATAATAAAATCACTTGAAATCATATTTTCCAGTAAGACATTTTAATAAGAATTCCAAAAAATATGACTTACAATTATTCATTAATTCATAA
This sequence comes from Phoca vitulina, assembly GCF_004348235.1. Lineage (NCBI taxonomy): Eukaryota > Metazoa > Chordata > Mammalia > Carnivora > Phocidae > Phoca > Phoca vitulina. The sequence goes on from NW_022589707.1 coordinate 56,215,905, forward strand.
GAATTTTAAGTTCACCTATACATAAACTGCTGTTTAGGTAAAATTGCATGGTCTTAACATTTTATAATATCTTACTCTCCTTGGCAAATCTAAGCAATACACTGTAACAAAACTTTTTGGGAGAAATCAAAGTCAATTTCCAGCAGAGAAAATACTAGATTTTGGTTAAGGAAGCAAAGGGACATTTTTGATCTTTAAATTTCCCCCTGCAGGTGAGTACAGTTCAATCCATGGTCTAAGCTTCTGGAAACTACATTAAAAATGAGGATTCTCATTTTGGCTGGTAAAGCGAATACTTTGCATAACATATACTGCCCCAGGTATCACTACTATTTTTGTAGAAAGAAAGTGTCAGTACTCTTGCTATCTATACCAACTTTTTTCAAAATGGAAATTTTCAAGTGAACAAAAAAGTTTACTTAGATATAAGGAGAGTTTCTTAAAAGCATAAATAAATGGAGAAAGCTTTCTATCAATGTGTATGAAAAAAACTTCATCAAATTGTTGGAAATTTATGAATAGACTCCCAAAGAAGGTAAGACTTGCCACATAATCGTACTCAATGCTGACTCATAATGGCTAGTGACACAATGAAACCAACTGGAAACTGCTTTCTGGCATTTCTAGCTCCTTTTATTTTAATCATAGACTCCTTTACATTTGTATTGTGTTCAATAACGTTCATTGTGCTCTCACAGACTTCATGTCCTTTGATTCTCTCATTTGATCTATTTTGTTTCCATATATCAAAACTAGTCCAGAATAAAAATCATCAAAATGTGCTTTTTTGCATTGAATGATCCTGATAGAGGGTCAATTCAATGTAGAGTGGATCAAATAGTCTCTTTAATGCCCTGCTTTGCATGGTACATTTGCTTCCTAAAATCTCCTTCACTGGCCTGTTTCATCCTTGGAAAATCTTCATTTAAAAAAATTTACTCATGTATTCAAACTTCAAATATTTACTGAAATCTAATTTAACACAATTTACTCTATTTTCAGTTATAGGATAGATACAATATTGGGTCCAATTCTTAGCGTTTGACCCTACAGAACATTCAGTGGATTCACTTTTTCTCAGAAAGCATAAGTAACGAGCCCAACCATCTGTCACTTAAACAAGAAAATATATTGCTTAAGCAAAAAGATATTTATTATACCAGAAAAACCATATCCCTCAGCAAAAATGAATTCAGATTTCTGCACATTGTCAGTGTTCGAATTAAACTCCCATGGTGACATTTGCTGCATGATTATCAAAGGATGTGGCATCCAATAACCAGAAAGAGCTAAAAATGGATGGTGAGCTGAAATATCTTTGACCTCCAACTTCTATGATACTGATGATTTTTTTTATTAGGAGAACTTTGTAGTTTATGCAGAGTTGAAAGGCTGTTATCCAAAATAATCCAAGATAATTATTCATTAGGTGGTTCAAATAATGCTACAATGACTCTTTCAACTGCTATTAAATGAAGAAAGAAGCATAAAGTTATCTATCATCAGGACTTTAACTTGGAGGGAAAGGTTTGGATTTACAGGGGCCATTTAGAATGTTGCTTGCTAAAACCATTGGTGTGGTTTGCTGTGTGTTAAAAAATAATAATACAAGCAGGAATTAGATTTTACTGCCTTTGACACATTTATAGTTAAGTGCAGATAAGACATTCTTAAAAGAGAGGGTTAAATAATATAGAAAATAGAAAGGAAAATAGAAAGGAGGGTACTATTCTAGTTGGGGATATTAGTAAAGCCTTATAGAGGAGGTAACAATTAAGTTTTATAGCATGGGGAGCTTTGGAATATATGAAAGTTGAAGGGAGGAGGAAAGTTAGCTCATGACATATAGAAGGAATAGTTTGAACAAACAGGAGTAGGAATGGAAGGGTTAAAAAGAGGAATAACAAGTTGCTAAATTTTCCTGGAGTATGTGTTACATATGGGCTTGTAGCAGGGTATATGGTCCCGAGGGTAGGTTAGGTATAAATTTTGTAGGGTATATTAGCCAGAATTCAGTTTTAGATGGCATAATCCACTCTAGCTAGCCAAAAGGGAATTAAACAGATGATTACATATCTTACAGCATAAGTGGAAAGTCTGGGGAAGGGGCTCTGGGCTGAGCTGCCAAAATTACTTCATAGTTCAGAATCATACTGCAAAATTGGCTTAGAAAAGGAATAACTGCCACAGTGGCCACCGCAGGAAGAAACCTCCCTTCTTTCGGCATAATTGGCTAAGAGACTGGTTCAAAAGGAGAGGAGCTGCCACTTTAGCTCAGCATCCCCAAATAGGAATTGACCAGACAGAAGAGATTCTTACATAGCTACAACATGTAGCTATCTCCACATTTATCAAAGAGCCATATGTCTACCATTTGCTCTTACCACTTTCTCTTTCCAAGTCCTGAAAACGTGTGTGTTTCTCAAAGCTAAGTTAAATGCAGAGAGACCTCAGCTGCAAGACAGTTTGAGGCATGTGATCTTTCTTTTCTGAAGTCTGACAGGAAATCACACTGAAAGTTGTTGGAGAAGCATTGAGTTAGCCAATCTGTCATCTCTCTTAAAGATGTCTTAGATGGTGACGCTAAACATATTGGGCTTTGCTTTGTGTCCATTGACCATCACAGGTTTTCAAGTGAAGGAGGAACATATTAAAGACGGGGCTTTGGAAGTATTGATCTGGTAGATGAAAAAATGACTTTCTGATCACTTATTTCATGTTTCTCACTAACATGAATTATGTAGGGTTCAGATGTCAAGTGAATACATAGCATACTTGACATAAAAATGTACTGAATGAAGAACCAGTCTAGAGATTTCAATTTTAGTCACTAAATTGAAGAGATAATTGAGTCTGGGCAGAGGAAGTGATGGCCAATGGAGAGGAAAATGAAGAGTAAAATGAAGAAGGGCAGCCAAGGGAGAAAAAACCAAAAACCTTGGAAAACACCTATATTTAGGAGTCAGAATGAGCTAGAGAAAATATAAAAAAGAGAGCTAAGGAGTAGAAGAATCAATCATTATGGACATTTAGAGAAGAGAGAACACAAGAATGAATCAAGAAGAGGATGATCAATAGTTATACATGTTTCAGTTAAATGAAATTGAGCCTGAGAATTTATAACTGAATGGAAGGAAGCTGCTATGTTTTAAAATATAAATTCCAATAAAGTGGTGAGGAGAGGAGTCTTGAGGATTAGGGAGTGAGTGTTCTTTGAGAAGTCAAAGTAAAAAATATAGTGGAGGCAACAGCTCAGACTTCTCTATCAGTGGGGGTTGTGGGGTAAGGGAAGAATACAGGGAGGGAGGGACAGGCGGAGCAAGTGAGAGGAGAGAGAATGAGAATCTCTGCCTTTTAATTGGAGTGTTTACTATAATTATTGATATAATTGGAACTTATATATACCCTTTTATTATTTATTTTCCATTTACCCCTGCAATTTTTTCTCTTTTCTGCTTTCTTTTAGGGGATTAATCAAATATGTTTTAGACATCCATTTTGATTTGTGGCTATTTAGATATATCTACTTGTTTTATTATATTCGTTTTTATATGTTTACTCTAGAGAAGATAGTATATAGTCCTTACTTTTCACAGTCTATTGAAAGTTATTTTATCAATTCACCTAAAATGTAGAAGCTTTGCAATTACATATGTTCATCTACCTTCATCCCTATCCCTTTTGTTGTCATCATATATATCTGCATATGATAAAACTGTACACTATGTTAGAATGTTTGCTTTGAATTACCATATATATTTTAAAGAAATTAAGAGCTTATTCATGTAATTTCTAATGGTCTTCATTCCATTCTACAGATATAAATTATCATCTGACAATTTATCTTTATTTCCCTTAATTTCCCTTTCTCCTAGTTGTCTTTTTCTGAAAACGTGTTTGTTTTCTTCTCATTTTTAAAGAATATTTTTGGTTAATATAGAATTCTAGGTTGACAATTTATTTTACTTTTTTTTCCAGCTATTAAAAAATCTTGTTACACTGTCTTCTGGTCAACAGTGTTTTTAATGAGAACTCAGCTGGTATTATGACTGGGACTCTCAATATGTACTAGATGGTTGTGAATGCTTTTGGAAATTCTCAGTTCTTTGATTTTCATCGATGAGTATGATGTACCTAAGTATGATATTTTATGGATTTACTCTTACAGTTTTCCGAGTTTCTTGAATCTTTAAATTTATATTCTTCAACAAATTTGGGAAATTTTCAATCATTATTTCCTCAAGGATGTTTATTCCCTATCTCTTTCTTCTGTTCTTTTACAACTCTAAGGGTAATGTTATACCTTGTCATATTGCCTGCGGTCCTTGAGAGTCTGTTTATTTTTTAAAATAGACTTTGTATTTTGGAATTATTTTATTTTATTTTTTTTAAGATTTTATTTATTTATTTGACAGAGAGAGACACAGCGAGAGAGGGAACACAAGCAGGGGGAGTGGGAGAGGGAGAAGCAGGCTTCCCGCTGAGCAGGGAGCCCGGCGTGGGGCTTGATTCCAGGACCCTGGGATCATGACCTGAGCCGAAGGCAGAGGCTTAACCAACTGAGCCACCCAGGCACCCCAGTGTTTTGGAATAATTTTAGACTTGCAGTAAAGTTGCAAGGCAGTGCTAAGATTTCCTGTATACTCCTCATCTTGTTTATACTTCATTGGAAATATCTTACATTTAACAAATATCTTACATTTAAACAAATGTCATTGTGCATTTGTTAAAATTAAGACATCAATTTTCATACATTACTGTTAAATAAATTGCAGACTTTATTTGTATTCCATCAATTTTTTATTAATGTCCTTTCTGTTCCAGAATTCAGTGTAGATATCACGTTGCATTTAGTTGTCAAGTCTTCTTAGTCTTGTTTGGTCTGTGAAAATTTCTCTGTGTGTCCTGACTTTGAGAGTTTTATACTTGTAAAATATTTTGTAGAATATACCCCAATTTAGGTTTGTCTGGTGTTTTTCTCATGATTAACCTGGGGTTATGGATATGAAAAGACAACTATAGAGATGAAGTGCCCTTCTCATCAGATCATATCAGAAGGTATATGGTATTCATATGATATCCCTAGTGATGTTAACTTCATCAATTGGACAAGGGAGTGTTTCCCATATCTCTACACAGGAAAGCTCCAATTTTCCCTTTACCTTTAGAAGTGAATCTGTAAGTCTAGCTCACCCTCAGGGGTTGGAGATTAAACTTCATCTCTTGTATGGGACAAAGCTGTAAATATTACTTGGAATTCTTCTATAAGAAACATTTTTGTCTTCTTTCCCATTTATTCAATAATTTATGTATATAAGTATGGATTTATTTGTGTTTAGTATACACTTTCGGTTATAATCCAATACTACCTTACTTTGTAGGTCAAACTGTTCCAACATAGACTATTGGGAGTATTTTCAGTTTGGTTCATGTGCCACTTTGACGTGCCCCCATCTGTTTGTTTTTTTTTTTTACCACTTTCTTACTTTTTGGTGTTGTAAGATGCTCCAACCCATCTTATATCCTTCTTGGTTCAGCCTTAGAATCAGCCATTTCTCCAAGAAGATTTGGATCCATTTATTGGAGAATAGTATTTAGAAAACAAGATGTGGACACTAGGTGGTATTTATTTTTTTCAATTTTTTTCTCACCATTTCTTCATATTAGATAAATTGTATTCATTTATTCCCAAGTTTTCTGACTCTCTGTCCTTTTCATTTTTCTGTTAAGGCTTTCTCTTTCCAGATCTGGTCAGATTTTTTTTTTTAAGATTTTATTTATTCATTTGAGACACAGAGATAGAGAGAGAGAGAGAGACAGAGAGAATGAGCAGGGGGAGAGGCAGAGGGAGAGGGAGAAGCAGGCTCCCTGCTGAGCCAGGAGCCTGATGTGGGGCTCAATCCCAGGACCCTGGGATCATGACCTGAGCCGAAGGCAGATGCTTAACCGTCTGAGCCACCCAGGTGCCCCCTGGTCAGATTTTATACAGAGAATTTTCTCCATCCAGACTTCCACTTAGTTTATTTTTTTATAGCTTGTATTTCCCTAGTGAGATTTCATATTTATTTATTCATTTCAAGCATATTTTCCTTTTCCTTTTTCTTTATTTCCTTGAGCATAGTTCTTATGGCTACTTTAAAATCCTTATTTGCTGATTCCAACATCTGGATTGTCTTGAGGTTTGTTTCTGTTGACTATATTTCTCTTGAGAAAGGATCACATTTTTCTGTATTTTTCATGCAGTAGTCTGCTTTAAATTGTGTCCTGGACATTGTGAGTGGCTTATTGTAGAGGATCTAGATTCTGTTATATTCCTTTGAGAATTTTGATTTATTTTTCTCTTTTCTCTCTGTTTTTCAAACCTATAATTCAACTTATCTAGATTCAAGTTGGAAGTTTTGTATTTCTTGCATCGGGCAGAACCTTAAACCTCAGTTGTTTTTGAGTCTTGTCTGTGTCTGCTTGGGGCCTGCTTTATGCATGTGTGGTTTAGGGAGCTATCATTTGGGCAGAGTTTATGTGTAGAATTGAGACTACACCTTCATGACTCTCTCCGTTCATAAGATTTGACTCCTCTGATTCTTCGAAACAGTAGACTATAAGTTTTCTAATAAAAATATATTAGTGGGAAAAAAATACGTACTTAAATAAGAAGATTTAAGGCTTAAAGGAATGACTATAAGCTTATTTTTGCTCCATAAACTCCATAAACTCCTTAATAATGTGAATCATTAATATGTAGAATATACATGGTAAAAATTTCAAATTATAACAATAGTAGGATTATATGAATAGAAATACATAAAAAATAAAATTTTATTGTGAATTTTCTCTATTTTATTTTCTAGCTATGAAAGAAGGAAAATTCATGATTGTCTGTTCATTATGTGTATTTTTGTTATCCAACAAAAGTCCTGTTCATGAATAGTATTACCTTAGAAAACTCAGAAGTTAAATGTGTGGCTCCCTTGCCAGGGGCACTCAATGTGAACATTGTCAAGACTCTTTTTTTTTTTTCTTTTCATAATAGAACCCAGCCTTTATTAGCAAAAATGTATTCTTCTAAAACACTTATTTAAACTTAGAGACTTTGTCTAAGTGAAGGAAAGATCAGCTTACTTTTCCCCAAAAATTCAGGCTATAATTTTTCCAAGCGAAGTTTCATAAGATTGATTGACAATAACATTATGTTTTAAAGGGAATTCAGTTTTTGGTAAATTTGAATTCCAGTTTAGGTCCTGCCTAAAGTTACTTTTCTGGTGATTGTTTGTTATTTCTTTAAAGAAGATGTTTTAAGTAAGAAAACAGAGCATAGTTTGATAGTACTCACTGCCTAGATTTGCATTCCAGTTTCATCACTTATTAATTATGCACCCATGAGCAACTACCTCAGCTTTCTTGTCTACTAAATGTCAGTACTTTCCACATGGATTTAAGAGGATTAAAGGAGGAAGTGAGATTCCCTATAGAGGTTTCAGAGAGGCATCTACTACATAGAAGGTGTGCCATAGAATTATGCACCGATTCTATGTATTATGGACTTCTACATGAGGCAACAACATGAGATTATGTAACATTATTTATGTTAACATTGATGTACTATAAAAAAAAAACAACATTGATTTTACTTTATCTGAAGTGTTGAAATTTTTCTATGTATGTTATTTCTATATTACTGTCCATTATGAGCCCTAATGGAGAACCAAAATCTAAATTCATTGAGGATACACTTAAAAACAACAACAGCAACTCATGAATAGTTCCTCTTTATGGTAAGAGGAATATGAAGAGAATAGTCTCTTTAATGTAGATGTCTCTTTCTCCTCTCATACCTTGCAGTATTTCTGATTTTTAGCACTAGCAATATATTTCCAAACTCTGCTTTGCAATATACCAAGTAATTTCTCTGTCCCTCTTAACACCAGGTAATTTTTTAAACTCTTCTCAGCAACATTGCTCCCACCTAGACACAATCCACTCTGCTTCCTCCATACAATAGTGATAAATGAGTAGAGCAGTGACCTTTTATAATGAGAAAATATCACAAGACTGACTTTCTCACAGTATTTCAAGTGCATTTCCTCCTGAAAGATCATAAGAAATGGCCTTTTATGCTCTTCTCTCTGTAAAATCGGTCAGCTCTTGGATTTTGTGTTGATTCCTATATGTATAGAACCAGATGGGATAAAATTCATCATATTTCTATTAAAATAATCAAAGACTTTGGAAGCCTATTCATGTATTTATGTAAATGAATGGAATCATAAAAATAATATGACTGTATTTGCTTTATCATATTTTTGGGTCTCAGTCAATATTTCCTTATATATTTAGACTTCTGAGTTATAAAATTTAACCCTAAATACCCTAAGGGTTTAAGAATAATAAGAATATTACAATGAATTGAGCATTTGATAAAATGGGGCTTTGTTCTCACAAGCATAAAAGCGGCATTTATATTAAATTACAGTTTTATCTTCTTGACCAACCCAGACAGAACTGAAGCATCTGGGTTCAGTCAGGTTATGAAAAGTTATCAGTCAATTTTTTGTGGAACAACCACAAAATAAGTAAACCACAGGAAATAAATTATTTCTGTAATTTTCTTTGGTTATCATTTGTAATATTGAGAATATTGAGAACTCTACTTAAGCTCCTGTGATAGAAGATGGTGTGATAGGTACAATTTAGGAAAGATGGGAAATTCTTACCAGTGTTTCTGAATCTGGTAAGAAACAATACTATCATAATAATAGTAATAATAATAATAGGCAGTGTGGGGTAAGTGCTTAATGCATTGGAATTCAAAAAGAAAAACTTTTTTTCTCAGTAGAAAACAAGGGAAATAAAACACGGAGTGAGTAACTTTTGAGAATAGAGTAAGATAAGGCAGAACTTTGCTAAGGTATTAGAAGAGCCACATACAGGCTTGAGGACACTGTAAGATTTTATTTATTTATTTATTTATTTATTTATTTATTTATTTATTTAACTTGAGAGAGAGAGAGTGTGTGTGAGCGAGGGAAGGAGCATAAGGGGAAGGAGAAGGGGAGGAGAGAGAGAATCTCAAGCAGACTCCATGCTGAGTGTGGAGCCCAACTTGGGGCTCAATCTCAGGACCCTGAGATCATGACCTAAGCCGAAACCAAGAGTCAGAGGCTTAACAGACTAAGCTACCCAGATGCCCCAGGCTTAAGGACACTATAGAAGCAAAGTAGGTGCGTGTAGAGAGGTGGGTGAGAGCAAAGTTTATTATAACACATATGTGCTGAGAAACTAGTTATTGGTGGGAAAAAATGTCCCAGAGGATGCATGTAGCCCCCTAGTCAAACATTGGTGAATATATGATGATTGTGCTTCAGGAAAGGGTTCCTGTCCCCTCTATTGTTTTGACTTTATTTTAGTACAAGCATGAGAACAACCTTTTGAGTAGGAAAATAAGTATTTAGAACTCAGCCATCAGAGTCTGAGATTAGATGCCAGCAATTTTTGTGAGTACTGGGAAAGCCATGTGTGCAAACTTGAGACATGGGAGACTCTGGGATATTACATTCCCTCCTTCTGGTGGGAGGAAGTGACTACACCATGGGAAGTTGATGTTTGGGTGTCTTCCCTCATGCTAGAAGAGGAGAGAATATCAGTTCCTGTCAATTCATTACTAAACATGCCAAAAGAGATCCTGGAAAATTTGTTATATAGAAAGTACGTTTATAGGATAGTGAAAGTTTATAGGATAGTTTAATTTGCATGAAACTTAGCATATGAGTAAGAAAGTGGTAAAAAACTAAATGACAGTTTCAGGATGGATTGTGAATGGTAAGGACACTTTCTGGTTTTGAAATGACATTCAGAAAATAGTATAAAGTTTTAAGCCCTAAAGAATGTGTGTTATGATCAAAATGTTGCTTGGAAAATTAATCTAGAAGTGAGGTACAAGATGATTATACATGAACGAATGCCTGGAGCTAGGATACCTACTTGAAAGCTATTAAAAGCGATCCATTAATAAAGGTTTATATTGAAAAAGTGACAGTGGAAATTGAGAAAGATGAGTATGAGGGAGGTTATAAATAATGACGTTATAGACTATTGATATGAGGGAGTAAACATTTCTCAGTTTTCAAGCTTGAATTGTAATCCAATGGAAAACATTCTGGAGAAAGTACATCAGAGAGAGATGAGAGGCCTCAGTCAGATGACTAATGGTATGAGGAGACAATGCCCAGAAAACTGTTAGGTATTGTGGTGCTAGGTCTTGGAGATAAATTGGAACTGAAGGTACAGATTAAAAGTCATCTACCTATAGGTAATGCCTTCAGTCTAAACAGCCTACCTAAATTGAAAGTGGCTATATTCACAAGCCAAATGAATTAGCAATTGATTCACTAAGATTGACAACAAGTTTGAAATTGAGAGTGGGAAGAAGGTCTTTAAAAACTCTCCTAGTGTGACACCTGGGTGGCTCAGTCGGTTAAGCGTTTGCCTTTGGCTCAGGTCATGATCCCAGGGTCCTGGGATCAAGTCCCGAGCAGGGCTCCCTGCTCAGCGGGGAGCCTGCTTCTCCCTCTGCTGCTCCCTCTGCTTGTGCTCTCTCACTCTCTTTGTCAAATAAATAAATAAAATCTTAAAAAAATAAAATAAAATAAAAACTCTCCCAGAGTGAAGGGCAAATAATTCTGAAGGATCTTTAACTAAATTCTTCAGGTAGAGGCATGGACATTCTGAGGAACTTAAAGGAAAAGATAGTGAGTGAATAGCAACTTTTAACAGTTAGGTGCTGTCTTTGATATGAATGTATTGGGCAGTGATTTTTAAACACTGTCAATCAGTTTCTTCTCTAAAGGTTTCCACTCCATTCCTCTTTAAAGAATGAGTGTCCATTTCTTGAGATGGCTGTATCATATCTTTACCACATATCCTCCAATAACATTACCTGGGTGATCATCATAATGGAAAGAAATGCAATATGACTTCTCCAGTTTTGGAAAAGTTTCTTCTGAGAAGGAAATTTAACTCAGCCTTCACATAAAAGAACCTTGCTTGAGTTTCCTATTTTTCTCAGCATGGTTTAAGAGTACCACTTATTACATTCTTTCATCCTATATGAGACAGTATTGCGGAGACTAAAAGTAAATACTCAACAAGCCCATCTTTCAGTCCTCGTTTTGTCATGTCACAGTACGTGACCTGAAGAGAATTAGTTTTCTGTGTGTTTAAAATAGATCTGGTAATATTTTCCTCCCAAAATTTGACGAGGAAAGAAGAAAGAATTCCTAAGAAGCATAGAGACTAGTACATCTTAGTAAGTACTTGTTTTCCTTACAATTAATTAGGCTATTTTATTCTAGGCTCCAGCCCCAGGGCTCTAATGACCTGGGAATAACCCAAGCCCACACAAGCCCAAGTTATCTAATGTGCTGTTTTCTTGAGTTTGTGCTGAGGAATTATCAACTTTAAGTTTCTCAGGAGGCTCTTCTGCTTATTGAGTCATTGTTCCCACAATGTAGCTGGCATTAGTTATATGAATCAAAACTTTATGTATGGGTAGCATTGCATTAGAAGTAGAAACTTTTATTATTGTGACATGGAAAATGTAGTCTCGAAGCCAAGAACTCTGCTTCATCTTTCATTTTTAAGAATCAGGGATTTACGTTCTGGAGGCCAAGTTCACTTCTTCAAGAAATCTTGATGAAGTAAAAATGCCACTGATGCTAATGGCTTTCAACACTACTTAGTAGATTTATACTGCCTCCTGTTAGCCATTGTTCTTTGTGATTATGATTGCTTCCTCGTCCACAGGAGGTAGAGAGGGAAAAGTGGCATCTTCCTAATTTAGAATCTCCAAATTCCATAACTGCTTTTGAAACACGACCACGAACTTTCTTTTGAGAAATACCCTTCCTTAATATTCATTTATATGTATATAATAACATGTTGTGTTTTCTATTAGTGCTGAGTAAAGAATTACCACAATCTTAGCAGCTTAAAAAAACAAGTATTTCTTATCTGGCTGTTTCCATGGGTCAGGAATGCAGGCATAGTTTACCTGGCTTCTCCGCTCAGAGTTCACAAGGCTGCACTTAAGATGTCAGCCAAACTGAGTTCCTTACTGGAGCCCTGGATTCTCTTCCAAGTTCATGTGTTGTTGGCAGAATTCAGGTCCTTGTAACTATAGAACTCATGGTTCCCTGCTTCTTCGAGGCTTCCTCCCTCCTCTTCCTTCCTTCCTTCCTTCCTCCCTCCCTCCCTCCCTTCCTTCCCTCCTTCCTTCCTTCCCTCCCTCCTTCCTTTCTCTCTCTCTTTCTCTCTCTCTTTATTTTTCTTTTCTTTCTTTCTTTCTTTCTTTCTTCTTTCTTTCTTTCTTTCTTTCTTTCTTTCTTTCTTTCTTTCTTTCTCTTTCTTTCTTTTTCTTTCTTTCTTTCTTTCTTTCTTTCTTTCTTTCTTTCTTTCTTTCTTTCTTTCTTCCTTCCTTCCTTCCTTCCTTCCTTCCTTCCTTCCTTCCTTCCTTCCTTCCTTCCTTTCTTTCTTTCTTTCTTTCTTTCTTTCTTTCTTTCTTCTTTCTTTCTTTTTCTCTTTCTCCTCTAGACCCTCTTCAAAGGGCTCCTCTGATTAGGTTAAGCCCATTCAGGATAATCTCCTCTTTGATTAACTTAAAATAAATTGATCAGGAACCTCAACTGCATCTGCAAAATCCTTTGAACTTTGTTTTATAATTTAATCATAATAGTGACATTGAAACATTGTTTGCCATATTCTGTTGCTTAGAAGAAAGTTACATTTGAGGTAGCTTAAGTTTAAAAGCCTATTTATGAGCTTTTGGTTGTAACCAAACTAACAAAATGGGAAAAGTTGGGATAAAGATAAAAGCAGTGACTCAATTTTATCAAGATTTTATTCTCTTTCTCCTGTCCCCTGCTTCTGTATGTCTGTCAACTTCAGGATCTCAAACTAGCTATTTCCATTAGGCTAAAATCATGACTAGGGAAGTTAAGGAGTTCATGGAATCACAGACTTGGAAACTGAAATATAAGGAACCTTTTTCCTTCTTCCAGTTTGGAAAAATACTACAGAGGTGTTGTGATTTGCTCCATCAAAGGTCATATCCCCATCTCTTTAGAAGCAGTGAAATACTGTTATTGGCAGTCTCCATCAGTATCATTTAGATGGATAAAAGGAAGAGGACAGTTTTCCAAGAGAAAGATGGGTGACTCTAACATCCGTTATGGAAATTGTTGTAAATTGAGCAACTACCTCCATTTTTTTAAAGCCAGTGCCTAGGCCAGAATTTTTTCCTCTGAGATGCAGAGAAAATATTTGGAGTCATAGAAACTGGGAAAGTATGAAGGAATTTGTGTCTGACAGGGGTGGTTTATTTGTGTCTTCTTCAATTTCTTTCATCAATGTCATATAATTTTTAGTGTATAGATTTTGTTGTTGTTAATGAAACCATGCATTGCTCTAAGTTTTCCTCTTAGAACTGCTTTTGCTACATCCCACAACATTTGGTATGTTGTGTTTCCATTTCATTTGTTTCAAGATACTTTCTGATTTCCCTCTTGATTTCTTCTTTGACTCATGATTGTTCAGGAGTGTATTTAATTTCCATATTTGTGAATTTCTCAGCTTTCCACCTATTTATTGTTGATTTCTAATTTTATACCACTGTAGTTGGCAAAAATACTTAATATAATTTATATCTTCTCGAATTTGTTGAGACTTGTCTTATGGCCTAGCATATTACCTAGCCTAGGAAATGTTCTGTGTGTGCTTGAGAAGAATATGTATTCAATTGCTGTTGGATGGAATGTTCTGTGTATGTCCATTAGGTCCATTTGGTTTATGGTGGTATTTCAAATACACTGTTTCCTTATTGATTCTCTGTGTGGATGATACATCCATTGTTGAGAGTGGGATATTAAAGTTTCCAACTATTATTGTATTGCTGTTTATTTCTTCTTATAGTTCTATTAGCATTTGCTTTATATATTTAGGTACCCTAATGTTGGGTGCACTCCAGTGACTTCTAAGTGCTTTGTTCTGACTCTTTAAATATGTCTATGAAGCAGTCAGAATACTGGTATTATCATTTCTATTTTACAAGTAGGAAACATTAAATATATTTCCTAGAGTGGTGGTTGAATTAGAACCCAGACCTTGGTTGACTTCTGAGCCAGGGCTAAACTTGAGAGAAGCTGCTTTGTGTCAATATCTTGATCATCCCTCACCTTGCCTCAGGTCCTGTTCTGGCCACCATTTTCATCAGTTTGGCAGTGGTACTTTTAACATGCTAATTCCTGCCATCTCTCCAGGCCTATGAAGGCTAAGGTTTCCATATGATTATAATGGTTCATCCATTCCTGTTAGGGCCTTTGCACTTGATGCTAACTTTTCTCCAAAAGTTATTCCCACAGATAGTCCTGTGAATTGCTATAATTTTTCCTCTGGGGCTCTTCTCAAATGTGAATTCCTTGGAGGGAGATCTTTCCTGACAACCCTGTCAAAGAATATACCTGGTTTATTCTCTGTCCTCTTACTTTGGTCTATTTTCTGTCACTGCACTCATCTTCTCTTGACATTTATACTCTGTATTTATGTGTGTATTTCTCCACAAGAACATACACTCTGTAAGAAGAGAGACTTCTTGTTGTTGCTGCCCTCTGTTTACAGTGCATAAAACTTGAGGGGTGGGGAGAGGATTGGTTGTATAAATTGTATACATGGATGCCATATCAAAGAGAGGATATTAGAATTGGAATGTCCCTCAAGGATCATAAAGGAGAGGAAGACTTCATTCACAACCAAACAATGACTGAATTAACATGTTTCTTGTTTAAATGTCTTATACAAACAAGAGACAAATAACTCAAATATACCAGCCTAGTCAGAACATCGAGTGTACCAGTCTCATCCTTTGGTTTTGTGCCATTCCAAATAATCATGACAGATTGCTGAACAAGTTAAGTGATGGCTATTAATAGATGCAAACAATAGCAGAAAAATAGAAAATGTGGAGAAAATAGGTTGAGATTTAAAGTCAACTTATTGTTTTTTCCTCTAATATCATTAGTACCCTGTTAAACTCCCAGAACTTGGTACTTGTATATTCTTTGAATGTTCTGAGACTACTTCTCATCCTTCTTTTTTTTTATCTTTCACATTTTCTTTATTGTTTTTTAGTTGGATAAGTAATGCATACTTGTTGCAACAAGTACACTAATTAAAAAATGTATAAAGAAGAAATGAGTAATTGTATCCATTTATTTTATCCACTTATGCTCCAATATCATTTTATAATGTAACCTAGTGTGCTTCTCTTTATTCTGTACATATATTTACAAAAATGGAATTATACTGCACACTACTCTATAATTTGCTTTTTTCATTTAATGACATATCATGGTAATCCTTCCAATTTAGGGATATAAAACTATATCCTATTAAAAGCTACATGTTATTTCTCATGGATATATAGTCGTTTATTAAACAATTCTCTTATGGATGGATATTATAGTTGATTCCAGATTTTTGCCATCATAAATATGCTCTAGTAAATACTTTGTGCCAATATATATTTTGTGTATGGTAGATTCCCAAAAGGGGGATTACTAGATCAAATGTTTTGTGTACTCCTAATTTTAAAAGATAATGAGGGATTATCTTCCAAAAAGATTGTAAAATAAAATATTTATCTTCCTTTAAATTTGCAAATATTGTCTAGATACTGCTGGGCTTCCTGCTGTTTTATTATGAATTCCAGATGATTCAGGTATAATTTCCAAATCTTAAAAAAAGGTCCTAATATCAATAATCATAGGCAATACATGGACATATACAAATATTCATAAAAATGCATGTTTTTCAAATTCTACTGAATTGCCTGAAACCAAGTTATTATATTAAAAGTATGTGAACTTTGAGTTGAATATGTTTGCATAAACCAGAATCTTCAGTTTCTCTCCATGGAAAATATTGAGAGCAAAAAGAAGAATGAAAAATAAAATAGACAAAATTCTTTATCTATAAAGGTAGTCAAAAGTAGCATAAATAGGGCATGAGCCATACAGTGGCAAACACAAGTTGCTGAGAGAATTCTCAGCAGTGCAGCAACTTTATTCAAAAAGTCATGCAGATTTCTTTCCTCAACAAGACATCTGAGCCATTTTGGGGATATATTCCTACTTCTTCTATTATGATACCTAGGACTAATTCATAGCATAACTGAATCACAGCCAAGTGTAAAGAACAACAAGGAAGGAAAGTATCTCTACCACACAGGAATACAAGTCTTAGCCTCAGGAATTGGGGGATGCACGCTGACTGGATCCTGAAGATGCTTTGTCAAAGGGGTCAGGACACAAATCAAATAAGGGGAAATTTATTGATTTGGGGGTACTCTTTTGAAATGCAGGATTTCACATTCTGCCAAAGATCACAAGAGATATGTGCAAACATGCTGTGGCTATCTTAAGTGAGACTAAAATGCTAAAATATCTATGTCAGACAATGGAAGAAGGGATAAAAAAAACTCAGTAGTATGCATGCTGACGTGAATATGCTATCGAATGTTGGAAGACCCACCAGTTATTGTGTTTTATGGGAATGTTCAGGGCATACACATCATAAGGCTAGCACTGGTAAGAAAGGCATTGGAATCATTAAGAAGTTCAATGATTGTTTTCCTCTGTTGCTCAAGTTTTATTGTAGGAGAGTCCATTACCTAACTAATCTCACTGATAACAATAAGGACAATATGATCCGATACAGAACTTGTGGGATGATAGGTGGAGCTTAACTGTCCAAAGTGTGATAGCTGTAATGAATATAATGGGGGGCAAAGTCCAAATGACAGCCAAGAGGGCCTCACCCATAGAGAATGGTGTCACTGGGGGCATAATAGATGGGCAATCAGAAAGAATACCAATCAACTTGAACTATCTGAAGAATTAAAGGAAGGATGATCAGGAGGTTAAGGGCAGTTGTCCCAATAAAAAGTTAAAATCCCTTCCCAGTTTTCAGACTTCAACCAATTTCAGACCTGTAATCTATAAATTGAAGAAAAGGCTATATCCCCAGGGAAAGGTATATGCAATACCACACGTACATGGTCAGAAATCTTCATGTTCTTCCACAAAGGAACCTACAGTTATTCACTTGAGTAACTATACACTTGGGAAAGGGGAAAGTTTTGAGGACTCTTGTTCATGTTGACATTCATACTCAGAGATCCAAATAGTTGTCATGGTCTCCTTGTTAAAATAGGAGCATGTGGGGGCTAGGTAATGGGTAGGGTCCTGGCCATGATCCTATTCACAGTGGGGCTATTGCAGACATATTCTCTGATCATTTCCTTGGTACCTGAATATATAATTGAGACAGACAGACATTGGTAGTTGTGCAGACCCCACATTGGTCCTCAGGCTTGTGTGGTAAGGGCTATCACAGTGTGAGAGGCCAAGTAAAAGCCTCTGGAACTAAGCAACCTCTGTCCAAGGTAGTAAGTCAAAATATAAAATTACACTGGGGGTGGGGGTGGGGGTGGGCATAGAAACTAGTGCCATGTTCAAAGATTTAAAGGATGTGTTAGGGGTCATCCCCACAATACCTCCATTTAATTTATCAGTTTTGTCCCTGAAGAAACCAAATGTATCCTGGAGAATACCTCAAAGAAGAATTGCAAAATAATGAAATAGAACAAATAGCAAATACATTGTTCAAGAAAAGACTTCACTGAAATACAAGAGCTAAATTTACACATTGAGAAAGGGTATGTGCCAGGAAAAATCACCCAGGTTAACAGCATGACACAGCCTAATAAAATTATGGACACCAGGGTAAGTGGAAACTTTGAGCTTCTAAGGAGAAATACCAAATCTCTTGTAAGGGCAAAATGTCAGATTGGCTTCACATTTCATTTCACCAACATTCAACATCAGCAGACAATGAGGAAACATATACACAAAAAGAAAAAAGTATGTTCTGAAGAGTATAAACATGTGAAATTGCTTGTCAGCTACAAAGGTCATAGTCATGCTCTATTGAACATGCAGGACTTAGGAAAAAGTGTTTTTACATGAGCCTTGCTTGAGAAACTGCTAGAGGACAAACTACATGGCTAAGACATGACTGGGGATACCATGAGTAAAGGGCTGGCAACAAGAATTGAAAATATTTAACTGTAGAATTACATCTATAATGGGTGGATTAGGAGAATAAAATAAAATGTAAATGTTGCATGTCATGGCCAAGTAGAGATGGCATGTCTAACTGTATTTGGTAGGGAGTGAGGTATTAAAAGATAAGCTGAGGCATATTGAAAATTTTGAGTTTATTTGAGCAAAAATGGATTAGAATGGGGCAGTGCCAAACCAGAACTCATTAGGAGCGCTCTGCTGACAGAAGCTAGGGGAAAGACATATAGAGAAATTGTGGAATTAAAGACAAAATTATTTGATTGGCTGTAGCTAAGAGCTTAGTTGGCTGTTGGTGATCCATTGTCTTTAGGTTTTGATATCATAACTTTGAGGTATTTATAGGCTTGGATTTTGTTTGTTTAAGTAGTCTGCCACAACATTAGAGCCACCTCAGTCTGATGACCTCCTTATATAATTAATGTAACAGGAGTAAGTAAGGTAAGGGATTAAGTAGTTTCTTAGATGGCCTCATTTCTAGTAGCTGGGATTCAAAGTATATTATTTAATCTAACAGATCAAATACAAACATCTTCATCATTGCAAAGGTACTAAATTGGAAGAATATCTTACTAATAGACAATGATGAAGAAGAGAGTGTAGGGGAAGAAAGGGAGAGGAAAGAAGTTAATTTTAATGTTGCTTACAATACAAAATTAATATTCTATACATTGAGACTAAACGTACCATGTAAAATTGTAAAGCTAGTCATAATAGAACAGTAGCAACAACACTTCATAAATATAAGAATTACGCATACACACAAATATCAAGAACAGAGAAACAGACCAAACATGAAAAAGACTTTAAAAAACAAGCAAACAAAACAAAAACCAAACTGCTAAAATCAAATGTGTTTGTCATTTTAACAAATGAAAATTGTCTCAATACATCTATTAAATGACAACTTCAGAAAGGATCACAATGAAAAGGCAATTCTGGACTGTGTACCAGAGAACTATCTAAGACAAAGTGAGAGCAATGGTCATGATCTTAATATCAAGGTAGAAGTCAGGTCTAAAAGCAATAAATGAATATCAGCTTCTGCCTCTGAAGGATTAATTGCCATGGCAATTGCTGTCCACTGTCAGTAAGTGGACAAATAACTGGAAAACAAGTGAAATAATGGTTTTCAGACAATGGACAGTAGGAGGAAGGACAGAACTGTGATCTCTGAGAAAAGAGAAACCAATGACGTGAACTGGAGGTGATGTCCTGATTACAGTGCAAGGAGAGGAACTGACACAAAGCATAGACAGATGAATTGAAAGAACAAAGATCAAAATTCTGGGAGGCTGGGGCACCTGGGTGGCTCAGGCGTTAAGCGTCTGCCTTCGGCTCAGGTCATGATCCCAGGGTCCTGGGATCGAGCCCTGCATCGGGCTTCTTGCTCCGTGGGAAGCCTACTTCCCCCTCTCCCACTCCTCCTGCTTGTGTTCCCTCTCTTGCTGTCTCTTTCTCTGTCAAATAAATTAAAAAAAAAAATTCTGGGAGGCTGAGGGGGCTAGAATTTGAAATTTGGAATGAGAGTGACAGATTGGAGGGAGCTGGAGAAGGAGAGGGAGAGAGAGAGCAAGAGAAAAAACAAGAGTGAATGAGAAATGCCAGGAATGGTAAGTATGTAAATAACATAGAGGATATTTTTTTCTAATCTTTAGTCTTTTCAAAAAATAATTGAAGTAAGAAAAAATGTGTAGCTAAAAATAGATAACACTGAAATGGAATTTATAAAAAAATTCTAATAATCCAGAATAAGACAAGAAAAGGAAACAAAAAATAGAAACACATGAAAACAATAAGCTATTTAGATCTCAGTATAACCTTAGCAAACTAAAAATCGAAGGGAATTTCCTCAATTTGACAAAAAGACAATATGAAAAATTTATAGCTAACATTACACATCGTAATAAAAATGGAATGTTTTCCCCATACTATTGCAAGGATATCTCTTCTCATCACCTATATTCAAAATTCTACTGGATGTTCCAGCTAGTGGAATAAGGGAAGAAAAAGAAACAAAAGGCATAAACTTGAATATAAATAAGTAAAATTATTTTTATTCACAGAAAATATATCATGTATGCAGAGAACTTGAAAAGAATATACAAAAATAAATAAATAAATAAATAACTAGTGAGTCAATTTGCCATGGCTGTAGGACATAAGGTCAGTTTAAGAAATCAAGTGAATTTTTATAGAAGGCAACAAGAAGCTGGAAATTAAAATAAAAAATACCTTTTACAATAACATAAAGGCATATGAAATATGGACAGTCATTTGTATGGTGTCATCTTCACTGAAATTCATGCAAATAGGAAGCATACCCTCGCTTTGCACAGCTCCATGGTAACTGAGATTGTAATTAGGGATACACTTAACAAAAGCTGTTCACTGAAACTTATAAATTATTGCTGAAATAAATGTAAGAATACCTAATAAATTGATAAGCGATGTTCATTGAATGAAAGACTTAAGTTGGCACTTCTCCCCAAATTGGTCTATAAATCCAACACGGCTTCTTTAAAAATCCTAGCAGGCTTATTTTTGTTGATGTAAAATTTACAAGTTGATTCTAAAATTCTATGACAATGTAAAGAACTTAGAAAAACTAAAAATTTTTGAAAAATAAGTTGAAGGATTTGGACCACCATATTTTAATAGTTGCTAAATAGCCACAGTAATCAAAACAACGTGGTAGTGGAGTAAATATATAGTTCAGCACATAAGACAAGTGATTCAGAATTCAGAAACAATATCTATGGGAAAATTATCCTTTATCTTCATCTCACAAAATTAACTCAAAATTTATCATATACATGAACAGAGGAGTTAAAACTATAGAACTTCTTGAAAAAAATATAGGAAAAAAATATTTTTACTACTTTTGATTAGTTGAAGATTTCTTAGAGAACCAGTAAAAGCATGAATCACAGAAGAAAAAAGTTAATAAGCTGAAATTAAGTGTAATTAAAATCTCTGGTTTGTGAAAGCTACAGTTAAGAAACAAAAAAGATAAGCCATAGATTGGGAGAAAATACTTTCAGAACATAAATCTGATAAAGGACCTGTATCTAGACCATATAAATAACTCCTGCAACTGAATAAGATGAAAATGAACAGCTCATTTTTTTTCTTTTTAAAACTGGAAACAATTTTGAACAGAAACGTCTCCAAAGAAGATATGTGAGTGGCAAGTAAGCACAGGAAATGAGGCTCAATATCATTATTCATTAGAGAAATGCAAATTAATACCATACAAGTTGCCACCACACATCCACTAGAATGGATAAAATGAAGACTGACAATACAAAGTGCTGTCAATGGTGTGGAGAAACTCCAAATGTCATATAGTGCTGGTGCTTGTGAAATGGTGCAGCCACTTTGGAAAGTAGTTTGGCAGTTTCTTATCAAGTTATGCATATATTTACCTTTTCAGCTATTCTAGTTCTGTGTATTTACACAAGAGAAATGATATATGTCACACAAAGATATATATGTGAATGTTCATTGCAGATATATTAGTAATTGCCCTGAGCCAGAAACAACTCAAATTTCTATCAATTAGTGAATGAATAAACAAATTATGGTATTTTCATGCAATGGAGTACAATTCAGCAATAAAACAGAATGAAGTACTGATACATGAAGCAACAGAGAAGCATCTCAAAAGCATTATGGCAGATAAAAACAGTCAGACACAAAGGACCCTTTACTATGTGATTCCATTAATGTGAATTTCTAGTAGGAAAAAACCCACAAAATTACTGTAACAGAGGCAGATCAGTGGTTACCATGGGGTTGTGGGTTAAGAGATAAACTTTAAATGGGCATAAGAGCACTTGTAGGAGAAAGAAATGTTTTATATATTGATTTTTATGTTAGTAACATAACGTATATTTGTCAAATCACATTAAAATGTATACTTAATAATCAGTGGACCAAAATCTAATAATTTCTGACAATCTGTTATTGTTTGCTCATCTTTTTGATTCTTATATAAACATTCGAAACCAGCACTGTTCAATTGAATTTTCTGTCATAATAAAAATGCTTTATATCTGTGCTGCCCAATATGATAGTCACTAGCTACATATGGCTATTGAGCACTTGAAATATGGCTAGTATGACTGAGGAACTAAATTTTGCGTTTTATTTAATTTTAATTTATTTAATTTAAACAGCACAGACAGTAATTTATATTCAGTGTCAAACAGCTATACTTGGGCTCTAAATTTCTAAATATTGTTGTTATTGTCATGCTGACTTGCCTCCTAATGTGTTAGATTACCTGTGGTTGTGGGATCAGTACTTGATCTTCATCTGTATGAACCATATGGGCTTAAGTTAGAGGATTCTTCTTGCAGAGGTGATTTTTGTCTACTTCTACTGAGATCCACGATTTATCTCTGACCTGGGACAACTTCACCCATCATTGAACATCCTGGCTTAAATTAAGAGTTACAGTTAAAGCAACAACACTTTGATGCTAGCTTAAGGTTCTGTATCCCCAGTATAGTACTGTTTTTAGGAATTTAGCCTCTTTGTATGCTCCTGTTTGCTCAAAACCGTGACTACTCAGTTTTCCCAAAGCCCTTTATTAACCCATTGTGTGTTGTTGGCATACTTGTCAAAGGTCAAAGATCAATTGACCATTGATATGTGGGTTGATTTCTGGGCTCTCTGTTTTGTTCTATTGGTCTATATGTCTGTTTTAAAGCTAGTACCATAAGGTTTTGATTACTGTAGCTTCGTAATATATTTTGAAGTCAGAAAATGTGATGCTTTCAGTTTTGTTCTTTACTCAAAGTTGCTTTGGTTATTCAAGGTCTTTTGTGGTTCTGTGTGAATTTTAAGGTTTTTTTTTTTTTTTTTTCTATTTCTGTCAAGGATGTCATTGGGATTTTGAGAGGGTTTACACTGAATCTGTAGATCACTTTGTGTAGTATGGACATTTTAACAATATTGTTTTGTTCCAAATCATGAACATGGAATGTCTTCCTGTTTATTTGTCTTCTTTTTTTGTCTTCTTTAATTTTCTTCATTAATACTTTGTAATTTTTAGTGTACAAGTCTTTCACCTCTTTAGTTAAGTTTATTCCTATTTTATTCTTTTTTTGCTATTGTGAATGAAATTGTTTTCTTAATTTCCTTTTTGGATAGTTTGTTGTTTGTGTATAGAACCACAATTCAAATTGGGCCCTTATCTTGTACCATATAAAAAAATGAACTCAAAATGGATTAAGAAGTTAAAAATAAGACCTGAAGCCATGAAGCTACCAGAAGGAACTGTAGAGGAAAAGCTTCTGGACATTGGTCTGGGTAATGATTTTTTTTTTGGATATGACACCAAAGCACAGGCAACAAAAGCAAAAATAGATGAATGGGATTGTGTCCAACAAAAAGCTTCTGCATAGCAAAGGAAACAGTCAACACAGTGAAAAAGCAATGATCAAAAATAAAAAGAGAAAAAATTTGCAAACCATATATATGATACGGGATTAGTATCCAAAATATAAGGAACTCATACAACTCAATTGAAAACAATCAAATAACCCAATAAAAAAATGAGCAAAGGATCTGAATAAACCCTTCTCAAAAGAAGACATATAAATGGCCAAGAGCTAGATGGGAAGGTGTTCATCTTCACCAATTATCAAGGAAATGTAAATTGGTACAACCATTATAGAAGACAGTATGGAGGTCCCTAAAAAAAATAAAAATAGAACTACATTATGATCCAGCAATTCCATTTCTAGCTATGTATTCAAGGAAACAAAATCAGTATCTCTAAGAGGTATCTGCACTCCCATGTTAATTGTAGGATTATTTGCAATAGCCAAAATATATAAACAACCCATGTCCTTTGATGGATGAATAGATAAAGGAAAAAAATATGTATATTTACATTTATACACACAATGGAATATTAGTCAGCCTTAAAAATGAAGGAAAATTCTGCCATTTGTGATAACATGGATGAAGCTGGAAGACATTATTTTAGGTGGGATAAGCCAGAAGCATTAAGACAAATACTACATGGTTGCACTTATATGTAGAATCTAAAAATAGTCAGACTCATAGAAGCATAGGTAGAATGGTGGTTGCCAGGGGCTGAGGGTAGGTGGAAATGGGAAGATGTTGGTCCAAGGGTATAAAATTTCAGTTAGGGGCATTGGGGTGGCTCAGTCGGTTAAGTGTCTGACTCTTGATTTTGGCTCAGGTTATGATCTCAGGGTTGTGAGATCAAGCCCTGCATTGGGCTCCACACTGGGCATGGAGCTGCTTAAGATTCTGTCTCTCTGCCCCTCTCTCTCTAAAAAACAAAAAAAGAGAAGTTTCCATTATGCAAGATGAATAAGATCTGGAGATCTAACGTACCACAACGTAAATATAGTTAACACTATGGTATTGTATAGTTGAGATTTGCTAAGAGAGTAGTAGATCTTAAGTGTCCTCATAAAAAATAAAATTAAATTAAATAAAAAATAAAAGAAAATAAAATGTAACTGTGCAGTGATGGATATGCTAATGTTAAGTACCTTAATTGTGGTAAATATTTTTCACTGTATATGTATATTAAGTCATCAGTTGTATACCTTAAATATGTATGATTTTAAATTGCCAAATATGTCTCAGTAAAGCTGGAGAAATCATGATTACCCACTATAATCAGTTCATGAGTTTTGTTTTGTTCTATTTATTATTCAATAGGTTCTACAGTGAGAGAGTCTCTCAATACCTAACACCCTCTATACCTGAAATAAAAGTAATATTTTTTTAAATAAATAGTAATTATGTGTAGTACATGATACTAATATATGTACCAAAAATATTTATTTCTAGTAATTAGATTATGGGATATTTTTAAGATTTATTCATTTATTTGAGAGAGAGAGAGAGCATGAGCAGGGGAGGGGCAGAGAGGGAGAGAGAGAGAGAGAATCTCCAACAGACTCCCTGCTGAGCACAGAGTCCGACTTGGGGCTCAATCTCACAATCCTGAGATCATGACCTGAGCAGAAATCAAGAGTGGGGCATTTAACTGACTGAGCCACCCAGATGCCCCTGGGAGACTTTTATATACATATTTTCTTCATATGTTAATGTTCTAGTCTTTCTGTATCAAGTATAAATTATATTTGTAAAAATTCACAGTTTTCTGGAGAAAAAATACAATAAAAGAATGCTTAAAGCTTCCTTGATTTCTGTTTTTGGATTAATATGCTTAAAGTTCTTTTGGTTCTTTGCTTCCTTACTTATATCTAGACCACCAGTAGCTATGGAATATTTGTTACTTGGAACCAGCTCTTCTAAAAATTTTTGTCTTGGATTGTAGTTTCCTCTTACCTATATCTTCAGAAGTTCTTCTATTTGCTGAGATTTCCTCTCATTGAAAAGAATCAATGAACCATTTCTAACTGTCCTGTTTTATACCTTTTCCCATTTCTCTCAGTGAGTATTCCCAGTCTTCTAGATAAAATATTACAAATACCAATTTACAGTATCTGCCTATGCCACAGACCACTGGATCACTTCTGTAGTCATAGCAACCCGCTTAGAGACCTGCTCATGCCCTTTCTAATTAAAAAAAAAAAAAAAAGTGCCATCTTTCATAGAATAAAATCATTTGGAAGCACCAAGAATAGAAGCAGTATTCTGTGTTTTGTATTACACTATTCTCTATTTCACTTGATCCTTTATAAACAATGGTTCACCATAATAATGGGCACATCACTTCTTGATGAGTCACTTTACTTAACCATTTTAATGGCCTAGAATATTTGCATTCAGGAACATTTTCACATGAACTTGAAAATAAATTTTTAGACTTTAACATTTTTATTCCTACAATATTTTAGTATGTGTAACAGTTTATTTCTCAGTCTCTGAGATTCAAGAAATGGAAAGATGAGATAAGAAATACATTATAAGGGTGCCTGTGTGGCTCAGGTGGTTAAGCATCTGACTCTTGGTTTTGGCTCAGGTCATGATCTCAGGTTCCAGAGATAGAGCCCTGTGTTGGACTCCATGCTCTACTTCTCTCCCTCTCCCTCAGCCCCTCCCCCTGCTCGCTTGCTCTCTCTCTCAATTAAGTAAATAAATCTTAAAAAAAGAAACACATTACATTCATAGTTGATACCATGTTTGAGGATGGAGTAAGAATCAGAAAAGACTTGTGGTTCAGGGATGAGTTGAGTGTCAGGGCTCGGGTAAAGGGTGAGGCGAGAGCGAGGGGTGGTGTGTTTTATATTTTGAACAGGCATTTTGGATTAGCTGAGTTAAAAAATAGCTGTTTAAAATTTTTCTACTATGATAAAGGGCTGGTATCCAAGATCTATAAAGAACTTCTCAAGCTCAACACCCAAAAAACAAATAATCAAGTCAAAAAGTGGGCAGAAGATATGAAAAGACACTTCTCTGAAGAAGACATACAAATGGCTAACAGACACATGAAAAAATGTTCATCATCATTAGCCATCAGGGAAATCCAAATCAAAACCACACTGAGATACCACCTTACACCAGTTAGAATGGCAAAAATGGACAGGGCAAGAAACAACAAATGTTGGAGAGGTTGTGGAGAAAGGGGAACCCTCTTACGCTGTTGGTGGGAATGCAAGTTGGTACAGCCACTTTGGAAAACAGTGTGGAGTTTCCTCAAAAATTTAAAAATAGAGCTACCCTATGACCCAGCAATTGCACTCCTGGGTATTTACCCCAAAGACACAGATGTAGTGAAAAGAAGGGCCATATGCACCCCAATGTTCATAGCAGAAATGTCCGCAATAGCCAAACTGAAAAGAGCCCAGATGCCCTTCAACAGATGAATGGATAAAGAAGATGTGGTCCATATATACAATGGAATATTACTCCGCCATCAGAAAGGATGAATACCCAACTTTTACATCAACATGGATGGGACTGGAGGAGATTATGCTAAGTGAAGTAAGTCAAGCAGAGAAAGTCAATTATCATACGGTTTCACTTATTTGTGGAACATAAGGAATAGCATGGAGGACATTAGGAGAAGGAAGGGAAAAATGGGGGGGGATTGGAGGGAGAGATGAACCATGAGAGACTATGAACTCTGAGAGACAAACAGGGTTTTAGAGGGGAGGGGGGAGGGGGGATTGGTTAGCCTGGTGATGGGTATTAAGGAGGGCACGTACTGCATGGAGCACTGGGTGTTATACGAAAACAATGGATCATGGATCACCACATCAAAAACTAATGATGCATTGTATGGTGACTAACATAACATAATAAAATTTAAAAAATAAAAAAATAATAAAAATAAAATTTTTCTACTATGACTTAAGATGGCTGAGTTACAACAAGTCACCTAGCCCATATAGAGCTTTGTATCCTTTGAACCGTGTTCTAACCAGCTCATAAAACTGAGGCAAACAGATTGGAGAACAGAAGAGTCCTGGTTCTGGGTCCAAGAGGCATACTGTCTAACTTCTCAACTCTTTGAACTTGAACCACCTCTACTAATCATGACTGATTTGGTGCTCTGGAGGGGCCATTCCTGATGGCTATTCTGATTAATGCTGTGTGGTGTGGCAGTCGTTCCAATTTCCTGTGACTTTCCATCTGGGTAAATAGCTGTCATCATTAGGTAATGGCTGCTTTGCTAGGCTATCAAATTACAAAGCAGTTACTAATATCTAGTGCTGATTTAACGTGGTTTGATTTAATAATTAGTTATGATTTTCCCATTTTCACTTCTAGATGAATAGTAATTGAAAGTGTCTTCTTTTTGCCTTCTGTTTCCTTGCTCTTTTGTATTTGTGTATTCCCTCACAAATATACTATATCATTTTTAAGAACAAAATAATAGAGTAGTTAATGGCCACTATAATTTAACTGTCATGATTGTCTTTCATAGTAGGAATATAATCCATAAAACCCTTGGGTTTTTTTTTCTTCTTATTTGCATAATTTCAGGGGTATAGTGGCCTGGGAGCAATAAAGAGTGAAGTTTTATATTAAAGTTCAGGAAAGAACCATGACCGGTTTGTATGATTAAAATCTCTGATGACACCTACATTACTGATCAGAATAGGGGAAAGTATCTGGTAGGTATATATAATCCCATTTACCAAAATATATTAGATCCTCCTACACCAAAAGAGTTATAGGTCAAAATTATTACTTACATAAGTTTTCCAAAATGTCGATTACAGATTTACTGAAGAAATCATCATATAACCCAATGCCCAAGCAAAGACAAATTAATTGCTTACTGCAGAAAGGGAGGATCCTATATTGACAGAACCATAGTAGCATCTCCAAAGGGGAACTTCAAAGGCAGAATATTTCCAAAACTTGGCCAGCCTGATTGGAGGTAGATATTTTTACATGAGAGGGACTGAGAAAATACCATGATATAATAAGGCAAAGAAAAGTTGCAAAGATGATACAAAGAGTTCCCATATACTCCACACTCAGTTTCCCCTATTGGTAACATCTTATATTTGAATGGCACATTTGTCACAACTAATGAATCAGTATCAATACAACATTATTAACAAAAGTCTATTTTATTCAGATTTTCTTACTTTTTTACCTAATGTCCATTTTTTCTCAAGGATCCCACTCAAGATACTACATTATGTTTGGTCATTGTGCCTCGTTAGGCTCCTCTTGGCTCTAACAGTTTCTCAGATGTTCCTTATTTTGATGACTTTGAGAGTTTTGAGGAGTAGTGGTCAGAAATTTTGTAAGATGCACCTCAGTTGGGATTTGCTAATGTTTTCCTCAAAATTAGCCTGGGACTATAGGTTTGGGGAGAAAGTCCACAGAAGTGTTCTTTTGATCATATCATATCATATCAGGGGTCCCTGCTATCAAAATGACATCAGTGTTGATGTGAACCTTGATCACCTCACTGAAGTAGTGTCTGTTAGGTTTCTCCACTGTAAAGTTATTCTTTTTCTTCCTCTCCCTATACTATACTCTTAGAAAAAAATCACTGTGTACAACTCATACTTAAGGGCTGTGGGTTAATGCTCTACTTCCTTCAGGGGGCAATATCACATAAACTATTTGGAATTCTTCTGCACAGTAGATTGGGTGTTCTCCCCCATTTTAAAAAATCCAAATATTTATTTATATCAGTATGGACTCATGGATATTTATTTTGTACTTTGGGTTACAATCCAATAATACAACATTGGTATTTTTTTACCATATTTTCATAGTTCATATCCTATTTTTCTAAATGTGTGGGATATAAATATTTTCCTGTGCTGGTCTTTGTTTATTTCTCCAGCCTCTTTCCTACCTCCTTTACTCATCAACTTAATAGAATTATATGAAATGCCCAAAGCAGCCAAATTATCTGTCCCCTCTGTCTTAGCGTATTCTCTTTACTTTGCCTGGGATATTCTTCCCTTTTGTTTTCAGTTGTTTGATTTCTACCTATTCCTGTGGACTCAACTCAGCATCCCTGGGAAGCCATCCCTGACACCTTCTACATCCATGGTCCTGCTTGGAACGTTTTTATCACTCTCATGGATTTCTTTTTTAACACTTATTAAATATATTTTAAATCATTGTTTTACTTATGCTGTCTTTTAATAAATATGAGAACATCCAGAGAATAGGTATGTTTTCACAGTTCCTCTACCCCTATGTTAATAGGTATATATAACTCCATAGTCCATCTGTGATTTCAAAGTCAAAGAATTCCATGAGAGTGATTAAAACCAAAACCTTTTTTCTTACTTATATGGTGGCAGAACTTGACCTGGCATGAACTTCTGTGGCAGCAAAATCCCATCTGAATACCTGAACTGAGGAGAGGCTATTAATAGTCTTTATTTGTACCATTGTTTTGCTGTAGAAATGTATTTGATTACCAAGTACTAATCCAGACTTAATTGAGGATATTAGTACATATGGTATATGTACTATATTACCTCTCCAAATTTGAAGAGTTTTTGAAATGCATAGGGTCCTAATAGTTTTGGATTGTATCTCTCTATTATATTCTCATAAAATGTTTATATATTTGAATTTCAATAGTATAACAAAAATGACTTTCAGCCAACCCTGTAGAAAGATGAGACAACCACATATCTGAAAAACAACTGAATTAATTGGTTCCTTAGTAATAAAGAACTATGTTGATCAGACATAGTCTCTGAACAAAATAACTTATTTTACATGGGCTTTTTAGGAAGCATTCTTTTAAAGTTGTATTGTTTACAGCAGAGAGAGTGGGTTAACACAACCTTAAGAGTGTTCATTGGAGTGAATCCGCCACCTATTGGCTGACCTTCAAAGCATGAGGCCAATACTGATTGTGGACTTACAGAAGCATGTTCACTAAAGCTAGGTGTCCTTGATTGATTACATGGGTTAAATACCAGTTCTGGGTTATAGAACTGACATTGATTAAACAGGATTAAAACTTGATCTGCCAGGTCTGCTTTAATGACTGACAGTCTTTTCTAGAAGCATGGGGATGCTTTTCCCTAATTTTCAGTACACACTAAACTGATATTTTTTTCCCTCCCTCAAAGTATAACTTTAAGATTCTTATTCCTAAAAACCAAAGTCCTGCTTGTAACATCTTTTTCAGTACCAAATTGATAAAATAATTCTTTATTTTTATTCATTTAGATGTGGAAATGAATGGGGCTTAAACAGGGTATCTCTGGCAAAAGCCATAGGAATAATTTCAATAAAAATTTGGATCATTTTGTCAGGATCCTTTTTTTTAAAAAGCATGGAAATCTGTAATAAAAATCTTCCATGTTTCCAATTTTCTTTGATATAGTTTCACTACTACCTTGGCTTTATTTGCTGTAGAAATTCTCATAATCTTACAGCAATTAGATCCGTGCTGTATTATTTCTATTAGCAGCAAAGGAATCTGGTGTTCCTGGCATTTCACTCAGTTAGAATTTTTAAGATATTGTCCAAGTTCAAAGGGATATATGTCAAAGCTTTGGGTGCAGATGAAACAGGAGGATGAGGACATGAGGCTGTATTACCAATGTGTGCATTTCTAATGAAAAAATATTTTTTTTAATTTATTTTAGAGAGTGAGAGAGCACATGAGTTGGGGGTAGAGTGGGAGAGGGCGAGAGAATCTCAAGCTGGCTCCAGGCTGAGCGTGGAGCCAGACCCAGGGCTCTATCCCAGGACACTCAGATCGTGACCCGAGCCTAAACCAAGATTCTGATGCTTAACCAACTGTGCCACCCAGGCACCCCTCTAATGAAAATATTAAATAAGGCATCCTTAAAGGATTTTGAAACATGCAGTACTATAAAATCTATTGCTTTTTTACCAATATGTTCTCAGTTTCTCCTGTTGTCAAACCATGTACAGGAAACTAGAAGACCACCTACAGAATATAAAGTTCTTATTCATTTACATAAGATGAAATTTTGAAATAATTAAAAGATCTGTCTGGCAGGAAATGATTTTATTGCTTATTACTCTCCTTTGTCTTCCTCATCCATTGACTGTGTGGAGGGAAAAAGATCTTTGAAAGAGATCTTTCAAAGAGTAAAACATAAGTAAGAAAGAGTAAAAACATAAATTGTATGTGTGGTCAATCCATGGTCAATTTGCCATGAAGTTGTCAGTGTTACAAAGGATGGTTTGACTTGTAGACATTTCATTCTGATATGAAAAACTTAAAGCCTCCTTCTATAAAAACTTAAAGCAGTTGGGTCCTGCCTCACTGAAAGGCGTCTGGAAGGCACTCGGAATTTTAAGAACGTTGTGCTACTTCTTTGGAAACCCAGAAGGAGGACAGAAAAGTAGAAAAAGAACAGTGATGTTGGGGGTGGGGGAAAAAGAAGAGGGGAGAAACCCCCAGTGTACTTTGATTTAAAAGGTGAATGAGAAAGAAAAGTAAATAAATGTTTTACACCATCTACTGGACTTCGCATCTGTTAGTAACCAACTGACAGAATGTTTGGTTGCTTCCAGGAATGTAATTTTCCTGATTGCCTTCCCCTATATTTCTTCCCTTCTGTGTGGAACGCTTTTCCTCCAGTTCACTTTCATTCCTTCATTCCTTTGTTGCCACCTCAGAAAGCCAATATCCCCTCCACCTGAAGTAATTCTCTCCCAGTGAGCTATATCACCTTGTCTCTTCATAGCACTTATACTACAATATGTAGTATCCTGTGCAACTTCTAGTTTTCTTGTTAATTATCTGCCTCTCCCAACAGAAGGTACTCGCAGAAGGTCCAGTGGTATGGTAGAGTAAGATCATACTGGTTTGTAAAGTCCAATAGTTATTCTGGAAACACCATATAATGGTGTGTTATTTCGCATCTCCTCCCACTTTATGTTCGGTGATGAGGAGCCATGGTGGAGTACATATACAATGGAAATTGGCAAGTGCTACAAAACAGGACTTTCTTTTCTCCAGAGAGTTCATTGTTAATCGTTTACCAGCACATCCGTGGTAAGGAAAAGGTCGGTATTGATTGCTGTACTCTTGGGTCCCTGCACAGTGGCTGGCATGTAGTATTGCTCAATAAATACATGTGAATGCATGCACAATAAATTGAGGGGGTTGCAATTCTTTTCAGCTGCAACATATTTACTGTTCTTAGTTTCTATGAATCTCATTTATCAAGTTTTATGACTGTTAATTTTCATTTCACATGAACAGGTAACTAAAAAACACAGCATTTATATTTTTCTTATAAGTATTTTTTATACTATGTATTAAAGAGGGTTTTTTTTGTTTGATACATATCCACAGTGGTTTTCGATCTGTTAATTTCTCCAGATTATTGAGAATAACATTATTTAGGGTGATTGGGTGAGGAAAAATATCAGCCCTCTGCCATAATAGGCTGGGCAGGTTTATTGTATAGAGCGTTGACCCAATGAATCAAATAATTGGATCTAAGCTCTGATTCTGCTGCTAACCAGTTCTGTGACTTTAAGCAAGTCATCATATTTTTCTGAGCTTTATTTGCCTAATCTCTAAAATGATAAGATTGTGTTGGACAATACTTAAATTTCTTTCAGGTTTAAGATCCTATTTTTAATCTTTGCTAGGATACTGTTATCTTTTAACAATAATTCAAACCTTTGCCTAAAAATTAGCGTGAACTTATATCCCGGGCATATCTTCTTGTCATTTCTTATGTCTTTCTAATTATACATATTTATCTCATCTCTGTGATATATATATATCCCTCCTCCCAACCTCTCCCTGCTATATATGGTAAGCTTTGATATCTTAATGTCCTTTTAACCCTTCTTCCTTTTCTTTTTCTTCTGGAATCTGAAACCTTTCTTTTTCTCAGATTTCCCAGGATTTATTTTCACCCTCTTTGATCCATTTTCTACCCAACTTGCTTTTAGAACCCATGATTATTCTTCCTTGTTCAGTATCACCCCATCCGTTTTCTTTTTAAAATACTTCGTCTATGTTTATGGTCTTTTGCATGGAATTGTGTTTATCAAAATGTTCTTTTAATGTGTTCTTATAAAACTAATTATAGTAGGTGGCAAACTGTCTGAGCTTGCCATTTTGTACTTTGTTATAAAATTATCCTATCTCAATACAAACCTAAATTTCTTAGTGTTTCAAACACAAAGATGCTTCTTTATTTTCTTGCCCAGGTATAAAATGTAGCACAAAGCATTTGTTTGATAGGAAGCCTTTTCAACATTTTATTTGATATTTCATTTGGAAGATAGAACAGCTCATTTTCTTTTCAAAAAGAATGCTTTAGATCTTCTTAGAGCAGTTTAAAATTTTATACTTTAAAACAAGTTGCAAACATCCATTGCTGCTCTTGCATATTATAGAAAGTCAGATGGTTTGCTTACATGTTTTGGATATTAACTGTATATTGAGTGGTTCATTTTCCCCATCTTCCTTTTTTGCCTCATTGTTTTTGCCTGTGTAGCTTTCATCATCCCCCATTGGCTTAGCTACTTGGCCATCATACTCTTTACTTTACATAATCTCTTCAGTTTCTGTTATAGGTTGAAGTTTTTTGTGGTATACCCATGTTATCCATAGAAAGCCATTATAATCAGATTTACTATGAATCAAGCACTCAAAGTGTGCCAACTCTATGCCTAGAAATTTTATAAACCCTTTACTATTATTAACATTGATTCCTATAACAGGACTGTGAGGTAGGTACTATTATTAAACCCTGTTTTAAATACAGAGAAACGAAAGTAGGGAAAAAAAATCAAGTAACTAACTAAAAGGCAGGCTAGTAATGGCAGAGCTGAGACTTGAGCTCAGGCTGTCTGGTTCCATAACCCAGGTTCTTAACTACTCCTTTATACTGCTTTTTCAAGATACTTTCCTAAAATATATCAATACGAATTCTAATAAAAAGTTTCTGAAATAATGGAAATTCCATGGGTTTTGGAATTCCATGTGTTTTGTCCAAGCATGACTTATCGCCTCTCTTACATGAAACCCAAAGCATTGCTTTTAAAAGGAATGAATGCCAGACCACATGACTCCCTTTGTTATTAGCAATTTCCCCACTTTATTTATGAATACCTATCCTTTTTCTTATTGAATAGTGCACATTTTAAATAGTAAGAAAATGCTCATTGAATTGATTTTTTTGAAATTGTGGAAATATTTCAATGCTCCACAAGCAGAGGAAATGTTTAGAGAAGATAATTGTCTTGGTAAATAGCTTCAGAATATATAGAGGACAACTCAAAGCAGCCTGTGACAGGAAAGAAGAGAAATATAATGTCACTAAATGACATTGTTGGTTAACCTAAAATTTTAAGGATCTTAGTTTTTATATTACCTGAAAGTTAATCACC
The DNA here is from genome assembly GCF_004348235.1 of Phoca vitulina. Taxonomy (NCBI): domain Eukaryota; kingdom Metazoa; phylum Chordata; class Mammalia; order Carnivora; family Phocidae; genus Phoca; species Phoca vitulina. The sequence goes on from NW_022589707.1 coordinate 56,250,893, forward strand.
AGCAAGTGAAGTAATGAAGCCATTGAATAAAATGGGATGTTTTGATACTAATTATCTCTTAAATAACTACCAATTTATAGTCAGATTATTTTGTATTTTTATCTTTTTGTTGTTGTTGTTTTTTCCATAATGGTATATGTTATCCATTTGATGAAAATCCTGCATGGCGAAAACCACTACTTTCCATGACCTGTTGTAACAAATACAGCACTATACATCCAATTGGGAACAGGATAAATATTAACATCAAAATGTTAGAACTAGAAGAGAACTTACAAACCAGGTGGTTTACCACTTACTGCGTTATTTTTAATAGTTTCTATTTTTTTTTAGTTGAAGTGTAGTTGACATATAATATTACATTAGTTTGAGGTGTACAACCTAGTGATTCGACAATTATCAATATTATGAAATGCTCACCATGATAAGTGTAGTCACCATACAACATTATTACAGTATTATTGACTATATTTCCTATGCTGTACTTTTCCTCCCTGGGACTTATTTTATAATTGGAAATTTGTACCTTTTAATCTCCTTCACCTATTTCACCTCCTATCCCCCAATCCTCCTCCCCTTTGGCAAACACAAGTTTGTTCCCTACATTTATGAATCTGTTTCTGTTTTGTTTTTTTTTGAATTCCACATATAAGTGAAATCATATGGTATTTGTCTCTCTCTGTCTGACTTATTTCACTTAGCATAATATCCTCTAGGCCCATCTATACTGTTGCAAATGGCAAGACATCATTCTTTTTTATGCCTGTAATATTTCATTGTGTATACATACCACATCTTCTTTATTGATTCATCTATCAATAGACACTTAGGTTCCTTCCATACCTTAACCATTGTAAAATGCTGCAGTAAACATAGGGGTGCATATATCTTGTCAAATTAGTGTTTTCATTTTCTTCAGATAAATACCCAGCAGTGGAATTATTGGATTCTATGGTATTTCTAGTTTTAATATTTTGAGGAATCTCCATACTGTTTTCTAGTGGCTGCACTAATTTACATTCCCACCAACGGTGCACATGGGTTCCTTCTTCTTCACATTCTTGCCAACATTTGTTATTGTCTTTTTGATACTAGTCATTCTGACTGGTGTGAGGTGTTATCTCATTTTGGTTTTTATTTGCATTTCCCTAATGATTAGTGATGAGCATCTTCTCATGTGTCTGTTGGCCATCTATCACTTATTTTTATATGTGAAAAATAAATAGCCAAAAAGAGAGAGTGACTTTTCCAAGAATAAATATCTGGTCGTTGGTAGAGTCTGATAGAGACAAAACAGCAAAGGATTCTGTTACAGGGGTTGAAAATTTTATTTTCACTACCTGCTAGGTGGATGAGTTTAGGGAAAGTAGTTCCTCTTCAGCAAAATGTGAATGTACTTATTCATTTATTTATAAATAGTTATTGATAATCAATTCCACACCAATCGCTCTTCTAGACTGTTGTATTATAAAGATGAATAAAAATAGCCCCTGCTCTGTTAGAACTTCCAGACACATAAATAAGCAATCTCAATTAAATAATACTATAATAAAAGGTTGAAAAGATACCTTTAGGAGAATAAGAGATGGGGGACCTCTATAAATTGAGATTAATCAATATTTGTGCAAAAAAATAGTTTTTTGAGAGTTGATACTCTTATGGGCTCATAATCATAATTTTAGCCTTTGATGTTCTGGAATATTAAGGCTAATTTAGTAAATATTTTAACTCTTTCTTTTTCAATTTGTGTGCCCATCATATCTTTTCCTATAATTGAACTCTATATTTCTTGAAGTAAAATGAAACTCAATTAGAGAGCATTATACACCAATCTGTTAAGGATAGCATCTTTTATGTATGACCAACAACAAAAAATCATAAACTAACTACTTCTTTATGTTAAGAAAAGCCAGAAATCTTTGTCATTGTTCCTTGTCTGTTTCTTTCTTAAATATAGGCAACCTTTGTTAACTTTTGTTGCTCTAGCCAAAGGGTGCTCTGACAAATGGAAATGGGATGACTTTAACTAAAGTCAATGGTCCTATCCCCTTAAATTAGTTCTTAAATTAGAAGAAAAACTAGATTAATATGAAACTAAAGTAAAATGGTTTTGTCACATCAAAATGGACCTCCCACTAATAATTATTATGAGATAAACTTAATAGTAACTCAAAGAACTACTTGCAACTGTTTTGAAAATCTTTCATAATATAACTTTCTAATGCTTCTACAATTTATGTATCTTCTACTTTCTCACATGAAAAATCAAATACCTATTTCCTAGTGCAATAAGATATTTATTTTTGTTTAGTAAAGGAATTTATTAAATTTAAAGATAGAGCTATCTCTTTCAAAAATCTTACAAAAATGTTTTTGTTTCTTTCATAAGACATCGTTGGAAACTATTTTTTCTTTCCATACCTTTGTATTCATTAATAATAAATGATATAAAGAGTGAGGTTGGTGCTTAATCTGTGGTTTTGTACGTGCATATGTTGTGGGGACAGAGTTGGGGCATGTCTACTACTGTTGTTGAGGTGCTTATGTAATGTCATACCTATTCCACCTCTGAATAAAAGTTGTGTTTTGTCTTTTATCATCCTAGAACAGAAGTTTTCAAAGTGTGGAATAGAAATCCCTGGTGGGCCCTAAGAGTCTTTTAAGAGGTCTTTGAGGTTATAAATAACACTAAGATGTCATTTGCCTTCTTTACTATCATTCTTTCATGAATATACAGTGGAGTTTTTAGAGGCTATATGATGTATGATATTACACTTGTTTGAGTACAAAAAGAGATAAGAGAATCCAGGTAACTTCTATAAGCCAGATATTAAAGATGTTTGCAAAAATGTAAAACAATAACATTCTTCTCCCCAAATGTTCCAAATATGTTATTTATGTTACTATATAAAGTTTATTATTGTTGTTTTAATCAATCAATCAATCAATCAAAATTCTCCCTTAATTTCTAATTTGGTAAATATCTGAAGTGATGACCCAAATTTATTGTTTTTTCATAATAACAGATTTTGAAACCAAAAGGTTTTAGAACAGCTGTCCAAAGAAGTGAGCCAGTGAAGCTCATAATCCAGATACTTTTGTTGTTTTCTAGTAGCTAAAACATTAACTTAACCAAATGGCCAAGGTAATCACTTACTGCTACATAGATGCTTAACTGTGAATAGGTTTGAATAGGTTCTATATAGTAAAATAACATGTACAGGTACATGTTAGATATAGAGAAAACTAGACAGGAGCTAAAATAATTCTCACAGTGATTAATAAATCTGCTCAACTGAATCTAAATTAAAAGAGAACAATGATAATTCCTACTTTGGTTATAATCACGAGGAGAATATCCCAATCATTCCTAAATAGCTGTACTGATAGCCCAGAGCACTTTCCTTGCTTTGCTGTCCTGGACAAAACTGAGTGGTTTAGTAAATGAAGATTTCACTGCAGTCTAAGAACTGGGATAAAAGCTGAGTTGGCTTATCTCATCCTCAGTTCTCTCTTCCTGTCCCTTCCACACCTTGGCCTCTCTGACTCTCCTGAGCTGTGCCCACTTCCAAGTCTTCTAATCTATATTGGATGTTTTGGAATACGAAATATTACTCCTTTTTCCAATACAGTGCAAGTCTGTGTGATGAAACCAACATATACAAGCTCTGTTTACATATTCAAATCAGAGAGAGCTTAGTTTTAAAAACATATTATTTCAAAGAGGTTTAGGTTTTTTTTTTTATCTTTAGTCTGTAAGTAGACATTCTGGGGACTAGAAAGTAAATTAAAAAAAAAAAAGGAAATGGAAAAGATTTTTAAAGGATGACCCTTGACACGATCAGATGAGTCTGATGAGAAGATAGGAAAGTCTAATTTTGGGAGGGGGAAATCTATCATTTTTTTTCTACTTAGTTATAAAATAAGAAGAAAATTCTAAAGGATGGATAAAATTATATAGTGAAAATGATACTCAAATCAGGAAAGTAGTCAAAGATCTTAGACTTCTTTAAAGTTGTGAATGTAAAAGATTGCTTGAAGCAGTTCCTTTGAAATAGTAATAATCAACTGGATTCACCTTTAAGGGTAAAAGTATTCTTTAAAGCATTTGTAAGCTTGGTGTTAGAAGAAAAAAGGTCAGTGGTTGACAAAATTATGAACTTCATGTTACATATTATCACATGGTTTAATAAAAAGGAAGGCACCTTGTTTGGCCTCTTTTGATGTAAAAAAATCTTTGATTCTCCCTGGTGCTGGCTTTTCTTTTCAAAAGGATATTGCCTGGTGAAATTCTTAAACTTCTTTTTCCTTACCTTATTCTTTGAAACATTTCTTTATATGTTAACAATGATCCCTTTAACATTCTAAAGTACTTATTTTTGGCATCCAGATTATGAATATAACCTCTGGTTTTTAATCCAGTAAATTAATGACTAAAAGAGAGGCTTCCCAAATTTCTAAATTTTAGATTGCTGGAAAGATCTTTAGTTTGTTAATGTGTTTTGAAAACTTTGTTTTATTATATTGCTGCTATTGTTATCCCAAAGAAAATTCAAAGTTTAGGGAAATCATTGGGTTAAAATTATATTAAAAATTCTGGGACAATAATTCTTGCTAGCTGACTCATTCAACAAACTCTTACTTTTCTAGAAGAAGTAAATAGCCATGGTGGCAGGACCACATGGCAAAGAATAGAGGGCAACTTGTAGGTGACAGCTAGCAAGAAGCTTAGGTTCTTAGCCCGCAAGATAATACCTTCTGCCCAGCACCTAAGTGATCTTGGAAGCTGATACTTCTCTAATCAGAACTTCCAGCTAAGAACAGAGCCCAGCAGGCACCTTTTTTGCAGCCCTGTGAGAGCCTGAGCAGAGGATCCACTAACTTATTTCTGGACTCCTGGCCCAGAGAAACTTAGAGATAATAAATGTGTATTGCTTTAATCTTTTAAGTTTGTGGTAATTTGTTATATAACAATAGATCATTAATATACAACCCCATCTAGATTTAAGAAAAATTTTCAGACAAAAACTTGATTATAATATTTTAAAATATTTTATTTAATTGTACCCACTAAATTATTATTGTAGAAAAAAAATAATGCTCTGCATATCCTTTGAGAACTTGTTGCAAAATCACGGTCCCATCCTCATAAATAAACAATGAGGCTGGATTGGATTTTAATACCACATGCTTCCCTAAAGCACTTTGTTATCGCATCAAATTCCTATATTTTTGCTACCAGGAGTTTTTGTATCTCCCAATGCAATGTGCTGCTCTAGGGGTTTGAGATCATATTTAAACAGAAAGAGTGGGGAGAGATAAAAATAATGAATTTAGGCTGATGAGATTAAACCAATATAAAATGTATAAAATTTGTACATAAAATTTGTACTGTTAGAACTGGATCAACTAACCTGTATAAGTGAAAACAAAAGCACATATTCAGTATGTGTATTGTTGTCATTAAGTAAAAAAAAAAAATGCATTTCCTGTCAATTAAGGCCCTTATTTCAAATGGAATATCTCTACTCAGCATATTAGAAATGAGCAACTTTGATAGGAATAGAGATGCAATAGATTTTACTCTTTGGTGAAAACAAAATTTGGTATGCACAACTGCTATGAAGGAGGAATCGGACTGCTCTAAAGCTAGTGATAAATATTCATGGAAATAATCTAGACAGATAAGAAAATAACCAGTTTTTGTATGTAAGCTTTTATCCCTTGATTTTAGAAAGGATTATTTTAGTAATGTGTTTAGAATTTTTAAAAAATCTTGAACCAGAGTTGAACAAAGAAAATAGAAAGTTGGTGAGGATTGGAATTGAAGACTGTTGGATCTCCCTTGAGCTCTAAAGATAATCCAGACCCTCTAACAATGCAGCTCTTTCCAGGAGGCCTGGTGTTCTATCAACAGCCTCTTTCTGTTTCAGGTTTTAACAAATACAGATTTTTTTTTTAATTCTTATTTAATCACCCAGTTGAATTTCTTTTCTTTTCAATTTTCAAGCTTTGTGGCTGAGGGTTCTTAAAGTCCACTAACAGGTTCGGTCCACGACTACTGAGAGATGAGACTTGGGAAATATAAAAATTATTCAAGCAGTATTTTCAGTCCATGAGACGCCTCATTTGCTGCTGGCCTTCTTTTGACTTTGTGCCCTAATTTCAGACTGGTCTGGATGGAATCCTGGCTCTGCATTTACTAGATGAGTAATCTTAGGGAGTTTCTTAAACTTTCAAAGCTATATTCTTCTGTTTTCCAAAATGGGGATTATAATGATTTCCACTTTATAATAATGCCGTGAAAATTAAATGTGATACTACAGTGTTTTATAGATTATCTGTTTAGGAAATGCTGATTTATACCATTCTTAAGGCCTCTTGCAGTTTTAGATGTTTCTGTTTCTAAATCCATAGGTAACACCATTGCACTGGAGAGGTCAACTGTTAGAATGCTTGGTTCTCCCATAGCCCTGTTGGAAGGAATATCCCTTAACCAATGAATGTACAGTGATTAAGTTGATATTTTAAATAGCATGTGACCATAATCCTTCTGTGCTAACCGACTGGGCAAGAATAGGCACATGCCTCAAGGGCTTCCTTGTCATGATGCAGTATTGACCAATTAGTTTTGTTCTCTAAGTAATTTGAATTAAGAAATACTGGCTGGGTTGTCTGGGTGGCTCAGCTGGTTAAGCATCCAACTCTTGATCTCAGCTCAGGTCTTGATCTCAGGGTCATGAGTTCAAATCCCACATTGGGCTCCACACTGGACATGGAGCCTACTTAAACAAACAAACAAAAAAGAAATATTGGTCAAATGGGGTATTTACAGCTGAAACTTAGAGATAAAGCAGGGTTTGCAAATTGTTGCAGAGCATGCATATTTCTCTGTTTTTGTAGAAGTTGTATTGGACAATCTGTTTGTGGAACATGCATTGTCCAAGTGACGAGAACTTCCCATTCCCTTATTCTTACATCCATCTAGTTCATTCACGTAGAGTGAATTTCAGATCCTCAAATACATTTGTGTTTGCCTTCCTTGAAGTGGAACCTGTGTGAGGTGGCTGGGATGCAATCTGTAGCATTAGAAGTAAAGTAAGAAGTAGTCAAAATGTTGGTGATTGGGGTGGCCTTGTGTCTATTCACCTGAACTCCAGAAGAAAGAAAAAACAATTTCCAGGAAGAAATACTACAGTGAAATGAGCTCAGCCTTGCATGAATGATATGTGGGCCATTTTTGCTCTACAGCTCATTGGGAAGATCAAAAGCAGGTACTCACTTCACTGAAGAATAAAAAACGGGGCGCCTGGGTGGCTCAGTTGGTTGAGCGACTGCCTTCGGCTCAGGTCATGATCCTGGAGTCCCTGGATCGAGTCCCGCATCGGGCTCCCTGCTCGGCAGGGAGTCTGCTTCTCCCTCTGTCCCTCCCCCCTCTCATGTGCTCTCTCTCGTTCTCTCTCTCTCAAATAAATAAATAAAATCTTTTTTTTAAAAAAAAAAAGAATAAAAAAAGAATAAAAAACCCCTGCAGGTGGCAAGGTTCCTACTGTTGGCACCTTACTCGAGCCCCAGACTCCCATGCTTTTTCCTGGAAAATGCTGAACTCCTGTGTGGAACCTGGGTGGGAGGAGGGCTGGGCACCCCCCTGAGCACAGGTGAGAGAGGGAGGGAGGGAGGGAGGGAGGGAGAGAGGGAGTGAAGTGAGAGAGCTTGCACGAGCAAAAGAGAGAGAAATGACATGATAGTCACTGCCACTTGTTCACATAGAAAAGTGATCCTTCCTCAAGTGACTCAGACCCTCAGGTTTTAAATTAATGTAACCATCACAGAAACTGCCAGCAGATCACTTGTCTTCTCCTCTGGCAGTGACGGCCTGCAATCCATAGCCCAGTCAAAGGAACCGAACTCCACATGCTATAAAAACACTTTTTCTTTGAATTACTACTTTAACTTGACCAAACAAGTTTTGGGTAACAATGGTTACCTTTTCTTTCCTATAATAGCTAAATTTTATCACTCCCCTTTGGGCAGTGAGTTTCTTTTTTGATGAAGGAACAGTGGTTATAATTTCAAATGAAGTTATTCAGCCTCACTTTTGTTGACGCTTAACGGAATCCTTTTTAGAAATAAATGGTGGCATTGAAAGTATACTTCCATTTCATCAACCACAGGTTACTCAATCCTAAAAAGGCCTTTTGAAATGCTGCTACCTGTCGGGGCAGCTTATTTCTGTATTTTGGTTTATTCTGAGTATGAGAAAAAAGGCATTATCCAAGGTACTCATTTCAGAAATGCCAGAAAACAAATACTTCTTATACCTTTCTTTTCAAGCATTATTGTTTGTGAGCTAGTGAAGAAAAGCTGACAAGCAGAGCTTCTGAATGCAAAGAGAGAAAACTGTCCATCTTCCACACAGACTAATGAAGTCATTGCAACTATAAGTAGGATTTTGACCAGAGGCAAAATCCAGAAAAGTAAATCCTTTCTCATCCTGAGTTATAAAATATCTCCTGTATTCCTTGCCTCATAGATTATAATCAAAGTTTTTTTTATGTGAGAAAAATTAATACAAATATGTACAATTATCCTTTCCCTACTACCAGATAAATTGGAGTTCTTTAAACTGTGCCAGTGTCCTATCTTACCTGTCACTACATATTGTTTAAATATTTTCAAACAGGATGAGGAAACTTCACCTAATAATTCTATTACTCTACTGTAGAAAAGGAAGTAAAAAAATAGAATGAAGAGAAACTCATCCAAGTGTTTTAATTCAATCTCTGATAAATGCAGTACTAGACAACCACACCCTAGTGGGTTTGTCCTTTTTATAATGAAAATCTACATGTCCGGATTGGTTTCTAGTCAATCAGTATTTTATCTGGTATTCCTATCAATCTAGCACAGGCATCGAGACTCTGAATTTCGAAGTCAGAGAGGGGTTCAAATCATGACTTTGTAAATTTCCAGTTATCTCCCTGTGGGCACATTAACTTTTTTCTCTGCTCTTTATATCTGCCTGGGCTAAAATAGTTCAAGTATCTGCTTAACAGAGTTGCTGTGGAGCTGAAATAAGACATGGACACAGCATAGCACTGTAGCTTATTATTCTAAGGTACATTAAAACAAAAAAAATAATAATTATTATTACAAAATATTAGAATCCACTCATTTAGAAATACTGCTTTGAATTGAGCAGAACTATTTAAATCGACGTTTGCCTACTTAAAGAAAATATTAATGTTCCTTTCACTCAACAAATATTTATAGCACACTCATTTTGTGCCAGGCTCTCTTGGGATACCTCAGTGAGAAAGAGCTACAACTTTCTGCCTCATGATATTCATAGTCAAGCTTATAAAATTTTAATATAAATCCTTTACCTTCTGCCTTTTTAGTCATCTTAGCAAGCCTAAGAATTAAGTTACACTTTTAATTACACTGAATTGCTTTAAGAGTAGAAGGAAACAGATCTAACATCTCTATTTAGTTAGGAATTTAGAGCTTTTTAATACCACATTTGGGAATACAAATTTATCTTATTCATATGTTGTGTAATTTCCTATTCTTACTGTAGAATTCCTGTCTTTGTCATGAAATGCTGAAGGCTTTGAATGTCCCCTCAGACCTTGGAAAATGTGGAGCAGAGTTTGTCAAATGTAGAGCATGGAATCATAAGCTGGGTATGTGGGTGGAGGGTTGGTTTCAAAGGGACCTTGGGCTTGTTCCAGGCCATTGCCTTGTACTGATGCCAGGTAGGACTAATGTGCATCACCTGTGCACTTAGACATTTCACTCAAACAAAATATTTTATAAATATGCTGAACAATATCTTCCCAATAGTTTTCCCCATGTAACTAGACTAATTTTTCTGTCTTTCAAAATAAAAACAAAAAAAAGCCCCCAAAACAAAAAAGAAAACTTTATTACTTTACTCCTCCTCCTCATTTTCTTTCCTCAAGATCAGATTCCTATAGGTGATTCAAGGCATCTCAAAGTCTTTTTGAAAACCTTTCAAGTAGCTTCCACCCTCTCCCCCTTATCTGCTTTTTTAGCATTCTACAAACTTAACTTTTTTTTGGAAGGGAAAATCTTGCCAACAAGAAAGGTTATGTTTGTTCAAATATTTGTATCATCCTTGTTTACTTTCGATGACATTGATTTTACTTCGTTAAAATATTTAACACTTTTTAAATTGAAAACCAGCATTCAGGACATATTCCTCCACAGTTGGGATCTGAACTTCTAAGCATATTTCTTTAAACACATTTAAATGAGTATAAATTAATAGTAATATAAGAAACTGAAATACAATTGCCTATAACTACATTTACAGGGCTTGTGAATATAAAGCATAGGAAATAATCATCTTTTCAAAGCACCAATTTTATTCATGGAGCAAGGAAAATTTATAGGGAGATCTTTAAGGAAGGTGGGGCAAGAATGCCAGGGTGAAGAAAGTAATAAAAGTAATAAAAATTTTAAAGGGAATGAATCCATTATCGTAAGGGACCATATTACCATATATCTCGTGGAGAGGCAGTGTTTGGATACACAAAGGTGAAGGGACAAGATTGAATAAATGCAGGACAACTGAAAAGCAGATTCTGGAATTAAGAGTTCTTTAACCTTTCTTTTTCTAATCCTAATTTGGCAATTAGATATTTATAAAATAAAATAACACATGTTTCTTGAAATTGTCTCATGTAAAGGGATAGATTTAGCTTCAAAGAGAAATTATGGGTTGTTAAAATTAAAAAAGTAAAATATTGTAAAATCTTTTACTTTATTCTTCCTACCATTCTTATTCAGATTTGGATTGCATTTTGGAGTAGCAAGAATTTGGGATGTTAAGTACTGACTGACATTTTAGGAAAAACACTTAGGTCTGTGGTTGAGATTGGGGAAATAGTTTTTGTATTTTAGTAGATTCAAGAAATAGAACATAAATTCATTGTGTCACTAAACCCTTTCAGTCCTACCATCAAAATATATCCTCTATTTAGGCTTCTAACTATACCTTTTTGTTTGAAAATTCTGTGCTTTAATAGATGTCTATTTTGTCTAAAATTTTCTACCACCACATACACCTAGCAAAAATGACACTTCCAGAAACAAATGAAGAATTTCATCTTCTGTGAAAAATTTCCTGAAGTCCAAAAAAGAATTTACAAATTTCTTTGTATGTCAGCACTTACAAGTTTTGTAATATGCTTGTAATGCAGTTTTAATATTGCCTGTTTACTTAGTTGTATCCCTTACTAGACTTTGAGATTTTTGAAAGCAAAGCTGTATCTCATTTATCTCTACTAGGTAGGAAGCCACATAAAGCAGACATTTTAAACTATTAGCTGGATCGATGGAATCTACATTGATTGTTTTCAAAGTTAATTTTTTATTCTGAAAGCTAAAACTGAGTTTAACAAGTTTTAGGGAGTAAAAATCACTTTTTTTGATAAATTATTTCGTAAATGCCATGACGGATTTGAGAATTAAATGCTTCTCGAATAAAACAGTACATGTTTCTGTGAAAACTTTATGATACTATTTTTTTTTTTAAGATTTTATTTATTTATTTGACAGAGAGAGACAGCGAGAGAGGGAACACAAGCAGGGGGAGTGGGAGAGGGAGAAGCAGGCTTCCTGCTGAGCAGGGAGCCCGATGCGGGGCTCAATCCCAGGACCCTGGGATCATGACCTGAGCCGAAGGCAGCCGCTTAACCAACTGAGCCACCCAGGCACCCCTATGATACTATTTTATAAACACTTTCAGAAAATATTTGTATTTATATTATATTATAATATATAATAAATGTATAATTAATAAATATAAATAATAAATATATATAATGGATTTGTAGAGAGAGCTTAATGTACATACTACCTGTCAGTATGTAGGTATACTCTGGTAGTGGCTAGAATGGAATATCTCTTAAGATATTTTCCACTGCCAGTAACTGAAACTTAATATCAAAGCAGCTAAAACAATTAGGAAATATATTATTTTTTATAACAGAAAGTTCAGAGATGGATAGGCTTCTGAACTGGAGCAGTATAATTTGATTTTTTTTCTGCTATTCTCATATGTCTATCATTCCCTTTGGTTTGGCCTTGTCATACTTTCCTCCTTCAAGTTCCTAAGTATGCTAGTAGATGGGGTTATGTGCTTCATTCTTCAAGTCTACAGAGAAGAGAAAATCTTTCACCTATTCCTGAAGTAAAAATTGTTCCCTTCCTTCTGAGTAATTTAGCTCATGTTCATTATTTTGTTTCAATAACAGTTATTAAGAAACTGTCATGCATTTGTTGGCTTAATCCTGAATTCCTGAGTGAATCAGTAATAACATGGTTTATGGGTTGATCATGTTTGGACTGCTTTGACACATCACCCAGTAGTTGGGGATGCAGTCAGCTTTCTAGAGTTGTTGTCACAAGAGGGAAAAGTGCATTCTTAAACAAAATCTAGGATCTAACCAAATTATGAGGAATGAATGTCTGAATGTTGGATAGACATTTATAATGTCCACCCTAAAAAGTGTTTGCATGTTTTAACTATATAATAAAATGAGTAGTTTTCAGAAACATCTGAATATAAGGTGGAGGAAGTCTAGTTTTTTATAACCTGAAGGTAACAGTGAACTGAAACCATAGAGTCTGAGGTTCTTTATCTGTATCCACTTCATATACTGAATTTTGTGTGTACTCTATAAGGTACCTTTACTTACCCAAGGTCATACACTGTAAAAATGAAAATGTAATTGAAATTCAATACTCAATAGCTAGAAGATTGAAGAGAGAGTTAATAAATTGGAATTTAGATTTATTAGAAAACATCCAGAATGAATTATGTAGAGGAATAATAGTGAAGAGTATAAAACAGAGTGTAAGAGATCAGGGGCACAAGGACTAAGGAGAGAAAATACATGATCTATCCAACCCCCCTCCTCCCGCCCACCAAAAAGGAAAGAAGGAAGGAAGGAAAAGAAGGAAAGGAAAGGAAAGAAACAGAAATATAGAGTAGATAGGACAAATACAAATCAAATTATGAGATGGTAAATTTAAGCCCTAATATATTAATATGTACCTCATATATAAACTTACTAATCCTGGAATATAAATAGATCAACAGAAAAGGATAAACAACTTAATAGATAAGAAGAATACAAACACAAATGATACCATTACATACTTATCAGATTGCCAGAATTAAAAAAGATTGACAATATCAAATGTTGGTGAGAATGTTGAGCAACTGGAACTCATCTCAACTTTCTTGGTTACTTTGGAGAGGAGGAGGTGAGTAGTGGCTGCAAGGAATTATGAAGGGCTTCCATGATGCTGGGAATATTCTATTTCCTGATCTGGGTGGTAATTATATGGGCATGTTAATGAAAATGCATTAATCTATATTTGTATGACATTTGTACTTTTATGCATGTATCTTATACTTCTGTAAAATGTTCAGTAGAAATAATCACTTATTTTAATCAATAAGCCTAATATTCTCCCAGGGAAATGTAGTAAAACTGCAATTTTGAGATTTATTACTACACACACTCTATTACAAAGTTAAGATTGAGGTTGCAAATTTGTATTCCCTTAAATGCCTCTGAAAAGAATAGCATTGCGGTAAATCACCAAAAGAAAAAATAGAGACGGATATGAAAATACATACCCAATGAGTTTATGAGGTTATTTAATGTAATATGTAGCATTGAATTTCATTTTTATGTATCAGGTAGGTAAATGCCAGAAAAATTCATCACCTAACATTTCAAAAAGCTCTGTGACCTTGAACTTCAAAGTCATTTCTGGTTATGTGATCTCTCAAAATGCTATCATGTCTTCTCAATGGTAGAGAAAATGCAATTCATGAGTAACCTCTCTTACTACATTTACAACCCCTCTTTCACATTGATATATTACCTTTCTTTTTTTAAAAAATTTTATTATGTTATGTTAATCACCATACATTACATCATTAGTTTTTGATGTAGTGTTCCATGATTCATTGTTTGCATATAACACCCAGTGCTCCATTCACTACGTGCCCTCTTTAATATCTATCACCAGGCTAACCCATCCCCCCACCGCCCCTCCCCTCTAGAACTCTCAGTTTGTTTCTCAGAGTCCATAGTCATGGGTCGTCTCCCCCTCCGATTTCCCCCCTTCATTTTTCCCTTCCTGCTATCTTCTTCTTCTTCTTTTTTTTTAACGATGTATTGCCTTTCTTTCTTCCTCATTATTCAGATCAGCCTAAGAGTCTTTTCATCACAATAACCTTTTCCTGACTCTTAAGTGTGTTGGCTTTTTTACCTTTGCATTGGTTCCAGAGACTAATTGTTATAGAACTTCACTAATGAATTTTATGGGTTTACCTATTTCCCCCAAACTTTGAAGTCTTTGAAGGCAGGGAATGCATCAAACATGAAGACATTTTTTTAATCCCAATGGTTCGAATAGAATGCATAGCACATGCCCCAAATATATTTATTAAATAGCAAATAAATGAATCAATGAGTCAATGTGGTGTTAGCCTCTGGCCAATAGTTAAGATAATGGAGTTTCTAATTTGTGAAACTAATTTTTGGAAATTTCTCTTTTGAGGCCATATTTTCAAATGCCAATCATGAAGTAATAGTTTTTACTGGAAGTAAAAATATGAAGTGTTCCATAGACCATGTAATGTCATGAAAATATCTCCTGAAACAACTTTGCTAGAGTTTTATCTTTATTCTTTGTATATCTAGTCTTCCACACTTTGGGTTAGTAATTGCTTTCAAAGTGAATAGTTTTGACAAAATTGTCTAGATTTGTATAATCAGAATCTACTCTCCCTGAGGCAGCTTTTGGAATACAAAGGTACAAACTCTCTTCATTTATCATATTAAAAGAGTCAAAGTTTTCAAACCATGTTTAGGTTGTATACATTTTCTAGTCTTCTCTCTGCAACACTTTTTTCTTCTTCCTGCTCATAATACTTATAATGTACTTATTTTATCCCTAGATAATAATTTCTCATCATTTTCTTGTTTAGTAAGTACATACTAGTGCTTTTTAATATACCATGAGGGTTAGATCTCCCAATTACCAGTGAATGTTTTGATATTATATATCATATCCATAGAGTCTAAAGTATTTCAGTATCTATTTCTGCTTAAAAAGGCCCAGTGGGGCTCATATTATGTACATGCTCTCTCCTTTCCTTCTGTATAGAAACACACATACACACACACACACACCTATATTTATATCTACCTGTCTCTTTAACTTTTTTTTTTTCCAAGAAAAGAAAGAAAGCTATCATAAAAACTAAATTTTCCCAAATGTGTCATTAAAATTGAACAGGCCAATCTTGCATATGTACTCAAGCAAATCTCAGAAGTATGAATGGTTGTTGTTTGGGGGAGTATATTCCCCTGATGCAGCAATAATCTACTGATCTGCTTTCCATCTCTAATTGTTTGTTTGGATTTTATTTCTTTCTATAAATGAGGTAATAAGATTTAGGGATTGAAGGGCAGAAATTTAATTGACAATGCAATAAACAGCCATCTAAAGTAAGCTTTTACAAAATGACACCACCACTCACTGGAAACCCCAACTCTATTCAGAATGAATATAAATGCTTACCTCTTGTAATATTCGATGAAATTTAGTACCCTTTGAGAATTCCTTTCAATCAGTATTAAGCAAAAGATTCTTTTAAAAGAAGTGAAGATTAGCAATTATGTTTTGTGATTTCCCAATACTGCTTTAACATTTCTTCTGTAAGTTAGATGATCTATCTGCACGCTTCAGGGTAAATTCAAAAGAAGTGGTACAAAGTGTCTGTGTTTCATTAGGGCAAAATAGGGCAGATATTTTTACAGGCAAAATATATTTTATATTAACACCTGCACTGTTTTGCAACAGAAATACTGCTATTTGTGTGATAGTGCAACTCTAATTCAGGTAATATATTTAGTTATATTTCATTTCCTGTTGTTTATAACTTCCTCAAAATAACATTAAAAAGTGATGAGTTTATATTAGTATAGTTCAAACTGTGACCACAAAGTCTGTTGTCATGGCAACTCTGCCCAATTAAAAATGTACCATGCCCCAATTTGTGGTACAATATTCTTTGAAACAAAATTACACTGTACAAGGAAATTGGCAATTCCTTGAGATTTATTAATAGGGTATTTGAACTATAGAAATAACTTTATTGGGGAAAAGAAGAGAACAAATTTGCTTATCTGTATGGTTTTTTAGTTTGATCTAAATTTCTTAGCATTGGGATGCCTGGGTGGCTCAGTCGGTTAAGCGTCTGCCTTCGGCTCAGGTCATGATCCCAGAGTCCTGGGATCGAGCCCCGCATTGGGCTCCTTGCTCAGCAGGGAGCCTGCTTCTCCCTCTCCCTCTGCCTGCTGCTCCCCGCTTGTACTCGCGCTCTCTCTCTCTGACAAATAAATAAATAAAATCTTTAAAAAAAAAATAAATCTCTTAGCATTATTTTTCTTGGTCTTAGTATTTCTTTTTTTTTTTTTTTTTAAGATTTTATTTATTTATTTGACAAAGAGAGAGAGCACAAGTAGGCAGAGTGGCAGGCAGAGGGAGAGGGAGAAGCAGGCTCCCCGCTGAGCGGGGAGCCCAATGCGGGGCTCCATCCCAGGACCCTGGGATCGTGATCGGAGCTGAAGGCAGACGCTTAACCGACTGAGCCACCCAGGCGCGCCCCGGTCTTAGTATTTCACTAGATATTACAAATGTATATGTATATATGAAATACATATATAAAATACATATATTAATATCACATTCATATTATTTATTAATATTACCATATCGGAAGTTAGTGTGGGTTTATTCAAATCAACTAATTGTTTATTTAAATAGAATTCTACTTCAAGGGCCAAGAGATTTAAATAGAAGCATGACTAAATATATTTTATTTATAATCATTTAATCACACATATCATTTAAGTTTCATTCTTCTGGACCACATTTTTTCTCTGTGTCTCACTTTATTTCAATTTTCAGATTCTTTCCAGAAGATCCTCTAACTACAGAGCCAGATGGCACCTTACTCTTTGGCTTCATTAGACCACTTTTGACTTTGAACAAGGAATATTTCATATGACTAAATGATGTATGTCACTGACTGTACTTCAGATATTCACTCCCATTCAATCTGTAAATGTGGCTCATCCATGAATTTGGTCGGCACTGTTCAGCAGATCTCACAGGGCATGTGTTGATGATCTTTGTGCTAGCTGGAGGAGTGGCAATAAAACCATATGGATTAACCATAATCTTTCTCCACATTAACATGATTTCCAGAGACCCAGAATTATTCATCACTTTTCAGAGTACTCAATGCACATAGCAACAACTGGTTACACCATTGCTATGGTAGGCACTTTCAGATGTTGATTTTGCTTCCAAAAAATATCTGCGCAGTTAGCAAACTGGATGCTACCTTTGGAATCAGATAATCAGTTTAAAAATTTTAGGTATAGGCATTGCCAAAATTGTAATAAGGTACAGTAAATGACTTTACAAAGTGGCATGATAATTCCTTGATTATAAATGTTTAAATTTAAACACATCAATAGGAATTTAAATTAATTAATTTAATATAAATGGTATATGCCTTTTCTCCCTCCTCTCAAAAGTCTTCTGCTTACTTAAGGCAAGACTATGTATATATACTTTTGCTAAGATCCATAGAATTACCAGTGAATAAATGAGACTGAAATGATAACTATAATGGGAATTCCGTTTAATCTTTGCAATCCAGAAAATTTACCATTGTTCCTCAGATAAACATTATTTGGTATTCATCTAGTCAGGATTCTTCATTTTGTTCTATTATGTTAAAATAACAAATCACCTCATGCATAAAGCTGGCTCAGTAGCATTTATGTTTAGTTATAATTTGTTGAAAGACTCCTTATTGTTTTCCTGATGTTTTATCATATGCATGTGGGATACTGTTGGTTTGAGCAACAATGAAAAGCCAATATCACACTCCAGGATCTTGCTGCCTGTAGAATGGTTAACAATAGATAAAATGCATTTATTCTTGGCAGTCTTTGAAAAGTACCTTGGAGAATTACTGTAGCACTATGTACTGTAAGCTTCAATGAAACTACAGACTAAAGTGTGATTTTCACAGGCTTATTGTATTCAAAATGCATTGTATGTTATTAAAATAGCAAAGCCTTTTATGTTGATATTTGTGAGATCCCTGACGACAAGATAATTCAATATGGAGAAAAGTCAGTAGAATTACATAGGAGACGGGTAGCTTGTTGACATGCTTACTAGGTAAAATGTAGGATCATGAAAATTATTAACTGGGAAATTGAATTTTAACATGACCTATAATGCTGCTGTGCACAATTTTCTGGACTGTTCCCTGCATGGACACACCTTTCAATTTATCGGCATTTGCTTTCATGATGGTCATCCAATAAAACACCCCTGGGTACACTATTTCCATGACAATATGGTTCTGTGGCTCACCATCAGCACTGTCACTTGTCCCGTACAATGGCTTACCTGA
Source organism: Phoca vitulina (assembly GCF_004348235.1). Classification (NCBI taxonomy): domain Eukaryota; kingdom Metazoa; phylum Chordata; class Mammalia; order Carnivora; family Phocidae; genus Phoca; species Phoca vitulina. The sequence continues at coordinate 56,269,449 of NW_022589707.1, forward strand.
TCCTAGGGTGCAGCAAATCCCTGGCATAGAAATGGCCTTCTCAGCCTTTCATTGTAACAGTGGGGTAGGAAGGGAGGCCACAGATTGGCAAAGCAGAAGGAAAACATATTATTTCCATGAATCTGCCACGAAAAAACTCCCAAAGGATTATGCTGGCAGTGAGTATAATCTTTGAGAATAAAGTTACAACATGGTAAACAGGGGCATAAATTTTAGTGGTAAAGGGAATTATTTTTAGAGGAGTATTAGCAACTGATACAAACTATATTTTATTTGCTTTTGTGAGATGAAAAGATCATTTCAAAGTTTAGCTAAGGTAGGGTAGGCACTAACGTTAATTGAGTATCTGTCATACCAAACACTGTATTAGGCATGAATATAGATTTTCAGTAATGCTCATTTCAGCTATGCAGGGAAGGCATTTTCATCCCATTTTGCCAATGAGGACATTTACTTCTACCAACTTACATTGCTTTCTGTAACAGCTCTATTCAGAGTGGCAGTGCCTAAATGGTCAGGTCCTATTCATAAACCCTGAGAGTGAGAAAGAAAAGAGTCTAATGACAGTTGGATGACAGTGTGCAGAACCCTGTACTCTACCAAAAACGTAGATGTTATAATTCCTGATATGGAAGGAACTGCATTTAATGGTGAGATATGATATGTAAATGTTGAAAAAAAACATGAAATAGATATGTCCGTTAATTGTTTATAGGCTCTAAAATTAATACAGCTCTTTCACAAAATTTTCACATTTTAACCCCAAAGCAATTATGTTAAAATGGTATTAGTATTTTTTTAGTCCCATTTTATCGGTGCTAACATTGAGAACTGCACAATTTTGGTGACTTGCCTAACCTGTAACAGATGAGAAGTATTGAAATGAGAATTCAAACTTAGCTGTTCTTACTCCAAACCCTGTGATTTTTTTTTTATTACACCATATTGAATATAGGAAAAGTACCATAGCAATGATAATTAGCATGTTTGGAGTGCTTTCCTTGTGTAGTATTTATATATTAAATCAGTTAACCCTTACAACAAATCTAGGAGGCAATACTTCGATTATCCCAATTTTAGAGATGATAAATCCGAGGCATAGAAGTTAAATGACTTATTCATCACCATAGAGCTAGTAAGTGGCAAAGACGTGATTTAGATTCAGCTAGTGATTCCTAAGCCCATGCCTCAAACACCATGCTATATTGTCTCTATGTCACACTGGTTTGGAAGGCTGGCTATGAACCCTACCTCAAATAGCTATTGTGAGAATTAAGTGAGTCAATGCATATAATGAGTTGGAGCAGTGCCTGGCACTCAATAAATGTTAGCTGTCATCGGCATAACCTGTATATTTATTCAAGCACGAGTGATATACTGTTCCAAATGGAAAGGATGGCCAGTTTGGGAAATTTCAGTTGGAAGGTGAGCTCTGAGTAATTATCAATTATTATTTCTCATGACTCTGTGGATTGACTCGGTAGGTCTTTGTTTCACATGATGACAGCTGGGGATGCAGTCCTAGAAGCTCATTTGGTCTGGCATAACCTCATTTTCTTTGTTAAGAGGCAGCCCATATTCAATATGGGAGGAGATACACAAGGGCATAAATACGAGGGTCATCATTTATTGGAAGCCATCTTTAGACATGGGAACATTTAGCAACCTAGTCATGAAATCCCATTTGCCTACTCTTAAAATCAGATTACTAAAGTTATAATCTATCTTTTTAAAATGAACAGTTCTGAATTTTGACAAACATATACAGTTATGGAACCACCACTACAAACAAGATGTAAACAAGATGTACAAACAAATGTAAGCTGTCCATCACCCTGTTACCTTGTATCCCTTTGGAGTCAATCTCCTCTCCTCACTTCATCAGTGGACAATTAGTGATCTGATTTCTGTCCTTTAGTTTACCTTTTGCAGAATGTCATTTAAATAGAATCATACAGTTTGTAGATATTTGGGACTGGATTGTTTCACTTAGCATAATGCTTGTGTTGTGTCTGTCATTGCTGAGTAATAGTTCATTGGATGAATATACAATGATATGTTTATCCATTCAGTAGTTGATGGAAATTTTGGTTGTTTCCAGTTTTTGGTGATTATGAATAAAGCTGCTGAAGGGATTCATATACAGTTTTTGTTGTTGTTGTTGTTAGGTGGATATGTTTTCACTCTTCTTGTGAGAATACTGGGTCATACACTAAATGTATATTTAAATTCATGAGAACTGCCAAACTATTTTCCAGAGAGACTGTACTATGTTACGTTCCCACCAGAAATGTAGGAGTTCTAGTTGTTTCACCTCCTTGTCAGCACTTTGCATTGTCAAGGATTTTTTTTTTCTCTCTCTATTCTAATGGGCATGCAGTGGTGTCTCACTTAGTTTTAATGACTAAAAATGTCAAGTGTCTTTTTATGTACTTAGTTACAATTCATTTGTCTTTTTTGGTAATGTATCTATTCAAGTTTTTTGCCCATTTTTTATTGGGTTGTTTTGTTTTTTGAATTTTGAGAGTTTGTTATATATTCTCAGTCCTAGTCATGGTCATATATAATATTTGTGAATATTTTCTTCCAATCGGGATTTTTCTTTTCACTTCTTAACAGCATCTTTTGAAGAGCAGAAATTTTAATTTTGATGAGGCCCAATTATTATTTTTTATTATTAGTGTTTTTTATGTCTTTTTCAGTGAAAGTTTTGCCTAACAAAAAAGATCACAAAAGCGTTTTCTTATTTTCTTCAAGAAGCTTTATAGTTTTAGGTATTGCATTTATGTCTATCATCCATTTTTTATATATGGTAGGAGATGTGAATCGAGCAGAATTTTGAAGGACAAAACATGTTGTGTTTAAAACTTGGATTTTCTTATATATTTCTTGTATAAAATAATAAGAATGGTAATACCATGCACATTAAAATCCCACTGGAGGAAACTGAAATTAATTAACCAAACTATATTAGTGATCCATTGGGATTCTTTGCATATTGGTTTGGAGTATTTCATTTGACACCTACAAAAAACACTACCATTTTTTAAACTGTAAGTTTAGCAAACATCTAAACAGCTTATGTATACTTCCAAAATAATTTCTTTAGTTGCCTTCAAATTGATTTTGATTCTAAGCTAATTTGACTCTGCTCTGGAAGTTTTCAAAATACAAGTCTAAGGAAGAGGATATTTGAGCTAATCCTATCATTGACACCTTAATTTGTGCTTGAGTGGGACATTAAACTGTTTCAGTTTTTGAAAAGCAAAATTGAGATGTTGAAAGGAAGAAACAAGACATTGTATATGAAATGTCTTAAAGAGTATAAAATGCTCTAATGATGATGATGATGATGATGATGATATTCTTGTTTAACCTGCAACCATTCTAAGTCATTTTAAGCATGTCTGCTGGGATAATCTTCCAGGTTGAAGCTTTAAGCCATTCCATAATTCATTGCCTTCTAATAAGTATCCAGGTCTCAACAGATGTCCACAAACTCTAGCCATCTGCTCACTCTTCTGCTCTACATTATTAAAGCTTGACGTGTTCATACCTCAATACTTAACTTCTTTTTCTTCTTCCCATCATTGTTGATATGCTTAGGCAATTGTCACTCCTTAATTATACTGTGAACTTCCTGAGGCAATCAAAATGTAAGAACATGTGGGATGGAAGTAGTAGAGCTTTGAAAATTTTGTATAGAGGTCTAGAGTGAAGGTTCTACTATAATTGATGAAGTTGAGGCGATTTTGATTGTCATAAGGGCTGATGATGTTTTGCTTTTTGTTTTTTGTTTTGTTTTGTTTTGTTTTAGTATTTGCTGATATTTTCAACCTCCTGACTACTTTACAATTTTTGTGTGTTATTGTTTCCGCATCTATAGATATGGCTTAATGATCATGTTTTAAAAATGCTCTGAGAGTCTTTGGTAAAAAGCAGTATACAAGTGCAAAGTATTGCCTTTCTGTTGATTGCGTCTTAGAATTTTGCACAGCTTGAGAAAATACGTGTCTTTTCAAGGCATTTTATCCTAAGCTAATTTTGCTTCTCTTTATCTGATTTGATTGATATTGAAAAAAATATCTATTTCAACAACAGTTCTTTGAAGATAACATAGACTGGAAAAAATAGAACAATAGTTTATCAGAAAGTGTTATATTCCCAGTTGAGAAATGATTTGTAACAGGACACATAAATATTTCAATCACCTAAAATACCACATTGAAAACTGCCTGTGAGATCGATGTCTGTTGAAAGAATCTAGCAACTCCTTTGTGTGAGAGTCATCATTTCCTACACATATTTTAAGATATTGTCCACAGAAACTTGTGTCAGGTGCTCACAAAGTTCCAATGGGTATGGATTTTATGTCAACTGAAAGTAGCATTGATGTTGCTAGGGTGTAATAGAATTATGTCCTGTTAGCAAAAAAGGCAAGAAAAGAATGAAAATAATCCTTTGGCATAGGTAAAGTAAGTTAACTGCTTTATTTTTAAAAATAATTCTCAGCTATTATTTTATACATTTCTCTTTTTAAAATAACTTCTTCTCTTCTCCTTGTTTTAAGTTTTACATTCTCTCCCACCACTGCTTTATTCCCCTTTTCATTTAGAAGGTGTGAACACTTTAGATGCCTGAATCCTGAGCTGCTTAATGAGTTCTTGCTAAGTATTTTTAGAGCAGTTGTTTTCTTTGTTGTTTATAAAAGAATGAAGCTATATATTTTTCAGAACATTTTCAGGTATTTTTGTAAAATTAAAGGCAATCCATATTGATAATCTCTATATTGAACTGCTGAGAGGGAAAGAGAGAGAGAGATCAAAGGCAATCTAATCAGTTTTTATGGACGTTTAGAGATTCACAGTTTGATCTCGCTTTATTCTACATCTTTTCTCAAAGACTCTACAATTATTTTTATTTATTTATTTCAAGAAAAGATGTTGATGCTTTTTTTTAAATCAAAACTCAAACAGAACTTAAATTTTTCTGTGTCACCCTATCTGAATTCAGAAATCCTTGGGATGTTGCAGTAAAAAGGGAGAGCTGGATGCCCATTTCTCACATCCAGAAGGCCACGGGAGAGAAATACCCCTAATTTTGTCTTTGTTGAGAAAACACAAAATGTAATTAGAAAGGAGAGTAATGCTTCATTAAGGACTTTGCTCTATTCTCTTAAAAGCTAAGAGAATGGAATATTTATTCCACACCAGAAACCAATAATTTTAGAATACTTTAATCAGTTTGGGTCAACTTGACAATAATGGAAGGATGATAAAGGAAACTCTATAATTTTTGTCTCTATAGATCTATTTAATTTTTCTACTTCATGCCTCAAATATATCTCCAGTACAGTATGGCTATACTGTATATATGTACTATAAATAAAAATAATTGTCTAACAGTGTCAGAAATATAGCTGTGCCTTCAAAGGATTTACATTATTCATTACATCATTACATATTTTTGAGCACTTATTAAAAGGCAGGTGATATGTTGGACTTTAAAGAATATAGAGACACAAAGTCCTTGCCTTTAAAGAGTTCATAGTCTATATTGGGAGAGTCAGGCAAACCAATGATCCCAACACAGTGAAGTAACTATTTTAATTATAAAATAACATCCCCATGAAGCCATAGTGTGATGAGTTCTATTCTGGTAGGATTAAGTTTGAGATGTGATATAATATCTAGCTCACAAGGGGAAATATCTCCCTATAGTTTTAGTGATTGCCTGGTTTATCTATGAAGATTTGGAATTCGTAAGTTTATAGCTAAAGCTATAGGAAAGAGGAATTATCTAGAAAGAGCAAATAAAGTGAGATTAAAGAAATGCTGAAAACAGAATCATGGGAACTTAAGACAACTAATGGAGAAGGAACAACAAAGATGGAGAAAGAGAAATTGAATGGTAATGATCAGAAAGATGGGGGAGAACTGCAAGACATTAATGGAACTACAAAAGACTGAGAATGGACAAGTGGGTGGAGAAAGGGCAATGCATGGGAAAAGCAATCAATAAAGCAAGTGATCCATATGTCACTTAGGATATACTATGAAATGTGACCCATGGATTTATCATTTGGAAAGGTATATGTAGCTTTAAAAGAAGCAGTTGTGAAGCTAACAAGGACTTGAATGTGATGCAAGATGGGGAACGAAAATGGATAGCCATGGGAAAATCACTTGTATTGAAGTACAAACAAAGGCCAGTGAACACAACCACAAAGATAGTAGAGAAATAGGCTAAGGATAATGAAGGACTATCACAGAAAGTAACAAAAGGGGGGATTTTAAAAAGAAGGTGGTAAACTATCCTAAATGCTACTTAAAAAGCAGAACCACACAAAATAATTCCATGGATTTGGCAATTAGGCAGATTTTAATTATATATTAATTTACGTGATTATTTGGTTTACTTTTATTTTTTCCCTTAGATGGTAAACCCTAGGAGGGCACGGTGGAAGTCTAATTTTTTTTCTTTCTTAGGGTTAATGGAATGGGTCCTAAGATAGAAGCTTGGTTACAATGATAGGAAGTAGTGGGGAAATGATTCAGTGGAAAGAGGAGGTTGAAGGCAGAGAAAAAGAATGACTCAGAAAGCAATTCTTTGAGGTCAGAGGGGAAGATGGGATTTAGAGCACTGTGGAGGGTTTAGCCTGACCTTGTATTTACTTTACTATATTAAATAGCATTCTTTAGTTTGTTTTAGCTTTAAATATCTTTTTGTTGATAGATTGAATCTTAAACATCATAATATTGACTGATTGTGAAATTGGAAAATCCAGTTTATCAGGTGAAAATATACTTCTGCACATTTCAAAAATAATTTCAGGTCCTTTTCCCTATTTTAAAGTTTGTATAACATACATCATGGTGACTATAGCTAATAATACTGCATTGCATATTTGAAAGTTGCTAAGAGAGTAAATCTTGGAAGTTCTCATTACAAGAAAAAAATTGTAACTACATATGGTGACATAGGTAACTAGACTTATCATGGTGATCATTTTGCAGTGTATACAATATCAAATTATTATATTGTACCCTTGAAACTATTATAATGTTACAAGTTGTACCTCAATAAAAAAAAATGCATGTATGTCTTCTAAACATGTTAGTTTTTTTTTTTTTTAAGATTTATTTATTTATTTATTTGAGAGAGATAAAGGGAGAGAGAGCATTAGCCGGGGACAAGGGGGGGGTTGCAGAGGGAGAAGCAGCTGCCCTGCTCAGCAGGGATCCCAGGGATCATGACCTGAGCTGAAGGCAGACCCTTAACCAACTGAGCCACTCAGGCACTACAGCATGTTAGTTTTTTTTAGTTGTTGTTTTTGTTTTTTTGAGCCAGGATATTTCAACATCTTCAAAACAAGCACACACTGGGTGCTTGGGTGACTCAGTCGTTAAGTGTCTGCCTTCATCTCAGGTCATGATACCAGGGTCCTGGGATCGAGTCCCGCATTGGGCTCCCTGCTCAGCCGGGAGCCTGCTTCTCCCTCTCCCTCTGCCTGCCGCTCTGCCTACTTGTGCTCTCTCTCTATCTCTCTGTCAAATAAATAAATAAAATCTTTAAAAAAACAAACAAAAAAACAAGCACACACTATAATTATGTAGTTATTTTATAATCATATGTTATATAATTATATGAGGCTTATATAATAAATCTTAATAAACATTTGTAAATAAATATTATATAAATATTTATAAGTAAACATTAAATAAATTATATAAAATTTATATAACAATTATATAATCATAAAAAATAATTCTTAATGTCAGTGGATTAAATTTAAAGCTTAGAATATCAGGTTTTAAGACATTAAAAAATGTTATTCCAGTTTATCTTACTTGTTCTACAATGAAGGGACATGTACTAGGAATGTAATGTTTATCATGTCATATAATCATTCAAATAAAGCCTCAGCTTTTTATTAAGCAAAGAAATATGATATTATCAATAATTTGTGATTGATTGTATTTTAGCCTCATACTATTCATTCTGTAATTCTTTCTATTCCCTATTTCATAGTTAGTGCTCCAAAACATTTGGAAACACCTGGTAGAGTTCTTTAGTGGTAGATGTCTCTGCAGTGTTCTTACTTTGAGCTTATGCAGTAAAGCTCTACTATTTAAGAGAAATTATAGATATCTATGCATGGAGATGGTGCAGATCAGAGTGTATTCTTACCCATGTGGGTGGGAAGTAATGGTGAATATTTAGCTTAAGTTCTTCCAGTGTACTTTTTTGTTGTTGTTGTTTAAGTTGACGTGTCAAAGGAATTGAAACTCTTAAATAACATGCCGACAGTCATATATTTGTCTGCAGTAATGATCTCATTGAAAAACGGCTTAGTTTGATACATAGAACTCCTCAGCATAGCCACAAACAGGCTCTTTTGGGTTATCAATTTCCTGGTGAAATAATTATGGTTACAGCATAACGGTCTTTTCTTATCCTTTCTTTTAGAAGAAGTAAGCATGTTTATTGAAGCCATGTACACAGCTGTGATTTGAATGGCAATATTTCTCTTATATCTGTGAAGACTAACTTTCCTGACCTTTGCTTCAGCACAACTTAGTTAAATACTCAAGGGACCAAGTTACTATATTTAAGACAAAATGTGTAATGGGTGTTATTCAGCTGAGTAAGATGTGGCGCCTGCCCAATAGGGGCTCACAAGCCAGGGGGAGAGTCAGACTTACATGTAAACAACTTTTACATGAGGTTAACTGTAATTAAGGGCACTAGGAGAGCACTAATGGAGGGCTCCCTATGTTTCTCTTATTGCCTGGGGCCACCTCCCTCAAGCAGCCAGTGTTCTGACCAATTTAAGGTATGTAGTGTTTTCATTCTCTTATATCCTGATTTCTGTGTCTCTCTTGGAAATCACAAATCCTGGCCTTGAATCTTGTCTTCACTCATTGCTCAGCGAGTGGCTTGGTAGGCTTCTCTTGGGTCTGTGTCCTGGCTCTGAGTAATCTTGCCATATGGCTTGGGAAGGAAGTACACAGCTCATTTCCCCAACAAGGTAGCCAGCAGAATAAACAACAGCAACCACAAAACCCTAAAATTGCTGTGAGGAGGGATTGCTAATTATTGTTTTCCTTCAGTTATGTTCTCCTTGGGAGAAAGAATGCAGATTGCCAAGTCATGAGGTAGCTCTTCCATAAGGCACATGAAGACTACGTCTGTAAAGTGTGTTCATCCTCTGTTGGCCCGTGCTTCTTTTCGGTTACCCTTTCTACCTTTAACTGTTAGTCCTAGGCTGAATGGAAAATCACCAGAGATTCATTATATCACTACTCTCAGTAGACTGAGAAGAGCTCACTTGTAGGAAATGTCTTTTTTCCCTATTACACAGAAGAGTATTTGGCTTAGAAACATTTTCTTCTAGCATAGGTCACAAAATGCCCTATTTAAACATTGGTAAATCACTGTGTTAAAATAAAGTACACAGAGCACTTTAAGGTTTCCTTTAAAAAAATTGAAGCAGAAAGAAGGAGGGGGAAATAAACATGCAGCCACTAGGATTAACATTGTTGCTCTAACTGAAGAATAAAATTTAACTCTGAGCATTCTGGAAGTCAGGACTCAAAATAAAGCAAGATGATAGAAAGGAGTAAATATATTAATGGACTAAAGGGATAAGTTGTATATCTGGCCATATGCTAAAATCTTTCCATGTGGAACATTATATAAGGGGGCAATGTTTGTTCACAGTTTTATTGCAGATGAAAGCAGTTTTTGGATAAAAGTTTAGGACATTAAGTATAATAGAGTCAAAGTGCTCCTTTTTTTTTTTTTTTAAGATTTTATTTACTTATTTGACAAAGAGAGAGGGAACACAAGCAGGGGGAGTAGGAGAGGGAGAAGCAAGCAGGCTTCCCGCGGAGCAAGGAGCCCGATGCGGGGCTCTATCCCAGGACCCTGGGATCACGACCTGAGCCGAAGGCAGATGCTTAACAACCGAGCCACCCAGGCGCCCCAGAGTCAAAGTGCTCTTAAAACAAAAGTTGAAGTTATCAGAACGCTGAAATAACTCAGTTTTTGCCACTTCCTTTTCCTAAGACAGACTAATTATCTGAACACACAATAATAAGAAATGGTGTTCATATAACCCCCGTTCACCAATATATACATTCCTAAAAATACAGAAACTTTCCAACTATGGTTTGTGTTCACTAGAGAATTAACCTTCCTGAAGTTTCTAAATCAGCTGATTTATTGGATAATTATTAATTGTTAAAGATTAAAGAAACTGAGTAATAAAAACACCCTCAATCTTTGTAGCAAATGTTACAATTATTCCACTCAGTATATTTTTTTTAAATTGAGGTATAGTGGACACCCAACATTACATTAGTTTCAGGTGTACAACATAATGATTCAGTGATTCCACAGGTCTATGTTGTGCTGTTCTCTCCTCAAGTGTAGCTACCATCTGTCACCACACAGGCATCTTACAATAACATTGACTATGTTCCCTATGCTGTGCCTTCTATCCCCATGACTTATTCATTCCATAACTGGAATGCCTGTTTCTTCACCTATTTTGACCATCCCCCCGCCACCACGCCCCCCCCCCCCCCCGCCGCATCCATTAGTTTGTTCTCTGTATTTATGGGTGTGTTCTACTTTTTGTTTGTTTATTCATTTGTTTTGTTTTTTAGATCCCATGTATAAGTAAAATCATATGGTATTTGTCTTTTTCTGTCTGACTTATTTCGCTTAGCATATTGCCCTGTAGGTCCATCCGTGTTGTAAATGGCAATGCTTCAGTGCTTTTAAGAACTCTTAGAATTTTAATCTTACTATCAATTTTTAAGTCTCCAGCAGAATTAAACCCTAGTTGCTTACAGTAGATATTGGCTCATATGCACACCCTATACTGACTTTCTTCCTTTTTCTGTCTCACTTTTCCATTATCCCACCAGTGATTCTTAGAATCATCTCTTGAACTACTCACACTCAAGTCTTAGTCTCAAAATCTGCTTTTGAAGAAGCTAATCTAACACAATCATTAAAGAAAAGAATAAATTTTACTTGGCAAAATATGTTCTCTGTAAGGAAGGACATGTGGAATAATAAAATTTAAATTGATTTTTTACAATAAAACCAAAAAATTTAGAGTACTGAGATTTATTTTCTATGAATATCAAGTTATCATCTCTTGCCTCTTGTTTTTGATACTTTACTTAAGAACCTGGTTCCTTTTTATTTTCTCTCCTTAGTTATTTCAACTCTAATAAAGCTAGTCTGCATTGCTCTAAACACTGTTTAGAGCAAGACAGCTGGATACATTGATGTTTTATCACAGAGTAGGATTACAATTTCATTTTGAATATTCCTTCCCATAATTACATAATTTCTTAAACTAGGAGTAGCCTGAGAGGCAAAATAGTGATCCCATTTTTTGAGAAGTCTCAAGGATCCAAACTTGAACGGTAGAACCACTATTATCATATCAAAAGGAAAACATGGTCTCGTAACTCTACACTGTATTGGGTCAGCAAACAGAATGCATTCCAAGCAAATATATTTGGACTTTCCTATGATGCAAGTCAGTGAAAACCAGGCATTTTCTTTTACAGATTTTGACATGTCTACAAAGGACATTGTCACCTATACGTCCATCAGGAAGGCATTTCATTGCTAATGTCTGGGAAGTAGCTCATTACACAAGAGTACCTTCCAGACTCAGTCACTAATTCCACAGATCTGCTTTCAAAAAGATCAGGAGATTAACCAGGTATTACATAACTGTATATTTACATAACTAAGATATTACATAGCTGAAAATCTTGAGTATATGCACAGATGGTTTCCACAGCTGCCTTGACAAGAAAACATAATTTCTCAAGAGGATAGTAGTAGATTGATTTTTTTCCCCCTCTCAACTTGAAAGATACTTGTTTTTTCACTAAATGCTAGACATGGTTTTGATTCTATTAGCTAGAAGTTAATGTATTTTGGTATTTTTCCTTTAAAAATAACTACAATTGCTTTTGAATATTTTTTAATACTTTTGCTTATAGTCAAAGGGAATTACAGATACTGGATTTACATACACTATGCTCCCCAAACAACCAAGAATGGGGAAATTAAAAGAAAAACAACAGTATTTATGATACTGGGCATTAGGCAACAAAAGAAAATGATTTGGGGGAAATAGGGAACAAATGAAGCGAGACCCTTTGATAGCCCTTTGTAAGAGTTTCCAGACAAGGATTCCTAGAATTGAGGAGATGAGCTGAGAGTTTGTGGAGACTAGAGCAGGTAGAATTTTCAGGAAATATTACCAGATAAAAGAGAGCTGCATACAGAAATAACACTGGAGAGATGAGGAGAATCCTACTCGAGTATTTAACTGGATGCTGTCCAGCACATACCTGTGAAAAAACTTTCTTAAAAAACTAATTTTTCTCCTCCTCCTCCATTTTTTTTTTTTTTTTTTTTCTGTCTCTGTGTCACTGACTCTCTGTCTCTGTCTCCATGTCTTGGAAGGGATGTATCAATATTATTGTTCTTTTGGCTATTTTGAATTTCTTTATTTTTCTGTTTCATTATTTTCCTCTTTTTAAATTTTTCAGGCTTAAATTGCTCTTCTTTTTGTTTCTTCTTGAGATTGAAATTAAGGTCAAGAATTTTCAGTTTTTTTTTTTTTTTTTTTCAACATATGCATTTAGGGCACAGCTTTGTTCTCTCTGAGTACATAGATTTGAGTGCATCTCACCAGTTTGATATGTCAGAAATTCAGTATTATTAAGTTCAAAATATTTCTAATTTCCATTGTAATTTCTCCTTTGTTCCATTGGTTATTTGAAATGTGATGTGTTGACTGCCAAACATTCAGTTTCTTAGAGTTACTTTTAATACCAATTTCTTGATTAATTCCACTGTGATCAAAGAATTTCCCTTATATATTTTTAATCCTTTTAACTTTATTGAGCACTACTTTATGGCCTAATATATGATCCATTTTGGTAACTGTTACTTGAAATTAATGTGCTCAAAAAGAACGGTCATCTGCAGTTGTTGGGTATGCTTTATGCCAGGTCTAGTTTTCTTGTGTGCTTATTCTGTTTTTTTTTTTTTCCTGTTTATGTAAGTTACTGAAAAAATATATTAAAGTCGTCTGTTATTTATTTGGATGTGTGAATTTTGCTTTTATTTCAGAAATTTTAATTTTGTTTTGTATTTTGAGGATATGTTTGAGGATATTACATAAAAATGTAATGCTATTAGTTGATTATTATTATAAACTCCCCTTTTTTTCTTTTGTAATTTTTTTTCTTATGGTCTGCCCTGTCTGATTATAGCTGTTTTAGGATTTTTTTTATTTTATTTTAAGATTTTATTAATTTATTTTGAGAGAGAGAGCGTGCGAATGAGCAGGGGGAGGAGGAGAGGGAGAGAGAGAATCTCAAGCACACTCCATGTTGAGTGCAGAGCCCCATGTGGGTCTTGATCTCACCTGAACTGAAATCAAGAGTGGAAGCCTTAACTGACTGAGCTGCTCAGGCGCCCTTAGGATATCTTTTCATATCCTTGTTTTCATCCTTTCTGTATCTACTCATATATGAACATATATAATATAATATATATTCATATGTGTTATATCTTTCTAAATAGAAATAGTTGTATTTTTATTTATCCAGTATAACAATCTTTCTTTGTCTATGAATTAGAGTATTTAATATGTATAACACTTAGTTACTCACATATTTGGGTTTGTATAATCTTATCATTTATATTCTGTACCCCATCTGTTCTTTGTTCTATATGTCATTACTTAGTTTTTTAAAGAATAGATTATTTCTCATTCTTTTAGTTCTGTAAATGCTTATCCTATATATTACAATAGGCATCTTTTACTGATTAAAATATATCTTTATTAGTTTTACATTTTCTGTTAAAGTACTTTAAAAAGTTTCCTTCCCAACTTTCACGCTATTCTGCAAATATTAATTCTATATATATTTTGAACTGCATGTGTATTATTCTTATTGTTTTAGCATTTAATATTTGTTTTTGATATAGTCTAACTTTTCCCCTTTCCAGTGCTTTTTGTTCTTGCTGTATTATTATACTTTAATCAGGGATTATTTTCTTTTTGTCTGAAGAATTATCTTTGATATTTCATTCAGGACAACAACTATGGCTTTAACTTCTCTGAGTTTTTGTTTGTCCAAAAGGGTCTTTATTTAGCCTTCATTTTTGAAGAATATTTTTTCCCCTAAATATCAATTCAGTTGTTTCATTCAGCATGTAAATGGTCTCTGTCTCCCATTGTTTTGTTTTAAAAGTTAGCTTTTAGTCTTATAATTACCCCTTTGAAACTAATGTGTCTTTTTTATTTACAGGCTTTAAAGTTTTCCTTTTGTCTTAGTTTTTAGCAGTTTTACATGATGTACCTAGGTGTAATCCTGTATTTAGCCAGGCTGTGATTCATGGAATGTTCTGAACATTTCAAATGACTTGACTTTTTTCATCAGTTTAGGGAAATTCTCAGCCAGTATTTCTTCTCATACTTCTATTTCCCCCTCTCTCTTCTCCTCCTTGGACTCCAGTTAGATATGTGAGGCTTATTAGGTATTAGATATTTGGAAATATCTCTTATTTTCTTTCATACATCTTTTACTTGCCTACTTCAACTATATACTCTGTATGTGTATATGTAGACAATTTGTAGGTATATATTTTCTCTCTCCTACTGTGATTAATCTCTTGTTAAATTCCTCTATATCTAAATTTCAGTTTTTTTTAAGGTCCCTGATTTCTATTTGATTTTAAAATCCAATTCCAATTCTCTGGTGAAAATATTCCATCTTTACATTTATTTTTGGAGCATATTAAACATAATTATTTTAAAGTCTACTCCTGATAACTCAAATATCTAAAACTTCTGTTGGTCTACTTTTACTTTTTTACTCTTAGGTTTCTCAGTCATTTGGTCCTGTTTTTTAGCATATCTGGTAATTTTTGACTGAATGCCAGAGGTTGTAAATAAAAGTGTTGAGACTCTGGATGATGTTACCTTCCTTCTTGCAGGCCAGTAAAGTATGTGCAGATGGCCTTGTTTTCAGGTGAGGACAATCTACTTCTGGTTTGCTTCTATTCCATAGCTGTTGCCCCTTCAGGAGTCTCAAATGAACGAACGCCTGAGGCTTTTATAAGGCCCCCTTTTGTAGCGGTCCTAAACTCCAGTGTTCATCTCCCCTGCACTACAAAACTGCCAAAATATCTGCTTACATTTTTAATATCTCAGCTGCTTTCTGCTTGTTTTCTTATGATTTTGCTCTTCAAATGTTATCACTCAGGTAATGCCTCAAGGGAGATTTTTTTACAGAAGGCCATGACCAGTCCTCTGAAGTTCTCTTACTCTGGAAAGCTTAATCCCTCAAATTCTTACTGTTTCCATAGCCCTGAATTGTCTCCTTAGCCCACTGAGGCCACTCTAAATTCCAGAGACCTACTTTCTTTTCATGATCCACGTCCCATGCTTTTTATCATCAAAAGCCCCTAAAGGAAAAGTGGGCTTATATTAATAACATGAATGTTTATGTTCTCTTTTTGTCTTCTGCAATGAATGTTTCAAAACAGCTGTTAGAAGCATATATTTAAGGCCAAAGGGTAATATCACTCACATCTGGGAGGGGTGAAGGGAGGAAAATTGAATGATGAAATGTGCTTTAGGAAACAATGGAAGCAAGAAAACAATGCCAGAATGGTGTCCACAGTGGAGAGAAATAAAGCCCAACTCTAAACAGAGGTTGCTAAACAAATCAGTCCCTAAGCAATTAGATGGAAAAGCACTCAGCAACAACATGAAAATGAAAGACTAGCTAGAAATCAAGCACAATAAAAGATGACTCAGATTCTCTAAAGTTCACATACTTCATGCATTACTTTCAATTCCACATAGTTAGCTTACATGAGATATGATGATATGGAATTGCAAGTGATGGAGGTAGAAGAAATCATTTCTGGATTCCAGACATAAAATCAACACTAATCTGTCATTTAGTAAAGGAGCCCAAACTCTCTGAACATTTATCAATTAATTCCTACTGGAATTTCCCTCAAAATCTTAAGGATTGATATTATAGGTAGAAAATTTGCATTAAGACTTCTGGTCTTGTTAAGCATTTCTGGTTCTATTGTTCTTTTTAAAACCTCATCTTCCAAATACCAAGCTTTACTGGGATCTGAAACATGATTAAATATGAATATGAATTCAGTATTTCTCCATAAAAGATCATTCTGTATAATGTGTGTATTCCTCTTGGTGTAACACTGTTGTTTAAGTTTTACAGGCTTATACCTATGAGTATTTAGTCTGTCAAACCCTCCTTGAAAGTGTGTGTGAGTGCATGTGTGTGTGAGAGAGACAGAGCCAGAGAGAGACAACAGGGAGAGCAAAACGGGCTACACAATTTGCAGAACGCAGTGCAAAATAAAAATGCAGGACCCCTTTTTCAAGAGTTACTAAGAATTTCAAGATGACAGCAGAGCATTAAACCAAGTAAGGGACCTTTGGAGCAGAGGCCTGTGTGGACTGCACAAGTACATGCTCAGGAAATGGGCTCGAGGGAGAGAGAGAGAGAGAAGAAAGAACAAGTGCATTCATATTCTCAGGAGAATGTGTCCTAACAATTTGAAGGCTTGTTTAATCTGATCACTTTGATGATTTGGATGTACAAGTTTGAGATTAGAGGTTAAAGTGGAGTAAATTACTCTGTGTAAAATTGGAAGTTAATGGAATGCGGGGAGTGGAATTCAGTGAGAGAGGTTGAGACAATCCACTGAGGCTGGATGATACACAGGAGAGCCTGCACTGTACTTCAGGGTCTGAGCAAAATATGAGCTTAAATACATACATATAGATAAATATATACATATATTTGGGAGACACACACACACCCACCCCCAAGATAGCAGAATGGCCAGGAGAGACTTTGGAGAAGGGAGACATCTAACAGAGATTTTTAAAAATATAGTCTGTCTGCGGACTATGTATATAACACCTCTCCTGTATCTCTGCCCTGAAATCTTCAATGCAGTTTGCTTTGATATATTAATCACAAGCTAACATTTGAAAAGATAAGTAAGATGTTTAAAAAACTCAAAACTTCCTTTCCCATTATGAGTGAATTATTGATCACAAGTCTCCTTTGGAGATATATATATATATGTATATCTTTTGATAGCTATCTATCTATCTATCTATCTATCTATCTCCATATATCTATATCCACATGTATCTTCATATTTCTCTCTGACCCTGGGTTGGAGTGTAAGCTCTCTTATTATTTCACTGACAAGAAATGGACCATCTTCAATATATTTCCACCAGCAAAGAAGATTTTGTTAGGTTTAACTGTCTGTGGTTTGTTTTTTAAAAGCAATAGTTTACTTCTAATTTCAAATATGAAAATATAACTATAAATATGCTTTTGTAATATGTACCTACTCCTATCCAGAAATTTTGATACTATCCTTCTGTTTCCTAAATCTTTATCAGTTGGAATTCACTCAAACAATTTTAGAAACAATATTAATATTTACTTTCTTGATACATGTTAAATTAAGACCCTTTGTGGGGGAACCTGGGTGGCTCAGTCGGTTAAGCGTCTGCCTTTGGCTCAGGTCATGACCTCAGGGTCCTGGGATCGAGCCCCGCATCATGCTCAGCAGGGATTCTGCTTCTCCTCATTCTCCCTCTGTGTTCTCCTTCTCTCTCTAGCAAATAAATAAATAAAAATCTTTTAAAAAAATTAAGACCCTTTGAAGATCAAACCCATTATCATTTTTAAACCACAATGATGGAGACGTGTGTTAATATTTAGCATGCAGCTGTATGTGCAGTAGTCAATTTCCATTCCTTTGGTACTATTAACTGATTCCTTTCCATTTGAGACTAATCTAACTGAGTAGATATTTTGGAACTTTTAATGAATGATGTATGAATCTAAATTGAACTCTTATCTACTCATTTACCCAGTATCATATTTACCTCTATTTTTTCTAAAACTTTCTTAGCAGGTTTTTTAATAGTAATTTTTCCAATAAAATTCAGAATCATTTTGTCCATTTTGGAGGAAAAAAATAGGATTCTAATAGTAATTGCCCCAAATTCACACACTCATAAAAGAAAGGCACTTTGTAATTTTTAAGTTGTATTAGCTAGGAAAACAGTATCTCTCTCCATCTACTCAGGGTTTCTGTTAGGTCTTTAAATAAAAGTTTAGTTTTTTTTCGTCTTATATAGGCATTGTAAATTTTGTGTTAAAACTCATAATAATTTTAAAGCCTTTGTTGCTAATGTAAAAATTATATTACATATACAATTGCATAATATTTTATTACAGTTGATACTATATATGCTATACCATACCAAATAAATAAATTATAAATGTTATATATGTATTTTTTTATAAATATATATACATTCCATTCATTCATTTAATCACTCAAGTAATACTAGGTATTGAGGATACAATAGTGAGTAAGACAATTATGATTTCTGCTGTTAATGGAGTTTTCTAGTTGGGAAACAAAACATAGATAAATGCACTCAAAATAATTATAGCTCATAATCAAGTCACAAAGGATATAAATAGAGTAATGAAGAGTAGCATTTGGGGGTTTTTATTAGAATTTTTTTAAGGTTTATTTATTTAAGTAATCTCTACACCCAATGTGGGGCTTGGACTCACAACCCCAAGATCAAGAGTCACAGGCTCTTCTGACTGAGCCAGCCAGGGGCCACAAGAATAGTGGTTTTTAAACATACATTATTAAATACACATAGTAACTAAAATTTTTGTACAACCCTTGTAGAAGCATATTTGTTTAAATATATATATATATATATATATGCATGTACATATGTGAGTGTATACATTTATTTTATATTATAAATTATATAAAATATACGCACTGCAGATAATTGAAAGGATGTAGTAAAAATAAATACAAATCAACAGTGTAGTATTTTCTTCCTGTATCCTAATGGCTCATCTATTTTGTCCTCCCCATAATGTATACATATCCCACATTGGAGGCTAAAGTAATACTTTAGTATGTGGTAGGAAAGTCTTTTCTTATGCAGTGACATTTAAGCTCAGTTCTGAAGTATAAAAAGTGCCACTGGGAGACCATGGAAAGAGCATTCCAGGAATAGGTAATAACAGGTATAAATTCCTAATGTTAGAAAGAGTATGATGTGTCTCGGGAAATGTCACAAAGCAATGTTGCTGAATCATTGTGGATGGTGGGGTCGGGAAGGAACAGAGGAGATGAGGATGGAGAGACAGGCAGGTTCCAAAGCATTTATATCCTATAGGTTTTGTAAGGCATTTGGATTTTATAATAAGTGCAATGGAATGTCAAGGAAGAATTCTGGGCTTGAGAGTGACATGTCTATTTGTGATTTCAATCCTGTTTAATGACTGTGATCTCTGGGGAGGGGTGCTGATAGGGACAATTAGGGGAACCAGGACTGAGTCCTGAGGTACGCCAACATTTACAAGTTGAGTGGAGGAGAAACATAAAGGAGGATGAGGAGAAATGATAAGGTATAGAGAAAAGAAACACCAGAATATATCACAAAATCTCAAGGAGAAAAGTGTTCAAGAAAGCAGCAGTGGCTAATTGAGAGATAAATCATTTATAGTGGGGTAAGATAAAGACAAAAAAGGATCCATTGATTCTGGCAACATGAGAACCTTTGGTAACTTTGACAAGAGCAGTTTCAGTGGAGCTATGAGAATAGAAGCCAGATTGGAATAGGTGAATAGGATAAATTATGGATACAGTGTAGCCTCAGAACATAAAAGACTGTCACTTTTTTAAATAGGTATAGATTATTCTACTCTATGGATGTATGATAATTTATTTAATCAGTCAAGTATTGGTTGACATTTATGTTGTTTCCAATCTTTTGCTAGCACAAGCATTGCTTACAAGAATAGCTCTGTATGAAAAGTTCTGTTCACCATATGAATATACACGCAGAACACATTTTTGGAAATAGAAGAACTGAAATGATCAACTCTGAGACATATCCTATTAAACTATGGAGCTTAAAGATTTAGGAAATCCTCAAAGTTTTCAGACAAATGAGATCAAATAACATACAAGGGTAAGAGAATTAAATTGGCATAACTCTGGCAAAAGCAGCATGCAAAGCAAGGAAAAACTCAAGGAAAGAAATTGTGAAACAAAAGGCTCTCACTAGCTAAGCTGTCTTTCAAATACCAAGGCTACAGAAAATTATTTTAGTCATTTAAAAACTCAGAAAATTCTTTAACCATGAACCCTTACTCAGCAATCTACTAGAAAATGAACTTCATCAAACTATGACATGAGTAGGGAGACTGGCAAAACGAATATTGGTGACAAGCACTTGCAAATCTAGGACTCACACAAAACTGAGCAGAAGAGAGAAAAATAGCACATAAATACTATAGGAAAGAATAAAATATACACATTTTATATTCTGACAAAGTAGATATAATACAAATGAAATGAGAGAGGAGAAAGGGTATGGAAAGAGCAATAAATAGGTGGAAGTCAAAGATAGCATTAAACACTGACAAAACAGGTAGTAAAAGATGACAGAGAATTAAGGACATTTTTACAAAGGTATAAATAGGAAGGTGACCACTAGGACAAAAGGGCAAACCTTCCAAATTTCAAAAGAAATTTTAACTATTAGAAAGCAAAGAAAATCATTCAACTACAGAAAGCAAATACCATATAATACACATAGTAATTTAACATAAATAATATAATAGGCCAACCATCATAGCCATATCAATAAATGTGAGTAGGCTTAGTTCACCTCATAAAATAAAATAATTTTCAAATTGACTCAAAAAGGAAACCACAATGATATGCTACATACAAGAGACACCCCTAAAACAAATGATTCAGAAATTCTAAAAATAAAGGAATACCAATTATACCAAACACATGTAAAAGTAACAAAAAATCAGATTTTGATCTTGGAGTCATCCAAAGTAAAATTCAATCCAAAAATGATTAAACCTAAAAATGAGGACTTTTTAAGTGCTAAGAGCCATAACTCACAATAAAGATATATCAGTTATGTGTATATAGCAGTTATGTTTATCGTCTATCTATCTATATCATCATCCTCATGAAGCATAACAACCACCTCTATAAAAGAGAAACTACAGTAGATAAAGTTTACATAGAAAGGAACAAACAGTAACTACAAGGACATGCAAAGATCATTGCAAATCAATTTTTCCAGAAACACAGTAGGCCCTTTCAGTATAGAATTCAGGTTTTCTTTTATTTGTAATTTTTTTGTTGTTCTGCTTAAAGGAGGCTTTTATACATCACTCTATGTATAAGTCAGATCAAGTGGAAAGGAAAAGTTATAGAAAAAAATTGCATCTCTCCAGCACTCTCTAAACCCTTGCCATGCACTATCTTTCCATAATATAGTAATTATTAACATATTTATTACCTGTCTTCCCCTACTGACATTGTATACTCCCTGCTATATCCTTACAACTTGCAACAGTGTCTGGCATAGAGTATTTGCTGAATAAATATCTATTGAAAGATTGCACAATTGAAGGACTGAATCCTGTCTGGTCCTCAGTGATTCTTTTCAATCTAAACGAAAATATTTTTTTCAATTATTTCTTCAGTTACTGCTTTCCTCCACAAGTTAATTTTTCTCTTTCTGATAACTGCTTTAATCAAATATTTTCTTTCCTGGATCTGCTCCCAAATTCTCTTTTTTTAAATTCTTGAGTTAAAATTCGTTTTTACTCTAAATTGTGAAATACTGCTTTCAGCTCATCTTCTAAAGTTCTAATTATGTTTTTTTATTCTTGCATTCATTTTTAAATTCATAAGGCATAATTTATTTGCTTTATTATTTATCCTTGTTAGTTGCCATTTATTTGTGATTTATCTCCTATGGGTTCTATGTCATTTTTATTAAAGGTCTCCTCTTATTGTTCCTTTAGCTATGCATCTATAGGAACACATGTCCTGGTTATTGTTTAGTTCATTTTCTTTAAAACTTAAAATACTATGCATTATACACTGATGGTTTGCTAAAAGAGAAAGACTAAGATCAGTTCGAAAATTTTGGAAAGATTATTTGGGAAGACTAGAATTTTTGTTTATTATGAGTTTGTTTAGTAATAATTTATTGCAAAGTACTCTAATACACACCACGGTGAGGACACAAAATCAAATGAAAAGTTTGACTTCTAGTGGAGGATATATATTATATATTACATGTTAATCAATTCGCATTAGGTGTGGTCTGGAGGGAGGCTCAACAAGAATTAGCAATTGCAGAATACTCAGCAATTACAGACTAAAGGGTATTATGTTTGAGAGCAAAAACTGAAGCATTCAGCTTTAGTAAAAGCTGTATCCCAAATTAGGACACAGAAAATCTGGTCTTATGGGTTTGGACTGCTGAAGAAAGTTGTCCTACTTTCGGGCTTACTGATTTGTTCTCTTTATGTTGTGACTTGCTGGCTTTACTTGCTTTCCTTTATATTGCTTTCCTCATCACAACTACGCAGAGAAAGTGGGATACATTCCATATTTGTTATTGTCAGAACTTCTGTGTTTTAGTTGTGATTAATGGAAAAAATGCTCAAAGTTACACTAAGCACTGGATAATGTTTAGTGTGAAACCCAGGAGATTTTATAACAGGTAAATGTAAATCATTTCAGCAATTTTCCTTCTTGTTCATGCCAATTAATTCCCACATGAATATCTGCATCTTTGAAGCTGTTTTAAACCGATTCAGCATTTCCTCTCAAAATTGCAGATATAAAATATCTAGCATTTAAATGTTGCTTTAGCCTGAAGCTGGAAATGAGTGTCAATGTAACTGCAAATACATTTCGAATTACTGGTTTCGATTTTATCAACCTTTATAGTTTATTAGTTTTATAATTGGAGGCAGACACAAAATACTTACTAAAATAGGGTTATTTTTTCTGTTCACCAAAATGTACAAAATTAGGCAAGTTTTTGTTCTGGATTTACTAGCTGTGCTTTCGCTTCACCAGTATCTTTAAAAGGACAGAGCACGAATAATTTTGTATCTGTGTTACTGCTACAGCCTTGTAAAGAGGAATAGTGGTCATGATGTTCCAAAATTGCTTTCTGGTCATTAGGTTACTGAGATTATATCATTCAGAAAGAGACTTTTCTTAACAAGGAGGAAGAACTATGACTGGAGTTTATAATGTCTTCCAGGCATGCACTAAGACAATTTTCAATGACTAATTATAGCTTGAGGAAGCAGAAAAAGACTGCCAGAAAAAAAATCCATCAGAGGAGTTAATTTAGAGAAAGAAGGAGTGCAGCTCGAAAGCAATTTTGTAAATTCCAAGCATAACTACTTGCATTCTTCAAAACAATCTCAGTTTTACTGACTTTAATGATAGGGCATTGGTTATAGAGGGGATAAAATGCTCATTTCATAACTGTAGTGCCTATATTTGTATAACGTGTCCTCAAGAAGAGGTCAACCTGATTCCTTTAGGAAATTATTGGAGGAACATTTGAAATATTAAAACCTATGATCTTTACAGCTAAACATCTCACACCTTAAAACTCACTCCCTAGATTCCAATAGTCTCACGTTTATAATCTTTTATTGATAGTTCTGAAATTTTAAAGCAAGTTGATGCATCCACTCTAACGTTTAAGCATTTTCGTGAAATCAGTAAAATTTTGCAACAGATGTTTTTATTAGTCAAATACATTTTATAAATTTATTTAACTTATAAAAATGTTAAAAATATAAGTGGACTTGATCTTGTCAAATGATGACTTACCAATGCTGTGAAAACAAGTGTTGGCCTCAATCTGTTGACTACATTTATTTTTAGTAATGAAAATGAAGAAATATATATATATAGTTCCAAAGCTCAGGCAAAAATCTCTTTCTGAAATTGGATGATTATCATCAGCAAAATTAGCACAATGACATCATCTAATAACTTATCTGATTTCTATGCAAAGCCTGGCTAGTGGCGAAGATCAGCCACCTGTAGAGTACTCTAAGCAAGCCTTGACAGCCACAGGGGTGTTTCATGCTGTGTAAAATACTTCAAACATTAAGGAAAACTATATAGAATAATCTGAATTCCTGTGGAATTTTAGTAGGAGAATGCCATCACAACAAAATAAAGCAGCATAAATGGGAGCCAGGATTTGGGGCAGTGGAAAATTAAAATTTCTATCATGGCCGAGGAGGCATGAGCTATGGGACTAACACTGCATCAATAAAATAAGGTTCAAAACCAAAAGGACTCAAAAACATGGTGAAAGAGTTGAGGAAGAACCATCAAGCATTTTTAAGAGTAAAATGACAAAATCAATATTTAAAGAGAATTTGTATGATAATTGGCTGGAAAGGTGAGTTAAGCCTGAGCACTTATATTAAATGAGCATTGAAAAGGCCAAAATGAGTAGTGATAAGGCTTCTGTCTAGGGTGATGGCATCACTAATTGGAAATAAAATAAAAATCCAAGTATATTTAAGAGAAAAAAGGGGTGTTTGCTGTCTACCAGCACCTTGGCATGAAGAACAGGTAAAAGTTAGAAATGACTCATAGTCTTAGCTTTGAAGCCTGGGAGAATTATGATACCGTCAATAACCACAGGAAAACGTAGAAGCTGAGGGGGAACAGGCTCAGGTTGAAATCATGTTAAGAAGACTCAGTAGCAATGAGCAGATGGAAGTCAGAAATGGGATTCATTTGTAAAGAAGAGACAAAAAACCGGAAAGTTTAAAGGATGGATATTCTATATTATATTTAATTATTTCTTGGCTTTTGACCTATTAGTCAGGCATAGCCCGGAGTTTATATTTTTTTCCAAACATAAATTGTGAAGGTTAGATTTCTGATTCTATGAGCAATTGTCGATTTTTTTTCTAGTGAATAATCACACATTTATGTAGCTAATATAGATAAAAATAAAAGGCTAGCATTCAAATTTTATTTACTTGACCTAGCTATTTTTAATTCATGTGGTTAGGATTTCATGGACTTCTGAGTTAAAATCTAAAAACAAAGTAATTTGTGTACAAATTGAAAAACTGCCGTATGATTATTGTTTACCTATAACTCAGTTGAATTTGGACGGTGGTTAAGAATTTGATAGAATGGTGGGCAGGATGGGAAAGGGTGCTAATTTACTTTTAAGCCACTTATATTAAAATTAATATTGCTTTGCCAGAATAGGCCTAAATATGTAAGAATTCATTTAGAAATTAAGCCATTGCAAAGAACTATAATTTGTTCAACACTTCTATTTTCTCTTGAATTCTAATAAGACCCATTATCATAACTGATTACTTACTAAGGGACAGCAAAGTTTAAAAAGGGAGGGTGGTGTGCCTGGGTGGCTCAGTCAGTTAAGCGACCAACTATTGATTTCGGCTCAGGTCATGCTCTCAGGGTGATGGGATCGAGTCCCGTATGGGGTTCTGCACTCTGTGCGGAGTCTGCTTGAGATTCTTTCTCCCTCTCCCTCTGCCCTTCCCCTCTTGTCCATGTGCTCTCTCTCTCTCTCTCTCTGAAATAAATAAATCTTAAAAAAAAAAACCCAAAACAAAACCCCAAATCTCTCTGACTAGACAGTGCTTTTAGAGAAA
Source organism: Phoca vitulina (assembly GCF_004348235.1). Lineage (NCBI taxonomy): Eukaryota > Metazoa > Chordata > Mammalia > Carnivora > Phocidae > Phoca > Phoca vitulina. The sequence continues at coordinate 56,295,134 of NW_022589707.1, forward strand.
AGAAGTATTAGAATGATTATATATGGGTCAGTGTACTAGTCCCTTTAAGGGAGTCCTATAACTATTAATGTTTATATATGAAAAGAAGTTCCTCACTCTTATAGCTTGTCAAGGTATTGCTGAACAGAATCATTGTGTTTTTGGAATAGCTGTTTTCAAATAATTACTATTATTATTATTATTTTATTTCTACTGCCCTTTATTAAACCAAAAGCATATTTGGAAGTCCAATACTTAAAGCATACAACACTCTTGCAGCTATAAAGTGAGGCTGGGAGTGCAGAGCCTGGTTCTATTGATGCCTCCAGTCATTTGACCCAAGCCACCCCTGTTATGGTTCTGTCACTCTTGGCTTAGCCTTTCCAAGATGAGGACTATTTACATGTGAAAACATTTTAGGACTGCCCACATTGCAGTAGTGACAATTTTAATGTCTACTGATGAATGGACCAATGAATTTTTATACTGAATGTGTTCCAGGGATTTTCCTGTTGTCAGTTTGGAAAACCTCTTACCATCCTAGGGCAATGCACTGCAGGCAAATGCTCCCATGAACAGTAACTAGCTGCATTCATCGGATTCCCTATCCTTGCAGGTATTTGGATACCATGATAATCTTTTAATAATTGGAGTAGGCTGAATAATGGCCCCCAATACATCCACATTCCCCGGAAAAATGTTATGTTACAGTCAAAAGGGACTTTTCAGATGTGATTAAATTAAGGCTCTTGAGATGAGGAAATTATTCTAGATTATCATGGTGGACCCTAAACATAATCAGAAAGGTCCCTAGAAGCGGGAAACAAGAAGATTTGACTAGAGAAGAAGAGAGGGAACTTGATGACAGAATAAGAGGTTGCAATGATGCAAGGAAGGGGTCACTAACTAGAGCACAGATGGCCTCCAAAAGCAGAATAGGCAAGGGAAGGGAACTTCTCCTAGAGCCTTCAGAAGGAACCAGCCCAGTGAAGCTAGTTTCAGCCTCCGGAACTGTTAGAGAATCAATTTGTGCTGTTTTAAGCTGCCAAGTTTGTGGTGGTTTGTTAGAGAAGCCATAAGAAGCTAATGTAATATTTTCATAATCATGTAATCATAAAACTAATAAGCATGCATCATTTATATAATAATAGGCTTCCCTATAAAAAACGGTGATGTATTTCACTAGTGTGGCACTTTACAGTTTTTGGTGGTTTTAAGTTATTATCTCATTTGATTCTCAAAATCATTCTATAAGGTAAGTGGGAAAGATATTATACCTATTTTATTTATGAGGACACTGAAACTTGGGGAGCTTACACAACTTGCAGTAAAAAGATGTTCTTTGACTCCTTGCCTAGTGTTTCCTGCCTATACAGTCCTGCTTCTTTAGAAAGAACTCGGAAAAAGATGTGTAACAAGTTATATAGACCACATTTATTTAAGGGCAGGCAATTGCCTCCCCTTAACTAGGAAAATAGAAAATTCATCACAAAGAGAAAACCTTCTATCTTAAATTCATGTTGAATAGCAGCTTACTGATTGGTAAATGCCAGGTCCTCTCCACACAAGAAAGAATTGGTCAGAAAATCTGAATTTATTACTTAACATGGAGTGTGCAGTTTAACATGGAACACAAAGATTTATGTAACGAGACCATAAATAAATATTTTCAGAAGTAATTAAATATAATCTTAAATGTATGGACAGCTAAATAGAAAGAATGAAAAACAAAATTAAAATATATGCTGCAAGTGTTCATTTTTAGCAATGTTTTTATATTTCTAAATATCATCTAAGGAGAGATATGAGTTTACAAATTAGAATGAAAGTACATTTTTAGAAGATACTAAAGAGATTATAACTCTGTCCAGCTTTATTTTCATGCTGTGTCTGCAATCTCCAGTAGGGAAGCTGATAATATGCCTATCACCAAGGCTTACTTTCTCATTTTCCCTGGTCAACATGATAATTACTGTAAAGGCAAACATGACTGAGTATAGGTATATTCAACAGGTAAAGCATACAGTATAAGGTCTATACTGTAACTATGCAAATGCCATCATTCTCAAAACCTCAAGCAAATATTGATTAAGAGTTTTAAGCTCTTCAAAGGGTTGCTGGAGCAAAATGAATAAGTTTAGGAGCTTTTTAGAGGTTGTTTTTGCCTCAGGTGGGTTTCTGGAACTGAGTGATTCCATACTTCTCAGAGAAGGCAGTACATTAAATAGCTGAAAATGGTACAAGGCAACAGCTCAGAGAAACTTTAAAATGAGAGCTAAAAATTATTTCATTTTTCTGATAATAAATAAACTCAGTAGAAATCCATTTTAACTTTAACCTTTACATTATTAACTAGAACTCATATTTTATTTTAGTTCCTTTCATATAAGTCAGATCGGCCATGATGTATCACTTAAAGAGAGACTAAGGAAAGATGATTTGATAGGACATTATTAGTAAGCTGATTTTATTGAGTCCTTCACAAATTGGTTAAGCCCACCATATAATGTTAGACCTGAAGACATCAGCAATCAACCCCTGCATTTTACACCAGAAGAAACAGAGGCCTAGAATGATGTGTGGATGGCATCACCATCCATGCTGTTAATCAAATTAAAAACCCAAGCAACAAACAAAACCAAAGAATTCTTTATAAACTTAAAAGCAGTTTGTTGGCAATTTGCCACTTGAAAAAATTCTCAAGTCTGTCTACTATCTTCTCTCAAAACTTCATAGCCTAAGCTACCATTTTCTCTCATTTGGAATACTCCAATAGCCTATTACTTTTGTCTTCCATCAAACTTTCTCCTCACCCTCTAATTTAGTCTCTTCATAAACCAGAGTGACTTCTTTGAAGTTCATATATGATCAGATCACTTCCTACTGAAATGATTTCAGTGGCTTCCCACTGGTCTTGGGATAAAGAACGAACTCTCTAACTTGAGCCCTCGGTGCTTCTCATCTCAAATTTTGCCTCCCAACCCGCTGAATTGGTCAAGGTTTGGCAGACACACCTTCCTTCTGCACATGCTCTTGACTCTACAAGGTTTTCCCTGCCCCAGTCTAAGTTACTCCCTTAGACCTCCACTGGGGCAAAGCTTCCTACAGCAAGCCTTCCTTGACTTTCTGACTTGTTTTAAAAATCGCTGTTACACACTCTTATGTGACATGTGCCTTTCCTTTATAGCATTTATGACAGTTGTAATTTCACACTAATATGTATGGTATAGTCTCCCCTTGTGAGACTGTAGGTTCCAGAAAGGACAGTGTCCATATCCTCATTTTTTCTCACCACTAGTGCTCAAAGCCAATCAAAATATCTAAAGAATAAAATTCTAAAAGTGAGCTGACAAAATGAAAAATATACAGTGATCTCCAAACTATTTTAGTCATAGGAATATTTCATTAAAATCTCACAGAAAATCCTAGAAAATAAAGGAAATGAAAGTGACATACTCATAGTATACACTATGGTTTTATAGCATTTAGGTAAAATGAAATCATCAAAGATGTAGATATTTGGGAAATCACAAAATATCTTGGGAAGTAACCAAAAATTTGGATTAAGAGATGTTGTATTGTAAAAAAAATCAAGCACAAATGAGTCTTAACATCCATTTTATCTTGCAATTTTGTTTTGGTTAATTGAACAAAGAAAAATCCAAATATATCTAGATAGACAGCTGCAGGAATAACAGCTAGCATTCTATTCACAGGATGCTTTTCATTTAAAATGCAGCAGAATCCTGGACAGCAGATTTTTTTTTTCACAGCTCAATCAATAGCAAACTCTAGTAACTCCTTACATCTTCTGATAGGTGAAACATTTAGAATGAGCAGAAGAATAGTCTCCTCAGCTAGGTTATAACTTTTTTTTGGTGAAAAATAATTTTTCAAATATATCTTAAAATATTATAAGTTGAGTGGTTTTTAAAATTAAATCTCAGGTCAGTGGCATTTGTCTCAGATGTTCTCTGAAATCAAGGCACACGACATTTATTCTATTTGTCAGGCTGAATCCAGAATCCATTCACTAACATTTTCTCTGCAACAATGTACTTTAACATTCCAATCCCCCACTGCCAAAAAGAGCTTATGAAAAAATAAAAATATCTAACCTATTCCAAAAGTATTGTACAAACGGGTTTGGGAGAGATGGTATGTTTGAGCAATTAAGCAAATGGGTTGTTTTCATCAACAAAAATAATGAGTCTGTCTCCTAGGACATATTTAAACCACCACCTTGACTGTTAGAAATATTTCTGAAAAAGTCTGCTACTTAATAAGATTGTTAATACGTTTGACAATTCTGTGACATTTCCGAAAACTGTTTTTGAAAGATGCTGGCTTCTGTAATTTCTTTGCAACATGTGGTGCTGACTTGAACACATTTGGGCAATAGCTTCATCTTTGCCATCCTGGCTGTTGTTGACCTCCGTGCTTTCCCACTGTCCGCACAGATGTCACTACATCTTTGCCAACATCCTTTACAGTGTGTTAAAAACTGATCCAGACACTAGACAAAAAATCCCCGTTGTCTAAGTGTCAAGTGTTTAAATTAATGCATCCTCCTCACCTGCACCTGCCTGTATAGTATAAAGCAAGAAAGTGGAAATCAGAAATACCTGTATTCTTATTCAATTGAACTGTGAATATGGCAGTTATGAATCTCAGCCCATAAATTTAAGTGCACAAGAATATAAATATTTAATCTAACAGTTTGTACTCCAAGCCCCCATTTACTGGGGTGGAAGTCACTGAACTAGTTAGTTGAGTGTTTCTTCTTATCCGCAGAAGTGTCTGAAGTTTTTCAGGAAGTTTAGGTCTGCCATTCCTCCTCCTTGATCTTTGAGTTCCGTTAGTTAGAAGCTGAGATAGTCCACTTCCGTTTTAGGATCCTGTGAGTATTTTCGCTACCTCTAGGCCTAGAAGGCTAGGGCACGGGGATTTGCACATGGGAATCTACAGTCTTGCACACTCAGACACAGTTCTCAGAAGTCATTGCCTTCTCAGCAGTCCTCCTGCCTCGCTGGCACTCACCACGGGTCTTAGGGCTCAGGTCTCCTCTCTCCACTAACTCCCTGCTCCCGTCATTTCTTCTTCTTTTTTCCTTACTGCCTGGGGCCATTTTTTTTTTTTTTTTAAACGCTAGGAACAGAATGCCTTCTTTTCTGTCTGCTTCTTAAGAAGAAAACAACCCACAAAACTCAAATCTCCCAAGTTTTATAAGGCGATGATTTCTGAAATATTTATTCATTTAGTTAATAAGCACTTACATACTGGGGTGCCTGGGTGGCTCAGTCGGTTAAGCACCTGCCTTCAGCTCAGGGCATGATCCCAGGGAGTCTGCTTCTCCCTCTCCCTTTGCCCCTCCCCCTGCTTGTGCTCTCTCGTTCTCTCTCTCTCTCTCTCAAATAAATAAATAAGTAAAACCTTTTTAAAAAATAAGCACTTAGGGCACCTGGGTGGCTCAGTCCTTAAGCATCTGCCTTCGGCTCAGGTCATGATCCCAGTGTCCTGGGATCAAGTCCCACATCGGGCTCCCTGCTCGGCGGGAAGCTTGCTTCTCCCTCTCCCACTCCCCCTGCTTGTGTTCCTGCTCTGGCTATCTCTCTCTCTGTCAAATAAATAAATAAAATATTTTAAAATAATTAAAAAAAAGTAAGCACTTACATACCTATTAAATGCCAACCACACTTCTCTGGCAGTTTAGCAGTAAGCAAAATGACAGTCTCTTCCCTCAGTGGATCTAACATTCTTGTGGAGAAAGCTCGGAAAATAAGCAATTTAACAAATACATATTAATCATGTTCTCTGATAATGTGAATTTCTATGAAGATAAGGCAATATAAAGGGGTACATGGAGACGAGCTCTTTGAAAAAGTAGTAACTGAGCAGAATGCATGAAGGAAATAAAGAATTTGCTAAGAAAAAATTAGTTAAGTGTAATGGCCTTGGTGTAGGCTGGACTTGAGTAGTTTTAGGAACAGCAAGAAGGCCAATATAGTTGGAGCTGGAAATGGCAGGGAAGAATGGTCATAAGATAAAACCAATGTGGACATAATAGCTTTTTAAGCTTTTTCTGTCATCTTCCATTTCCATAGTCAGCACAGAGGTGAAAATGGGAAAAGAGAAAAAAATCTGAAGTAGAAACAGGAAGGAAAAGGAATATAAACTAATATCCCAAATGTTATTGGCTTAACAAAGATCTACATAATTTCAGACTTTGGAAAAAATGCATCAGTCTTGTTGGATGATCATTCTTGGAATTCTTTCTGCTTTGGGTCATCTGACACTGGTACTAATTCTATTTCCCTCGCAGCCAATCCCTAGCACATATTTGTTGCAATGTTAGTTATTCAGGATTTAAATATCTTTTTTCCTGATTGTATCTGCCTCTCTTTCAAATGTGATGAGTTTAACTCACCTTACCTGTTACTTAAACCTGTTCACAATAGGCATAAAGGAAGCAGAAGCTCTAATTGTTTATATTCTTTCTTTCTTTCTTTCTTTCTTTTTTTGAGAGAGAGAGTGCATGAGCAGGGACAGGGGCAGAGGCACAGGGAGAGAGACAATCTTAAGCAGGCTCCATGCCCAGTGCGGAGCCTGATGTGGGACTCCATCTCATGACCTTGAGATCATGACCTGAGCCTAAATCAAGAGACGTTTAACCAACTGAGCCACCCAGGCACACACTTTGCAATCTTTATTTTATGTTTCAAAATTTTATGTAACTTTGCAGTGACCACAACACTGTTGTGTAAAAATGGACAACATGAAATTCTTTAGAACTTGGACAGTATTTATCTGCATTTATGTAAAATGCAAAAGACAACTTTCTTGTCTTGGAGTGAATTCACATGAAAATTTTGAGGCTACCCCTTTAATTCATCACTGTTGTTGATGTGGTTGGTATTGGTAGAAGAAACGCTCGTTGAGAGTATAGTAAAAAATGTCCTTTGATCTCAAGTCTGCTTAATCATGTCAGAGTCATTGGTCACTATGAAATTTTATTTTTAAATTTCTTGCTTTTAAGGGATGATAGAATCTACTTTTAAGAATGATAGTGCACCACACTTGAAAACAACATTTGCAAACATAAATTTAGGCAAAATGTTTATCAAAAACGTAAAATTTATATATCCTAAAAGTACGGTAAACTCCCAAACCATTTATAATACATAATGCAGGATTATTAGGACAGAGTAAATTATATGTTCACTTGTTACTATATAATTCTTCAGAGTATGCATGGAATTTGCCTGACATTTAAGTCCATTTCATGTCTGCCTTAAAAGAACACTGGTTTACAGAAAGGAATCATGCAGACCCAAGTAAAAAGAATGATATGTGCAAAGCTACAAACCTCTTACTTGATGGTACACAGAAAAAATAAATATATGCTCAGGGATGGCAATAAAATTTTATCTGGGTTATACAAAAATGGATTGAACTGCCAACAAAAGTTAATGGTAGTCAATATGTAAACAGATGCTAAAATCCACATTTGTGTGTGTAGTTTACTCATAACATTTTCAAATATTTAAATATGTTTTTAACATAAAAGTGATGGGGCACCTGGGTGGCTCAGTTGGTTAAGTGTCTGACTCTTGATTTCAGCTCAGATCATGATCTCAGGGTTGTGGGATCAAGCCCTATGTCGGGCTCCATGCTGGGCATGGAGCCTGCTTAAGATTCTCTCTCTCCCTCTGTCTCTGTCCCTCCCCACCCCCTTGCTCTTCTTTCTCCCTCCCTCTTAAAAAAATGCAATCATACATTTGTAGAGTATTTGAAGCTCAATCAAAAGTTTGAAATTTTATTACACACAATGGTCTGAATGTAATAAAAAACAAAATGATACGTGAACTGCTGGCCTATACAATCTGATCAATTTTGTAAACAAATAGAAAATAAAATAGTATGGACTGAGTGAAAGAAAAACATTTATCGACTCTACATTTTTCAGAGATCCAACAAATTCCAGCAGGCTCAATGGAAATTCAGAGCCAAGGACATCATAGAAAATGCTTAGCAGCACAAGCAAGACCATCAGGACCAAATCAGAAAGCAATAGTGTACCTTTTAAAAAAACATAGTAAGCCTGACTTGGAATATTGTATATAATTGTGACTTCTCTTTAAGAAGGGTGTGACAGAATTGCAGAAGCCTTTTAAATAATCAAGCAGCATGGGCACCTGTGTGGCTTAGTCTGTTAAGCATCCCACTCTTGATTTCTGCTCAGGTCATGATCTCATGGTTGTGAGATCGAGCCCCATGTGTCCAGCTCTGTGCTCAACAGGGAGTCTGCTTGAGATTCTTTCCCCCTCCCTCTCTGCCACCTCTGATTCTCCCCCTGCTCATGTGCGCACTCTCTCTAAAATAAATAAATAAATAAATAAATAAATAAATAAATAAATAAATAAAATCTTTAACAAAATAATCAAGCAGCAAAATACTTTCTACAAAATAATGAAAGATTGACTTCTTCAGTTTCCAGTGATATATAAGATGGACTGATTAACTTTCATTTCCCTCTCTAATTCATTTTCTATCACTGGAGTTCTCTTTCCAAAACAAAAATCTGATTATCACTGACTATTAAAAACTTTTTAGAGACTTTCTAATCCCTATAAGATAAATTCTACTTTCTCTATATGTCATGTAGAGTCCACCACAATCAAACTCCAGCATAACGTTTTAACTATATTTATAGTCATTCTCTCTTCCCTCACATGTTGTTTAGTTTGTGTAGGAAAACTCCTCATTTCCCAAGAACTGCTTGAAACTTAAAAGATGCCATTCCCTCTAGCAAAAATACCTTTACTTCCAATTAGACTTTACCACCTTACTGAAATTATACTATAAGGAAAAGGAAAAGTAAGGAAAGTAAGGTTCCCCCAATCTCTATCTCCATTAACAAACTGACCCCCTCCTATAACATTTATTCTCTGCTTTTCCTTACTTATAGGGCTCCACTTTTTATATACTCACCATATGCGTATCTTAAGAAGAAAAAAAGACATTGCCCAGAATCCCTTAGAATTAGGAGTGGCCCAGAATAGGCAAGATATAAGTGGAACTCATTTGTGGGATTCCCAGTACCTTCATTTTTCCTTTGCCTTTCCCCCTGTGACTATGAAATAAGACCATCTGCTAAGAGCAGTGGGATAAAAAGACATAAGGAATCTGGGTCCTTGAGATGCTGTACTTCCAGATTTCATGTTACATGTGAATAAAATTATTCCTCTAATTTGTTTAAGACATTGTTCAGTTAGGAGCTGAAACATTCATCCCCTTTGCATGCTAACACCCAGGCCCTTGGTAATGTCAGTGACGATGGGGGAACCTGGACACCCACCTCCACCCAGCAGTAACATGGCAGTCCTCCTCCTCCCTACTTGTGTGGTGTCAGAGGATGCCTAGGAGAGACTCAGGACTTTCAATGGTATCCAGAGGTAATGAGGTCTGGGGAGGCCTCATGAAAGACAGTGAAGAGACACTCCTACACCTCACAGCCAGGGAGATACCAGTAGATTTTTAGTGAGGATCTGAAACTCCCACTCCATCCAGCAGTAATGAGGAGCCACGCCTGGGCATCAGCAGAAACTGAGTGGGGAATGTCAACTTCTCCCTCCACCTGGCAGTAATGAGATATAGCTCTCCTTCCCTTACCGGGCTGAAGCAATGTCGAAAGAAGTCAGAAAATAAAAGGTCTAAATAAGGTCCGGAGTTTTATAACATGGCATCCCAAATGGCCAGGTTTTAGTTAAAAAATTACTCATTGGGGCACCTGGGTGTCTCAGTTGGTTGAGTGTCCAACTCTTGGTTTCGGCTCAGGTCATGATCTCAGGGTGCTGAGATTGAGCCCCACATTGGGCTCCACAGTCAGTATTTAGTTGGCTTGGGATTCTCTCCGTTTCCCTCTCCCTCCTCCCTCTGCCCCTCTCCTCACTCTCTCTTTCTCTCTCTCTCAAATAAGTAAATAAATCAAATCTTTTAAAAAATTACTCATCATATCAGGAACCAGGAAAATCTCAAACTGAATGAAAAAGGACAATCAATAAATACCACCCAAAATGAGAGCAATACTAGAATCAGCTGACAATGATTTTAAAGCATCTATCCTAAAAATATTTCAGTAAGCAATTATGAATATGCTTGAAAAAAATGGGGGAAAAAAAGCCTCAGTAAAGAAATAGAAAGTCTAAGCAAAGAAATAGAAACTGTGAAGAACCAAATAATATCTTACCTACGGCAGGGGGGAGGGGGGAACGGTGCCAATGACAGCAGATTTCTCATCAGAAACAATGAACGCTAGAAGAAAGTGTTATCTTTTCAGGAGCTAAAAAGAAAGAATTGTCAACCAAGAATCCTATATCCAGAAAAACATCCTTCCAGAATGAAGGAGAATTCAAGACATTATCAGATGAAGGAAAACTAAAAGAATTGTTCACCAGCAGAATTACTCTAAAAGAATGGCTAAAGGAAATTCTGTAAGCAGAAATGAAAGGATAAATGAAGTTATCTTGAAACCTCATGAGAGAAGAAAGAATATTGTAAGAAAAAAATGGGTAAATATAATAGACTTTCATTCTCTTAAGTTTTATAAATTATGTTTCATGGTGGAAGCAAAAATTATAACACTGATGTGATAAATGTATGTAAAGGAAATATTTAACACAACATGTTATGCTTGTACAACCTGTATATACATGTTTATACAATTTTATTCGTAATAGCCAAAATCTAGACACAACAAAATTGTCTTTCAGTGGATTCATGGTTAAACAAACTGTAGTACATTCATATTATGGAATACTTACCATTAGTAAAAAGGAGCAAACTATTAATATAAAGCAACAACCTGGATACATCTTCAGGAAACTAAGCTGAATGAAAAAAGCCAATCTTCAAAATGATACATACTGATATGAAGCTATTTATGCAATTTTTTTGAAATGACAAAATTCTAGAAATAGAGAACAGATTAGTTGTGCCTATAATTAAAGAAGGGGTGTGGGTTAAAGGAAATGGGTATGTCTTTAACAGAACACCATGATAAGTGTGAATCACTAAACTCTACAGCCGAAACTAATATTACACTGGATGTTAACTCACTGGAATTTAAATAAAAACTTGCACAAAAAAAAAAAAAAAAAGCACCATAAAGGATCTTTGTTTTGATGGAAATGTTCTTTATTGATTCTATTAATGTCAACATCCTTGACATGATATTGTATTCTAGTTTTGTAAGCTGTTACCATGGGGGAAAACTAGGTAAAGAGTACACTGTATTATTATAATATTCTGTATTATTATTTCTTACAACTGCAATATGAATCTATAATAATCTCAAAATAAAATATTTAATTCAAAAATTAGGGTGAAATAAAGATGTTTATTAAATGACTATTCTCACATATTTTTATACTTGAATTTCATTAAAATGGCTTTGATGTCTGCCTGACAGCCACACACAAACAATAAAATATCATTTTCATTGTTCAGGACAATTACAATGAGATAGATTGCAATTTTTATTTTTATTTCTCTAAGTTTTAGCTGCCAGAATTCAATTGCTGAGGTCCTGAAATTTTAGCGAATTATTTTCTGCAAGAATTTGTCTATCAGTAAAAACTATTTCTTTATTTAGCATTTGATTGGATAAAATAAGATTTTGCACCTTGGAAATTCAAATGTCAGCATTTCTTGTGGTGCCTGGGTGGCTCAGTTGGTTGAGCCTCCGGCTTGTGATTTTAGCTCAGGTTGTGATCTCATGGGTTGTGAGATGGAGCCCCATGTCGGGCTCTGCCCTCAGTGGGGTCTGCTTGAGATTCTCTCCCCCTCTGACTTGTACACGAATGCACTCTTTCTCTCTCTCTCTCTCTCGAATAAATAAATAAATCTTTTTAAAAAAAAACAGCATTGTTTTGTGCAGAACTTGCATCTATAAAAAAAGGCAATAACAAAAAAAAAAGGCAATAACATTTTTTCCCAATAAAAGCTATCATCCTTATTTACTTTTATCTTTAATATTTTCTAGGAACAAATAAAAACAAGTTATATTTGAATTAGTCACAAATCTGTGGGGCTAGGGGAGACCTTACAAAGTCATTCAACTATACCATTGTTCCTCACTTTCCAAATTATAGGAAAAAAATGAGTAATTCCAGTAATGAACAATTCAGGTTATTGTCACCTTCTCAGCGAACAAAATTTTCTTTCTGTGCAGAATACATAAATCTGGAGAAATGATTCAGCAGTGGTCCTGCCTTATAAAGAAAGAGCATTCACATTCCCAATACATAGCAGTATGTCTGTAGGTAACTGTGTATACATCTTATATCTTATCTATGTAGGTGTTTGTGTATACTTCTTATATCTTCTCTCTCTCTCTCTCCCTCTCTCTCTGTGTATATATATACAATTTTCATTTGTAGAAATTTTTCTGTGCTTTTCCAAAACTCATTTGAGCTGCTGTAGTTACAAAGGTGAAGTAGAGACCTAGTGGCACTTTGTTTCATAGGAATGCTGGTTGCCCCATAACACAATGGGCTCTACTGTAAAACAAGAAAAAAAAAATCCTTGGGGCACCTGGGTGGTGCAGTCAGTTAAGGGGCCAAGTCTCAGTTTCAGCTCAGGTCTTGCTCTATCTCAGGGTTGTGAGATCAAGCCCATGTTGCGCTCTGTACTCAGCATGGAGTCGGCTTGGGTTTTTATCTCTCCCTCTGTCCCCAACCTCTGCTCTCCCTCCTTCTCTCTCTCTCTAAAAATAATAACTAAATCTTTACCAAAAACCCTTGAACAATAAAGCCATAGTCTTAAAATCCCACCGAGCTTTGCAGGCTTTCTTTGTACCCAAGTTCATCAGGGCACTGAACATGGGATCTGACTTCCAATGAAAACATGTGGAAACAATAATCGTTAACATCCTAGTGAAAGCTCTTTGCTTCCCTTAAGGCTTCCTTTGCTTTGCCTACCTTTAAAAATAATATTTTTTCTTATTTACAACAACTAACAGAAAAATAAAAGTTTTTTTTTTTTGCTTTCTTGGTTAAACAGAGACCAGATTCTTTTAAAAAATGTTCCTCATTTCAAATTTTTTCCATACATGGTGGTTCTATTATCAGTTGTTCTGCTGGTGTTAGTTTCTAAAAATTGTTCTAAAGAGTTAAATTATATGGGAAACCACAGTCATAGAGTTAAAATGTAATTATGATTTCTTAATGTTTTAATTTGTAATAGGGTATAAAGTCTCCTTTTTGTGTGGTGAATTTTCATTGGCAATATGCAAAAATCATTGGAAAATTCATATTATCTTTCTCATATCTAAATAATTTTGGATTTATATAGTGCTTCATTTTCTGAAGTTGTTTTAAAGATAATTCATTAGCTTTTTCACCACCATTTTGAAGAAGAAAAAAAATAACATTTCCTTTGATTATCTAACCATTTGTTTTTATTCCTATATTCTCTATTTACAAAAAGCATTGTACTTTTCAATTAGAGGGGAAAAATAAGAAAGAAAAATCAGATAAATAATTTTGCCCAAAAATAGTTTAGAAATAAGATTGTTAATAGAAAACAACATATCATTCCATGCATCCTAGCAACCAAGGCAAAAAGGAAAACATTATGAGTTTCTTAAAGAATTATTCTAGTTCACCAGGGTAAAAATAAAGCTGTAATACAGAAGCATTTGTGATGTGAATGTGCTAGAAATCATTACTTTCAATAAGTCTTTCATGAAATCTACAGAAACATTCTTTCTATGGACTAGAGATTTTCTTATTTTATATTTCAGGGGATGTATGCAAAAGCTTTATTCAGAACTATCCTATGTTAGAAGCAGAGCTAAAATTGTGAACCTGATCTTTCAATTCTGATGTTGTGTCCAATTGATTAGACATAGTCTAGACTCCCACTACTCCCTTTTAGAGAACCAGTTCAACTCCATGAAGATGAAAAAGTAGGTATTGTTTAGGATCATTGTATCAGCTGGGCCATTGGACCCTGTGGTTGGACTTGTTTAACAAATCAGAAAATTGGCTGTAATGAGATGGTTTAGATACTCATGTTTTGCCTATTTCTAAAATTCCTTTATAGGGAAATAGGAACTTATATTTCACTATTAAAGTAATACACATAAAAGTAATTTTTTTTCTAGATTGAAAGTAATAATTGCCTCAATATATCACTAAGTTTTGATGGAAAACTAATAGAAGGAAAGTGATTTTGGGGTGAGAGAAAAAAGTAAACAAGATAGAAAAAGGTATGTTTCTGTGGCCAGAGTCATCTAAAAGAATCAGCTGGGTTGTTATTTTAAAGTACACATTTCTGAATCATATTTTCAAAGGTTCTGCTTTATTATGTTGGAGTTTTAAACGTCTCTGTATCTAACAAGCAAACTTCTTGGGTGACTCTGCTTTGGGCTGTCAATGGACCTCATGCAAGGAGGTCATCAATGGGAGGAAGAGCCACAAGCAAAGGCCATTTTGACAGCAGGATCAACAGGTGAAAACGGGCTCCATGTACTCTATAGTGGCCAATCACAAAGAGTCAGTCTTCTCAAAGAAACATTAATTAGGGATTATTTCAAATAAAAGTTGTATACCATGAAGCATCCTTTTGAAAGTGAAAATGTGTTCAACCTTCTCTTTAACTGCTAACCTTATGAATGTTTACTATGTACCAGACAATTTTCTGAGTGTTTTTAATGCATTGACTCTTTTATCCTTGGATTAATAACCATGAATTCACCTCTCAAATATCATTTAATGAGAGCAGTATATTTTAATTTAAGAAAGTACATATATCTAATAACATATGACTTAAAATCTGAGTAACATAAACAACCTACCAGGTATTAATTTCACAATGTATCTTATTGTTCACTAAGTGCCAAAACAGCCTTAAGAAAGTCAAGTTTGAGGGCTTCATGTTGTCATTATATACTCCTATTATAGGAGAAGCAATAAGGTATTCTACAATAAGCTCATCATTGTTCTGTTATTGAGAAGAGAAAAAACAGAAAAATAAATAAATAAGAGGAAATGGAGGGACTTAACATATGCAGAAAAAATAACTCAAAAGGCAGCAAAAACTAATGAGGTAAAATGACCTA
Source organism: Phoca vitulina (assembly GCF_004348235.1). Classification (NCBI taxonomy): domain Eukaryota; kingdom Metazoa; phylum Chordata; class Mammalia; order Carnivora; family Phocidae; genus Phoca; species Phoca vitulina. The sequence continues at coordinate 56,310,237 of NW_022589707.1, forward strand.
GTTATAAAATCAGTAAAACAAAGATTGATGAACCCTCTTTCTGTTTTTTGCCAAAAGCACTAAGTGAATAGGTAGATTAGAAATAAGACCCAAAGACATCAGTTAACTGATAGAATCATTTTGATATTATATAGTGAAATAAAAATCTCCATAATTTTTGTAGTTGCTCAAATACTTTTGAATTAGGTTCATTATATCAAGGGCTTTAGATATGTTGACATTTATTTTTCACATATCTTTTATCCATTTCTATTATTTTTAAACACACCACAATCTGTGGTATGGGTTAATCTTACTACTTAAAAGTTCTTTGTAGGGCGCCTGGGTGGCTCAGTCGTTAAGCGTCTGCCTTCAGCTCAGGTCGTGATCCCAGGGTCCTGGGATCGAGCCCCACATCGGGCTCCCTGCACTGCGGGGAAGCCTGCTTCTCCCTCTCCTACTCCCCCTGCTTGTGTTCCCTCTCCTACTATGTCTCTCTCTGTCAAATAAATAAATAAAATCTTTAAAAAAAAAAAAAGTTCTTTGTAAGGGAATTTTCATATCCTAATAAAATATATTCTGAGTCTTACATAATGCAAGAAGATTATAGTACAATTACAAATACAGAGCATTTTATTTATTTATTTTTTTTTAAAGATTTTATTTATTTGACAGACAGCGAGAGAGAGAGAGGGAGCACAAGCAGGGGGAGTGGGAGAGGGAGAAGCAGGCTCCCCGCCGAGCAGGGAGCCCGATGCGGGGCTCGATCCCGGGACCCTGGGATCATGACCTGAGCTGAAGGCAGACGCTTAACGACTGAGCCACCCAGGCGCCCCAATACAGAGCATTTTAAATTAATTTTAAATTTTAAATACTTAGTCCAAGATTACTTTTAATATATCAAAAAGAGGTTAAAATATCTACTCCTTTGTATAAATTTGTTTTGTCATTCAATAGCTATGAGAGAGAAAAAAACAAAACCAAAAAGGAGACTGATAGGATGAAGGAAAAAATGCCAATTCATGAATATTTTATAATATTAATATCATATCACCATATACTGTAATCTTTTGGATATAACCTTATTTTTTAATTTTTCAAATTAAAGTTATTGCCTAATGAAATATTTTGTTGAGTGGGAAGGAAAAATTTAATTATGAAGATTTTAAAGTATGATTTTTTCAAATATAAATAAATCATTTTCAAACTAATGTATATTAAGAAAATACTTGTTTCTTTAAGATCATCTTTTCATTTAGTCACTGAAAATGTCTTTTATTATCTCTGTAACTAAATTAAATCTACTCAGATTTATCTCTTTTAAACAAAATGAAATCTCAGATCTTTTTATCTTTTTTGGAAGTTACTGGGTGGTACATAATTTTCAGTCTGTCAAAGTCAGTTTTATATTTTGAAGAGAATAGTGGAGTTTGTTAAACAGATGGTAGATCACAGTCATTCTATCATTTCATAATTTGCATCATATTTCAGCTATGTGTTTATAAAATTTGAGACAAATTTACATTAAAAAATAAATATAATTCCAATAATATGATTTTTAAATATTAAAAAAAGAAAAAAACCTAAACATTAAGGATTAAACTAACTTTAATGCACCTGAGAGTCTTTTAGAATATTTTTGGGGGTCTGAAAGAAGTCATTTTTTTGATAGTCATTCTTTTGAAAAAGTCATTTTCAACTGTTCAATAAATATCATGGGAAATAATATTAAGTTATAAGAACAATTCAAGATAGTCATTTAAAATTTTTCAAGTTTCCTCCAAAGTTGACAATGATAATATACTTTCTTGTAAGATTGGGAACGTAACATTTTTTCAGGTATGCACATTTTACTTACTTTTTTTTTTTTTAATTTCCAAAGTGTCACTGAAAAAAGATTTTCATCCAATTACTGAAGACAAAGATGGCAGGACTAAGGGAGTTGTTGTCTTGAGAAGGCTTGGCTTTGAACCATTCTGCACTTCATTATCATCTAATCAAGCAGTCAAGTTTCCTCACCTCTAGAATTCACATTCTGCTGATTATCATTTAAATACATTAATTGGTTACACTGTAATTTCTGACTAGACCAGTATGAACAAAGAACTGTTACTGTTGGCTCATTCACGGTTTTACTCCCTTTTGTGTAGTTGGCTAAGAGATTCCCTCCAGATTTCTCTATCATCACCTACACAGCTCTCCCACTGGCTATAAAATACTGCAGCAGCTTGTAGGTAATTGATCAGACAAGTGAACTGTAAAATATTCATTTTCTACTTCAACTGCCAGATAAATCTCTTGGGAAGAGGATGAAAATATTGCTTATGCACATCAGGGTCGGGAGAGTAATAACAAGGTTGCTGATAAGCAGGGGTCCACTACACAGCTAATACTTAATTCGGCGCTATGCCAGAGACTGAAAGCATTCAGCATCCCTTTGCCTGAAGCTACAAGTCTCATTATACACTCAACCTGAGGCATCAACATCAGTGCCGTAGTCATGTTGCTCAAAGGATAGTGCTTCCTCTTTTAATTAATCAGGTTCATCTTGGCATAACATGCCAAATAGCCAATTAACACTTAGCTACTGTAACCAACATGCTAAACACGAAATTGCTAATGAAATGAGAGTTGGTAGAAAGGTAGCTGTGCAAAGGATTGGAAAGCAGGTTGGCTGGGTTTTCTTTGGTTTTTATTTTATTTTATTTATTTATTTATTTATTTATTTATTTATTTATTTATTTAATAGCGTTTGTGTTTTGGTGTTTGTTTTTTTTTTTTCTTCCTTTACTAGGTTTCCTTCCTCTCTGCCAACTTTTCAAATAACTGTCAAGCTACTTTCATTGGAAGTTGTTAGATGTACTGTGTACTCAGACTAGTTAAGCTAAAGCAAAAAGTAGTACATATTTTAATCCTTTGCTCTAGGGGTTTTAATAGTGAAAAAAAAATGCTAAGAGACATTTTCCTTGGTCTTGTCCCTATTTCATATCTGTAACAGCTTTTTAAGGAGTCTCAAATCAGTGAAATATAAACCTAAAATAGTTATTTTCTTCTACAATCATCACTTTCACCAGAGCTTTGATATATTTTCCTTTCCTATCCTGTAATGGAATCTCAGGCAGATTTTAAAAACAGTCCAGAAACTTTGGTCATTAAAATGTAATGAACTTTATAAATTAAATTATAATCTTGTTTTCAAAATCATCTATTTCTCTCTCTATAGCAAAGGCATGGGTCCTTTCCTCTTTCCACTGAACCTGGGTTCTCCAATGTAGATGAACTGGGAAGGAAAAGGGGGATTGGTCACAGTCACATTGCTCCCTCCTGTTTCTTGGACTAACTCTGATGAAATACTGATGCCCTTTTCTGGAAAGTTTCCAAAGGATGGTTCTCAGAAGAACACTCCATTGGAGATCTTGTGGAATCTCTCCACTAAACAATTCTCTGTTTGTAGAAGGTCCAGTTCTGACTCAACTCCTTCCAAGGGTCTACTCATCTCCTGCCCTTTGGCACATATGCTCTTGCTGAGCTCCTCCTGCTTTTAGATGGAACACCAGCAAGATAGTCCATGCTTTTGTGGTATCTACTTGACTTTTGAAGGGAAACATGCATTCCTTTCCATACCACATTACAGGGCATGTGCAGCTCCCCCACCATCCCTTCTTTCTCTCCACTACCTCTCTTAAATTCTCTCCCCTGCTCAGACAGGTGTAGCGTTTGGTTGCCTAAGCAGACATCCAGGTAGGGAGTGGAAAGTTTATCCCCCTTACTTCAGGCACTCCAAAGATCTTTGCTCTACAGGTCATTTTCTTCCCTCTGTACTCTGTTGTCTTGAGATGGAAAAGAAGCACTCTCCTCTCCCTCTATCTCATCAACAAGGTAATGAGTTTACCAATATGTTGTTTAGGGAAACGCTGCATGGTTCTCTCCATAAACCTGGACTCTCCCTCTCAGCATCTCTCTCTCTCTCTCTCTCTTTTTTTTTTTAAAGATTTTATTTATTTATTTGACAGAGAGAGACACAGCAAGAGAGGGAACCCAAGCAGGGGGAATGGTAGAGGGAGAAGCAGCCTTCCCACGGAGCAGGGAGCCTGATGCGGGGCTCAATCACAGGACCCCAGGATCATGACCTGAGCCAAAGGCAGACGCTTAATGACTGAGCCATCCAGGTGCCCCTCAGCATCCTCTCTTATAAAGTCAAGAAAGTTTGTAGTGGGGGCAAGGGGGTTTCCTTAACTCTTAATAAACTATGGCAAATGTTCCTGGTCTCAATTCTTAGCAGTAATCAGTAGTTTGCCAAGTACTGTTGTTTTTAGCTCTGAGCCGCACTGATGATTCTGAGGCAACAAGAAAAAATTCACTCCATATCCTTTTATATATCTAATCTGTGCTAAGAAGCTTAATGGAAAACCAAAAAGCAATCAGAAAATGCCTGCACTGTCTTCCATCTGACTTTATTCCTTATATAAGAAAGGAAAATTGGAAAGATAGTTAAAAACAAGAGCTTCATGTTTAAAATTGCATCTGGCTAGTGGAAGGGTCAGAGAATATGAATTTTTCTTCCTGAAAATGGAGTTCTCCTCCATCAGCCTTCTCTTTCTATATGTTTCAAAGTCTAACTTCAGCACAATAAACACATACCTGTATACTTTCTTTCTGGTTTATGTCATTTTTATGTTTGTGGATTCAGTGATATTGGAGAAATGAAATACCTTATAAACATTCTGATACTGGCAGGCTCACTCTATTTTCAAGGAAGAAATCATTCATGGCCAACCAATTATATGTTTAGTTCCATTTAATTGTCATCAAAATTAGTAGAAATCACCTCAACATTTTGGCAACAAATAAGAATGGATGGATGATGGATGGATGGGTGGATGGATGGTATATGGATGGATGGATGGATGGATGATATATGGATGGATGGATGGATGGTATATGGATGGATGGATAGATGGATGGATGGGTGGATGGATGGTATATGGATGGATGGTATATGGATGGATGGATGGTATATGAATGGATGGATGGAGTTTCCACATCCTCTCCAATCAACAATAACAAAGGCAGGTAATTGGGGGAAAGAGCCTCACTACTTGATCAGAACCATAGTAAAGAAGGGGAGAATGGATATGGGTGTGGCAGCCAGCAGTATCTGCTCAGAGGGGATTTACATTTTGTTCTTCACAACCTTTTATATTTTGCTGATGCTCTACAATATATATGCCACTTTTATGATTATTAAAAGAATTAAGTTGATAAATATGTTTTTGAAGACCAAAAGACTACAATTATATAGAAGCTTATGTACTGAAAAAAAGGATACACTAAAATGTTAGCACTGCCTAGTTCTAAGTAGAAACAATTTGAGTACTCTTTCCTTTTTTTCTATTTTTAATTTATTTTTCAATTATTTTATAATGAACATGCAGGTCTTTTCTAATGAGGAAATTTATTATTAAAATTAATTTTATTTTTCCAGTAGCTCTTAAAGTGATTAAAATTGTAGTCACATTCTGCAAGTCTGTTGAAGGGGCATTAGATTACAGCTTAAGATGTATATTGGATATGCCAATATCATGTAGTCAACCGAGTCATGGCCTCCTAGGGGAGACAAATTGAACACCACAGGTTTTTAATACTAAAGCAAGTACATTAGAAAGAGATGCAACAGTGATGGTACAAATAAAACAAATCAAAGTTTCTTAAAGCAGAACAGTTGCTCAGTTGTTAACCTAAGTTATAAATGTTCTCATATATAGCACCTTCTGATAATTTGAAATAAATTCTAGAAATAAAAATTATAACCACTCAATACATTTACTTACAGGGCTTTTTAACATGCCCCTTAGAATGTTTTCAGAAACTGTAGAGCCTACGTGCCCCTTGAGATTTATTTCCTTTCCACTGAAACAATTTTTGATAAAATAACCTTAAAGCAAGATAATATTTTAATTTCTTCTATAATTCTCAAGTCCTTATTTTATTGCAGACATTCTTTTTTTTTTAGTATTTTAAATGGAATATTTAAGGCATACAAAATGAAAAATATAATATACTAATTCATGTGTTCATGTGTACCTTAAGAAAAATTTAAAAAGTTTCCAACAGACTTCCTGTTTCCAGTTCCTTATATAAGGAGCTCAAAAGTCACCACTTCCTCTTCACAAGTAAAAAGTTTAATAGACTGCAAAATCAACAATGCTTCCTGGATCCATAAGAAAGGGGAGGGCATAGGAAAACAACCGCCCCCAAGATCAGAATGACAGTGAGGCATATCCGGGGAGTTACAGCTAACTGGAAGAGAGACTCAGGAGTGGAAACTGCAGAGGGAACCAGTAATTGGTAGGAAAACCTGAACTGTAATTTGTGAATTGCTGGGGGCTTAGTGTGGACAACTCGAAGAGTTACAAACTGCATAGGGACCCAGACATAGAGGAGCCGCCGCAATTTTATGACATTTACCTTGAGGAGCTCAACTGGGTTTTCACACTAAATATCAGAGAAAAATCCTCTCATGCTTCTAGCAGGGAGAGAGGGAAAGAAACCATTTCGAAATATGCCAGGGCACTCTATTCTTCTTAACAGGACCTCAGAAGAAAGAAGTTCACAAGACCATAATCTGCTGGGGAATGATAGGGACCTAACTGACCTAGAGAAAGGGAAATGTCCAACTCCAGTCAGCTCTAACCTTCAGTGAGAGAATGGAAATACCAAAGGACAGCCCACTCTAGCCTTCCTGTCCACCTGAGGGGTGAGAAAAAAATGAGAACATTTGTAAAGTTCACAGTCCAGAGGCATAGGCTCACTAAAAGAGAGATCTTATTTTAGGATTACAGAACAAGTCCCCTCCCCCGACACCTTATTACCACATACCACATTTACAGGGTTATTTACAACAGTTACTTTTTGCTCATTATGTCATGTTTGAATATGATAAAAAAATTGCAAGGCATAACAAAAAGCAAAAAATACAATTTGAAGAAACAGCAAGTGTTAGAATCTGACCTGGCAGGGATGCTGGGATTGTCAGGTTTCTATTATTTATTCATCACTTAATTATTCTTTAGGTTGTTACATGAGAGATTTCAATACACATTCTTAGCAATTACAGTAAATTACAAATAAATATCTCTTTGACAATACTCGTACCTTAGGCTACTTTAATTTTATTTACTCCCTCCAATCTTTTGTTATTATTGTCATTTATTTTATTTATTTATTTATTTATTTATTTTATTATTATTATTTTTTAAAGATTTTATTTATTTATTTGACAGAGAGAGAGATAGCGAGAGCAGGAACACAAGCAGGGGGAGTGGGAGAGGGAGAAGCAGGCTTCCCGCCGAGCAGGGAGCCCGATGTGGGACTCGATCCCAGGACCCTGGGATCATGACCTGAGCCGAAGGCAGACGCTTAACGACTGAGCCACCCAGGCGCCCCATTGTCATTTATTTTATTTAAACATATATTGTATCCCTCATAATATATCATTTTTTACTAAAACTATTACCTAGATTGTCCATATATTTATCCTTCCCTCTACTTTTTATTCATTTATGCATTTATACTTTTATACATTGTTATGCCTATCAATAATCATTTTAAGAACTCTCCTTAGTATTGTCTAATTAGTGAATGTCTGCTGGTGAAGATTTCTGTTTTTGTTATTCTAAATGTTTCTTTTCACCTTACTCTTTAGAGTTTCTTCAATAGGAATGAAATTCCCAGTTGGCTGTTTTTATCTTTCAGCAATCTGAAGATACCATTCTATTGTCTTTTGGCTTCCATCATTTCTGTTGAAAAATCAGGTTAGATCCTGTTTTTGCTTCTTTGAAGGGAGTGTGTCTTTATTGTCTGACAGCATCTAAGACTTTCTCTTTGTTTTTAATTTTCAACAATTTTGCTATTATATGCCTGGCTTAGTTTGTTTTGAAGTTGCTTTGGGTTGATAATGGTTCCTCAAATTATGGCTAGATGTCTAATTTAGAAAATTCTTAGCTATTATCTTTTTAAAAATTATTTCTGCCACTGCCCCCTAATCTCCTTTTTCTAGGACTGTAAATATATATGTATGTATATATGTATACATATATGTGTATATATATATATATACATATATATATATAAATTACTGTCTTACCTGTGTTATCATACTTTTTATTTTTTCAATTCTTTTTGTTTTTGCTTCAGCCCTCATATTTTCTACTGTTCTTATCTATTTATTAATTTTCTCTTTTGCTTTGTCTAATTGTATGTTAAATCTATCTATTCTGTTCTTAATTTTAGTTGCTATGTATTTTAGGTCTGGATTTCCATTTGATTCTGTTTTTCTAAATTTAGGTTTTCTGATATATTTTTCCATTTCTTAATCTCTTTTCTTCAACTTATCAATAGCAATTATTTTTAAACTGATTTCTTATATCTCCAGTATTTGGAGGAAATATAGATCTGTTTTTATCATGTTTTTCTTTTGATCCTGTCTACTCATATGTCCAGCACTTTTTGATGAATATAGTTACAACTTAGGAAAAATAGTTATCTCCGGACAATATGTTCTTCATTGAGAGATTAACATTTATTTCTGACAGAGAAAACACATATCTTCTTAATTTAATCAGTAAGTGAGAAGATTCAAGATGAGTTTCAAAACTTTTAAAGCCTTATCTATTTACACTAAGTCCTATAGTTTCTTAGAGAGTCTCAGTTTTGGTGAGCCCTAAGCTCTAGTTTTTATCTCTCCTGAATTTGAGAGGGCTGTATGCTTGGTTTATCTTTTCTTCTACTTACCTGTAAATTTCCATTCAGGTGCTCAGCCTCTCTTCCCCTTATGAATCTTCAAATGCCACAAGGGGAAAAACTGTTCCCAAACTGCTAGGTTAACTTGAATGCATTTCTAATTCTAAGAGATCTTGGTATGTCAAATTTTGATGTCTTAGTAGCTCTCCCAAGACTTCAAAGCAATTCATTTTGCTTATTATCAAGTTTTACTAAATTCTCTCAGCAAGTTAATCCATCATAGCCGAAAGTAGAGTTTCTCTTATATATATTTTTTTTTTTCTCTAACATCTCAAAAGTCACTCTGGAGATTGTCTCCATTGGAAGATCCACTGGAGAAAATAAAATGAGTAGATCAACAATCTCATAACTCAAAACTCAGAAAAGATTCTTGAAAACAGGGATTGCATCTTATTTATCATTGAGATATAGCATTTCTGACAGAAAATAGTGTACAATAGACACTGAGCCTTTTTGATTGAATTAAATTTCAGTGTTTAAGTGAAAATCCTCATATTGTTTGCAAAGAAGGTCAAGATCATTTTAGCTTTTTCATTACAGCCTCTCAGAGCTGCTCTTCTGATAACTGTTAATCAATATTTTTAATGGTATACTGGGACTTCCCACCCTAGCAACTTTAGTACTGTACATTTCCTCACTCAGTCTAACAAAACCTCCTAAACTGATTTATTTCTTTAAAGCCTGTTTTCTCCTATGAAATTAATTTTTGCTAATAAGATAATAAGGATCAAGTTTCACGTAAATAATCTAAAGACCATGCTTCAACACAGTCATTTTTTAAATATTTTTTATAATATATGAGTTATATAGAGGGTAGCCGTCCATGATTAGGGTGGAAGGCCTAAACCCTTGATCTTTTAGTTTCTCCATCATACCTACAACAGGCTGTACCTTCCTCCTAAATGTTGTCCTTGGTGCTTTGGGGAATACAAATGCACCACTGCTTTAAAGAAAAAGAAAAATATATAAAGGAAAGAAAAAAGGAGGGGAAGAAGGAAGAGATTAAGAAGAAGGAATGCAGCAAACAATGTGTTGCCTCTAGCAGACCAAGAAGTTTTCAGTGAAGCATGGTAATTGGTAAATTCTTAAATGTTTAGTTTAGATATGGGCTGATGATCCATGTATATTATTATAAGAGAGAAAGCCTGAAAATCATTTCTGTTCACTTTCTATTTTGAGCTTGTGCTTTAATTTAGAGGTTGAAATAATCATTCCTTTCTAAACAAAGTGCCCACAACCTTTGTGAAAATAGTCAGCTCTGATAGATACATGATGGCCCACCATTTGGTTATTCCAGCTCTGGTTTGCTTAGGGTTCTCATTGTTCTGGCTGCAGGTGTAGAGGTAGATAAATGAAGATAGGTAAGCACATGAAGGATTCATTTCTGAAGCAGTCACAATATTTTTTAAGGAAGCACAAAAAAAAAAATAGGCAAAAAACCCCCATGAATTATTTTTTGTTCAACTTATTAAGTATAGAGGTAAGAATCATGTAAAATGAAGTAAATGATAAAGTTGAAGAACTAGAATTATATTTTAAACTTCATCAGTGTTATTTCCTATGAGTTTAGTAACATGAAAAAGTCTCTTTGAACCAAAACATTAGAACCATAAAGTTCACTGATCATATCATACACAAAGCAAGAGAAATGAAAGTAGAAATGTTTAGCTTAATTTTCCTGTCTTTAAGTATAGGATGAAGTAAAATATGATGCATTTAATATGCATTAATCACTATATCTTTTCTGCCATCCTTTTCATTGATGATACTAATGAAATTCAGAAAAGACTCTTTTCTAAAATGTGCAAATGTCTTATAGGAACTGAGTTTTGTGTTTTTTAAATGTCTTTATAACTGATACAAGACTGCCTGCGGGTTCTCTTTGAGAAATGAGAAGCATTAAAATAGGATGAAGAAAAAAAGTATCTTCTTTCTCAGCCTGTCCATATTCCTACTTTTAAAAAAATGTTTGAAAACAACTTCATTATTTTCAGTTATAATCGATGTACTTTTTAAAATTCAGTGTGAATGAAGAAAATGTAGTTAGACTCAAATGTTCTTATTAATAAGTCTACACTTTCAAAGGAAAATATAAAATACAGTCCTAAAAGAGACCTGAGAGAACCCTCTCTCCAATTCCATTGATCTTAAACCTGCTAATCCCATCCTGTCTTACCTTGTGATTTAAAATATAGGTCTGTCAGGTTAAAATCTGCTCATTAATTTTCATCTTTATATGCCCCTGGATTTTGAATCTGACTTTGGCTATGGTTCTTCCCTCCCATTGTGCTTTCTGGAACTCTTATTTCATGGCTCACAAACACCTACATAACTCTATCCCATTGAAAAAACTCTAGTTACAATCTCATAATTTTGATCAAAATTTGGATTTCCCTGAAGATATGACTTTCTAGACCATTTTCTTTTGACCCTTGAGTAAAGATCTCTGCTCATTTGAGATTCATGCCATATTGCTGATTTATGCTCTGCCATCCTCATCTACCTCCCATTCTTATCAGGGTTTTTTTTGTTGTTGTTGTTTTGTTTGTTTGTTTGTTTCCATTTACTAAGGCTTTGGAGTCTGGTCTGCAGTCTTACAATAGTGCAAGATGACAAAAGTGTCCATGTAATGACCTGTCCAAAATTCAGCCTATAGTGCCTTGATTTCTTTAATTCCCATGGGAATTCTGAAATTTACTCTTTTTTCATCCTTAACCATAAGGTGCTCATCTATGAAACTTGTGATAGAGAATATTCCTTCCACACCTGCTCTTTCACTTCATCCAAACCTCTAAACTGTTGTCCTTTTCACTTTTAATTGAACATTTTAAAATGTTTTTCATTGTGTTGTAATTATGGTAAATCAGTAAAATTATGGTAAATCAGTGTAATTATGGTATACCAGTTTTCTGGTAATAAATATTAATTTTATTTGCTTCCTTTGATAAGGTATGGGAAATAGACTTGACTATCTGTTGAAGTTTTTTTCTGAACTTTTTCTCTTCTTAAGATATTTTTGGCCATGAATTCTTTGGAGATTATCTTTGAAAAAAATTTTTCTCATCCATTCTAAATTATTTTAAAATATTGAATGTTTATCCTAAGTGATATACAATGACTAACTGCATCTGTTTTTGAAGATAAAGAAAAATAATATATGAATTTACTTTAAGTCTCTTTGGAAGAATTTCTCTAACCCCAATCATCCAGTGAATAGATTTTAAATTAAAAAGTAAGTCAAATATTAAAATCAATCCAGTTGTCAATTGCTTATCTGAGTAATCTTTGGCCCAACTCCCAGTGTTTCAATAACCTCCAATGATTTCTGAATCACAAATAATGACAAATCATGTGAAAGAATCCAACATATTTTTAACAGACTCCATAGCTTGCTGCATGTTTCTGTTGGAATTTAATACTATTTAAATAAATTTGACAATATGGAGGAAAACTAGAAGGATGAGAGTGCCCTCTAAAATAACCATATGGATTAATAAGTTATGAGTTGATATTGTTCCATGGATGCTGAGAGAAGTCACATTTCCTGGGTCATAGACAAAAGACAATTTATTACTCAGAGTAACAGTAGTAGGCAGAGTAACATCATTGCACTGCTTTCCCAGAAGCCAAATCTTACATGAAGAACCATGTAGAGCCTGCTTATGCAGGGGCAAATCAGAGGAGAGGATTTCTGAATTTAGGAAATCTGCCATTTATCTAGCAAGCAATAAGCAAGCCTGTTCTTTTCCATTGGGTAACATAGGCACAGTTCATGATTACTTAATGCATTCTTGTGGTACATTATCTCACTCTTCAGAAAAAAATAATTAAACTGATTAAACAATTCTGAGAAGTAGCACTGGTGAAAGAGTGCTCATGGCCCCTTTGGATTCTGGGCAATTAATCAGGATGTGTGGGAGCAGGGACCATGGAGGACTGCTTTCCAAAGTTATACCTTCACTTACTTTATAATATTTTATAAATGTATTTAAAGGTATTACACAGAGAATGGACTATTTCAAGAAAATTTTGGATCTTTTTCCATTTTCCACAAAATTTCATCACCATTAAACACTAAGTATGCCATAAGAGTGTGCACACAGATGTCTTCATTTTTCTCATTATACTTACTTCCCCAGTTTTCATCTCATGTTATCTGAATTATCAAAAACATGGCCACATATTTCATTCAAAATACACACAATTTTCTGCTTGTTAAGCTTTTTACAACCTTGTATAAGTTGGATTCAGGGTATCATTCAGGAAACTTTAAATAGCCTGTGACATTTTCTATGCACTTGTCACTCTTTTCCCACCATCAATCCTAACATTTGTTTCTAGAGTTACATACCTCAAGTAATCAATTACTTCCATTTTTATGTTTAGAGTCATTCTTCCCGGTCTTATCTTGACTGGGTTGCTCCAAAATTCATTCTATGAGTATCATTCTGGGACTTTTCGTTCTCATCACCCTGCAAATTCACTTCACTTTCTTCTGTTTGGATCCTCTAGGTTCTAAATCACATATTTTCCTTCACTTATTCCTTCTTCAATATTCCTTCTTTCTTCATGCAGATCAAGTTTCTGACTTACACTATTTCGCTTCCCTCTGTAGAACTTCTTTTAATATTTCTTGAAAGGTATGTCCATTTGCAACAAATTCTCTCTTTTTTGGGGAGAGGAGGAGTCTGAGAAAGTATTTCTTCTTCATGTTTGAAGGATAATTTCTCAGGGTAAAGAATTCTAGGTTGGTGGGTCCCCTCCCATTAACACTTTACATATTCACTCTATTCTCTTCTTCTTTGTATGGTTTCTGAGGAGAAATCAGATTTATTTCTTTTTTTTAAAAGATTTATTTATTTATTTATTTGACAGAGAGAGAGACAGTGAGAGAGGAACACAAGCAGGCAGAGTGGGAGAGGAAGCAGGCCTCCTGCCAAGCAGGGAGCCCGATGCAGGGCTCGATCCCAGGACCCTGGGATCATGACCTGAGCTGAAGGCAGACACTTAATGACTGAGCCACCCAGGTACCCCTCAGATTTAATTCTTATCTTTGTTCCTCTATAGGCATGATTTCCACCCCCCACCCCGGCTTCTTTCAGGATTTTTCATCTTTGATTTTCAGTAGTTTGAAATTATACACTTAGATGTAGTTTTTTTGGCTTTTTGTTTTTTTGTTTAGATTTTATCCTGCTTGGTGTTCTCTGAGTTGCTTGGATCTGTGGCTTGGTTTCTGACATTAATTTGGGGGAAATTCTCAGCTATTATTTTTCAAATATTTTTTCTGTTTCTTCCTTCTATTTTTGGTATCCCATTACACATATGCTTTACCTTTTTTAATTGCTGCACAGTCCCAGTCCTTAGATATTCTGTTCTGTTATCTTCAGTCTTTGTTTTCTTTGCTTTTCTGTTCTTAAGGGTTGTCTTGTTATATCTTTTATCTCAGTTATTCTTTAGTCAGTCATGTCCAATCTACTAATAAACCTATAAAAGGCATTCTTCATTTATGTTGCAATATTTTTTATCTTTAGCATTTTTTTTTTTTTTTGGTTCTTTCTTAGGATTTCCATCTCTCTGCTTACACTGCCCACTCGTTCTTGCAGCCCTTAGCATATTAGTCGTAGTTTACTAAATTCCCAGTCTGATAGTTCCGACATCCCTGCCATGTCTGTTTCCAGTGGTTGCTCCCTGTCTCTTCAAATTGAGCTTTTTGCTTTTTTGGTACACCTTATAATTTTTTCTGGACATCCAGACATAATGCACTGGGTATAAGGAACTTTTATAAATAAACCTATAGGAATATGGTGGTAAGGTATGGAAGGAGGGGAAGAATTTTATAGTCTTATAATTAGGTCTCATGTCAGATACTTCTGAAAAGGAAAACAGGATATATCAGGCTATCCAGCTGAATCACTTATCTGATGTGCAATTTTGGAAAGTGTTTTATCTCTGTAAAGATATATTCAATTTAAATAAGAGAATTTCTATAACCATCAATGTGGCAGATTAAATTAAAAAAAAAAAGATTTTTATTTATTTATTTGACAGAGAGAGACACAGCGAGAGAGGGAACACAAGCAGGGGGAGTGGGAGAGGGAGAAGCAGGCTTCCTGCCGAGCAGGGAGTCTGATGCAGGGCTCGATCCCAGGACCCTGGGATCATGACCTGAGCCCAAGGCAGACGCTTTATGACTGAGCCACAGACGCTTAATGACTGAGCCACCCAGGCGCCCCGATAAAATGCATTTCTTATTGGTATGATTAAGTGTAGTTTTCACAATTAGTTGATACATATTTTGATGGACATTTCAGAATGAAGCTAGTTTTAGCAGTAATTCTTTTCCTGGTTTTTTGTTTGTTTATTTTTTTGTGTGGGTGGGGTTAGTAAATGGAATCATTGAAAAATCATAGTCACAAAAATTGGTGTAGAAAAAGAAAGGGAATTTTCATAGCAGTGTTATTTCATTCTTTGAACATTGTGTGGACTTCATGCCAAAAGTCACATTGTGACTTGGCCATCAAACATTATTTTTCATGAAGTAATAAAAGTCAATTTGGTTCCATTCTAATTTTTTTGAACTAAGCAAAAATTGGAAAGCATTGAAATTGCTGAATTATTTGTTACCCTATCTTTAGAGTCATTGATTTTCTCACCAAAGACCCAAATAAGCCCTTTATATGGCAGGCCAAGGGTTTCAGTATCCATGGAAATGAACCTTACAAGATAGGGGATCAATGGGACTTAGACCTTTGCATATTAAATTAGGAGAAAGATAATTTCAAAAAGGGTGGTAGGAACTGAGAACAGTAAAGTTGCTATCAGGTCGTTAAGTTCTAGGAGAGTGGTGAAGAATAAGGATCTGGAAATGGAAACCCTGTTTTTGGAAAGTCTTTCTGTATCCCCACTTGTGCAAGTGCTATAGATTGAAGACTGTTGTTCCTGTCAACCTGAAAATTCTGTTAAGAAATACTAAAAAAATGTAGCAATCTTAGAAAGACAAAGCTGGGCTCAAAAGACTATAAAGAAAATTCCTACTGGTCACAAAGAATCATAAAAAGAAATCAAAGGAAGGCCCTGAAGCAATGGTTGGAATTTAGTATCATTTGAAGGAAAGAAAATAAGGCCAAGATCTTGAGTTAGGAAGGAGTTAATAGTGGTATCACCACAGAAACCCGAGTTTATAAGTCAATAAATGTAGGTAATTAACAAGGAAAATTTCTTGTCTTTGGACCCAGCACAAGTTGAAAAATAATTATCTGAGAATTTATGAAAAGGATGGTCTTTCAACAAAGGGAGGCAGGGTTGACTTTGTAGTAGCTATATGGTTAGGGACCACTCAAAAGATAATCATGAAAGGTTGTTCCAAAATTCTGATAAACCTGAGCAAACACTAACCTGCTCTAGAGAGACTAGTCTTCAGGGGTTACCAATAGTTTTGCAGTTTGCAGACATTAATATATGAGCACACAGACAAAAATGATTAAAATCACAAAGAAAATTCCACAATATAGAGGAGTCAGCAGATGCTACTAATACAAGAATTAGATAACTGGAATAGGGATATGTCATATAGTGAACCTGATTTAGAGACTATAAATAAATACATTTAAAGTGATTTGAAACATAAAAAAAGGGAATGAAAACATATAAGAAAGGATTCTGGAAAGAGGAAGGCAATAGAATAGTTGTTTTTTTATAGCTATTAAATTTCTATGAGTCTCCTAAAAACAGAGCTCTTAATATCAAAACCAGAGATCCATGGATAAGCTATACAACAAAAGTGGGTCACAGGTTATTCTCATGAATCTACAAATTCAGCAGATAGGAGCAAACCACAGGCAGCCTCAATCTACATAACATCAGCATCTGTTCCAGAGGAAATGGAGAGAAAGCGAGGACTTTCCCCTCCCCAAGTTACCAACAGACTGATTGTCTCCACTGTTCCACTTACCATTGGGCAGTGCTCCCTGCAGTTCTAACTCCTGCCAGAGGACCCTCGGATCTGGTCGCACTGATTCCTTTCCAAGGTTCTCCAGTCTAGCAATGGTAGAGACTTCCTGATTTTTTTTTTTAACACCTGAATGATGGTTTTTAGTTCTATCCGTGGTGTAATCAATTCTCTGTATCAAAATCTTTCTGTTTAAACAAATCTGAAATATTTCTTCTTTCCTGGCTTGACCTTAGTTGATATACTCTGACTTCATATCTATTGGCTTTTTAGTCAATAGGAAGCAGAATGTTGAAAATAATGAAGAATGGGGAAACATACGTGGTATCTCTGGCAACAGGTGCGTCATCTCCATGGCACTAGCTTCAGGCATCCACAGTCGTTCTAGCTGGGGGTTCATGGCCAGTGGGCTCTGCTAACACCACCTCCCTTCTTTGTGCATCCAGCCTAGGGTTCATAGCAGCTTCCTGCTGTGGCAAATCTTTCTCTTATCTCACCATTTTCTGTTTGGCTTCTTATCATATGCATCAACTCTGTAAGCAATTCCTTGTATTATATTTTACTTTGAACACTTAGAGTATTTATATTCTTGGCATGATTCTGACTGATTCAGTTTCTTTATAATAAATAAAGTTGTTACCCACATCAAACAGAAAACAATACTGGAGGAAAATGAGCAGGTAATTGCTACATAATCCTATTCAAAAGAGCATGGGAGACATCCCCAAATAATTTCTGGAACTTTAAATAAGGGGTCAGATTTTCATGGAGTTAATAGAGGTAGAGCCTATATGGTTTGTACCTGCCATTTTCACTAATTTTATCTAGACTGAAATATTTGAGGAAATTCTATGCCAATCGATTTGAGTCCTTTTGCATAAAGATGTTAACAGATTTATTACAGTTCTATTAGCCAATATTAATTTTATATTTTTTCTATTTTAATTGGCCATTCTCTTTAATCATAATAAAGATACCATTTTTTTGAAATTTGAATATTAGACATCTATCTAAAGACTACGAAAGCTGTTTATTGTTTCAGATTTTGAGCATATAGTGGATATGTATGGAAGGTATTCTTCTTTCAAGCTTATGACATGTTGTGTTTGCAAATTATGTTACCTTTAAATAAAGAGTTTAATTAAATTTTAACAGATGAATACACAATATAAATTCAGTATGAAGCCTATGATGCTACATTATGGCCAAGACCAAGACTTGGTCAATGATCTGATCTGCTTTGATTAAGTGTGACCTTTTCCTACACCAAGTTCAGAGGTAACTCAATTAGTGTGACATCTCTTGTGGATCTATGTGACTTTAATGACAAAGTAAAAAGGATAAAAAGGAAAATACATATCACAGCTTTGCAAAGTGAAAATGTGATTCATTTTTTTCCATTTTAATTTGTGTTTTTCCATTCAGAATTCTGTCTTGAAGCATATTGTCTGTTATCACATTAATAAATATAAACTATGTATAAATATCTTAAGGGAGTTTTCAAAGATACACATGTATATCTGTGAGATATTCTAATTACTTAGTCTCTGGCAGATTGTTCCATAAAATTACATTAATTTAATATTTTTATATCGTGGTATGGGTTGAATTGTATCCTCTCTCCTCTGCAAAGACATATTGATGTACTAACCTCCAGTACCTATGAGTATGACCTTAGTTGGAAAAAGGCTCATTTCAGATGACCAAATTGAGATTAAGTCATTAGGGTGGGCCTGAATCCAATATGACTGTGTCTTTTTATTTTTATTTATTTTTTAAAATTTTTTTATGTAATTTATTTTTATTTTTTTAATTTTATTTTATTACATTATGTTAACCACCATACATTACATCATTAGTTTTTGATGTAGTGTTCCATGATTCATTGTTTGCGTATAACACCCAGTGCTCCATTCAATACGTGCCCTCTTTAATACCCATCACCAGGCTAGCCCATTGCCCCACCCCCCTCCTCTCTAGAACCCTCAGTTTGTTTCTCAGAGTCCAAGGTCTCTCATGGTTCATCTCCCTGTACAATATCCCCCCCTTCATTTTTCCCTTCCTGCTATCTTTTTTTTTTAACGTATAATGTATTATTTGTTTCAGAGGTACAGGTCTGTGATTCATCAGTCTTACACAATTCACAGCACTCACCATAGCACATACCCTCCCTGATGTCTATCACCCAGCCACCCCATCCCTCCCACCCCCCACCACTCCAGCAACTCTCAGTTTGTTTCCTGAGATTAAGAATTCCTCATATCAGATCATATGATACATGTCTTTCTCTGATTGACTTATTTCGCTTGGCATAATACCCTCTAGATCCATCCACGTCATTGCAAATGGCAAGATTTCATGGGGGTTTTTTTGATGGCTGCATAATATTCCATTGTATATATATATACCACTTCTTCTTTCTCCATTCATCTGTCGATGGACATCTTGGCTCTTTCCATAGGTTGGCTATTGTGGACATTGCTGCTATAAACATGGGGGTGCACGTACCCCTTCAGATCCCTACATTTGTATCTTTGGGGTAAATACCTAGTAGTGCAATTGCTGGGTCATACGGTAGTTCTATTTTCAACTTTTGGAGGAACCTCCATATTGTTTTCCAGAGTGGTTGCACCAGCTTGCATTCCCACCAACAGTGTAGGAGGGTTCTCCTTTCTCCACATCCTCATAAACATCTGTCATTTCCTGACTTGTTAATTTTAGCCATTCTGACTGAGTGAGGTGGTATCTCATTGAGGTTTTGATTTGGATTTCCCTGATGCCAAGTGATGTTGAGCACTTTTTCATGTGTCTTTTGGCCATTTGGATGTCTTCTTTGGAAAAAAGTCTGTTCATGTCTTCTGCCCATTTCGTGATTGGATTCTTTGTTCTTTGGGTGTTGAGTTTGATAAGTTCTTTATAGATTTTGGATACTAGCCTTTATCTGATATGTCATTTGCAAATATCTTCTCCCATTCTGTCAGTTGTCTTTTGGTTTTATTGACTGTTTCCTTTGCTGTGCAAAAGCTTTTTATCTTGATGAGGTCCCAATAGTTCATTTTTGCCCTTGCTTCCCTTGCCTTTGGTGATGTTTCTAGGAAGAAGTTGCTGCAGCTGAGGTCGAAGAGGTTGCTGCCTGTGTTCTCCTTTAGGATTTTGATGGACTCCTGTCTCACATTTAGGTCTTTCATCCATTTTGAGTCTATTTTTGTGTGTGGTGTAAGGAAATGATCCAGTTTCATTCTTCTCATGTGGCTGTCCAGTTTTCCCAACACCATTTGTTGAAGAGACTGTCTTTTCTCCATCGGACATTCTTTCTTGCTTTGTTGAACATTAGTTGACCATAGAGTTGAGGATCCATTTCTGGGCTCTCTATTCTGTTCCATTGATCTATGTGTCTGTTTTTGTGCCAGTACCATACTGTCTTGATGATGACAGCTTTGTAATAGAGCTTGAAGTCCGGAATTGTGATATCACCAGCTTTGCTTTTCTTTTTCAACATTCCTCTGGCTATTTGGGGTCTTTCTGGTTCCATACAAATTTTAGGATTATTTGTTCCATTTCTTTGAAAAAAGTGGATGGTATTTTGATAGGGATTGCATTGAATGTGTAGATTGCTCTAGGTAGCATTGACATCTTCACAATATTTGTTCTTCCAATCCATGAGCATGGAACGTTTTTCCATTTCTTTGTGTCTTCCTCAATTTCTTTCATGAGTATTTTATAGTTTTCTGAGTACAGATTCTTTGCCTCTTTGGTTAGATTTATTCCTAGGTATCTTATGGTTTTGGGTGTAATTGTAAATGGGATCGACTCCCTAATTTCTTTTTCTTCTGTCTTCTGGTTGGTATATATAAATGCAACTGATTTCTGAGCATTGATTTTATATCCTGCCACTTTACTGAATTCCTGTATGAGTCTCCTGCTGGGTTTAGGCTTTATTTCCTGTTCTTTCTCCAGCTCCTTTAGGTGTAGTGTTAGGCTGTATATTTGAGACCTTTCTTGTTTCTTGAGAAAGGCTTGTATTACTATATACTTTCCTCTTAGGACCACCTTTGCTACATCCCAAAGATTTTGAACAGTTGTGTTTTCATTTTCATTGGTTTCCATGATTTTTTTTTAATCTTCTTTAATTTCCTGGTTGACCCATTCATTCTTTAGTAGGATGCTCTTTAGCCTCCATGTATTTGAGTTCTTTCCGACTTTCCTCTTGTGATTGAGTTCTAGTTCAAAGCATTGTGGTCTGAAAATATGCAGGGAATGATCCCAATCTTTTGGTACTGGTGGAGACCTGACTTGTGACCCAGGATGTGATCTATTCTGGAGAATGTTCCATGGGCACTAGAGAAGAATGTGTATTCTGTTGTTTTGGGATGGAATGTTCTGAATATATCTGTGAAGTCCATTTGGTCCAGTGTGTCATTTAAAGTCTTTATTTCCTTGTTGATCTTTTGCTTAGATGATCTGTCCAATTCAGTGAGGGGGGTGTTAAAGTCCCCTATTATTACTGTATTGTTGTCAATGTGTTTCTTTGCTTTTGTTATTAAGTGGCTTATATAATTGGCTGCTCCCATGTTAGGGGCATAGATATTTACAATTGTTAGAACTTCTTGTTTGATAGACCCTTTAAGTAGGATATAGTGCCTTCCTCATCTCTTATTATAGTCTTTGGTTTAAAATCTAATTTGTCTGATGTAAGGATTGCCACCCCAGCTTTCTTTTGTTGTCCATTAGCATGGTAAATAGTTTTCCACCCTCTCACTTTTAATCTGGAGGTGTCTTTGGTCTAAAATGAGTCTCTTGCAGACAGCATATCAACGGGTCTTGTTTTTTTATCCAATCTGATAGCCTGTGTCTTTTGATTGGGGCATTTATCCCATTTACATTCAGGGTAACTATTGAAAGATAGGAATTTAGTGCCATTGTATTGCCTGTAAGGTGACTGTTACTGTATATTGTCTCTCTTCCTTTCTGGTCTATGTTACTTTTGGGCTTTCTCTTTGCTTAGAGGACCCCTATCAATATTTTTTGTAGGGCTGGTTTCGTGTTTGCAAATTCCTTTAGTTTTTGTTTGTCCTGGAAGCTTTTTATCTCTCCTTCTATTTTCAATGTCAGCCTAGCTGGATATAGTATTCTTGGCTGCATATTTTTCTTGTTTAGTGCTCTAAATATATCATGCCAGTCCTTTCTGGCCTGCCAGGTCTCTGTAGATAGGTCTGTTGCCAATCTAATATTTCTACCATTGTAGGTTACAGACCTCTTGTCCTGAGCTGCTTTCAGGATTTTCTCTTTGTCTCTGAGACTCGTAAGTTTTACTATTAGATGTCGGGGTATTGCCCTATTTTTATTGATTTTGAGGGGGGCTTCTCTGTGCCTCCTGGATTTTGATGCCTGTTTCCTTCCCCAAATTAAGGAAGTTCTCTGCTATAATTTGCTCCAATATACCTTCTGCCCCTCTCTCTCTTTCTTCTTATTCTGGCATCCCAATTATTCTAATATTGTTTTGTCTTATGGTATCACTTATCTCTTGAATTCTGCCCTCATGATCCAGTAGTTGTTTATCTCTCTTTTTCTCAGCTTCTTTATTCTCCATCATTTGGTCTTCTATCTCACTGATTCTCTCTTCTGCCTCATTTATCCTAGCATTTAGAGCCTCCATTTTTTATTGCACCTCATTAATAGCCTTTTTGATTTCAACTTGGTTAGATTTTAGTTCTTTTATTTCCCCAGAAAGGGTTTCTCTAGTATCTTCCATGCTTTTTTCAAGCCAAGCTAGTATCTTTATAATCATCATTCTGAACTCTTGTTCTGACATCTTACTAATGTCTGTATTGATTAGGTCCCTGGCAGTCAGTACTGCCTATTGTTCCTTTTTGTTGAGGTGAGTTTTTCCATCTTGTTATTTTGTCCAGAGGAGAACAGATGAATGAAAGAACAAAATGCTAACAGGGTAACAATGACCCCAGAAAAATATACACTAAACAAATCAGAAGAGACCTGAAACTTCCAGAAAGTGATCGCTTTTCTGATCAGAGAGTTTCTGCTACTCTTTTCTTCGATCTCCTGTTGAGTTCGTAGGTGTTCAGAATGGTTTGGTACCTATCTACCTGACTTCCTGGGACCAGACAAAATCTAGGTCTCCTATGCCTCTGCCATCTTGCTCCTCCTCTGACTGTGTCTTTTTAAAGAAGGGAAGTTTGAACACAGGGAGGCACTGACAATCTCATTTCATGAGAGTTTACTTGTTTTGTGGCAAGAAGACTTTTCGGAGTATCTTACCCAACACACTGCTGAAACTATTCTGTTGACTATGTATTTTTAAACTACTGTATTTTAGAATCATTATTGCAAAAAGTACTTCCAAATTAGAACCTTTGCTACAATATTTAAATTTAAATGACCTCTAAAAATAAATTTAAAACATTTCAAATAGAAAAACTATCACTTAGGAAATGCAAACAAGAGGAACTTCAACTGGACAGCATTTTAAGACACTCAAAAGGTAATAGAAGGGAATTTAAAATTTTACATATGGATGTAAAATTATGTTAATATTTTAAAAACGTGCAGACATATAAACTTTCTTTTATTTAAAAGTATACCCTTTTAGGGGAACCTGGGTGGCTCAGTCATTAAGCGTCTGCCTTCGGCTCAGGTCATGATCTCAGGGTCCTGGGATCGAGCCCCGCATCGGGCTCCCTGCTCAGCAGGGATCCTGCTTCTCCGTCTCGCTCTGCCTCTCCCATACACTTGTTCTCTCTCTCAATAAAACCTTTAAAAAAATAAAAATAAAAAAATAAAAGTATCCCCTTTTAACTAAATTAATCTCTCTGGAAATTAAATTATTTTTTTCATTTTCTTCTTCTTGTCCCATACATTATTTAAAACAATTCTAAGGATGTAATAGCAACTCTGTGATTTGTTTATTTTTATAGTAACCACAATTGGCAACAGAAGACCTGCTCAAATATATAGAAGCTTATGCTAGATTTTTAAGATTTCACTTATTTATTTGAGAGAGAGAGAGAGAGCATGCATGTGCATGAGTGGGGGGGAGGGGCAGAGGGAGAGGGAGAAGCAGACTCCCCACTGAGTAGGAAGCCAATGTGGGGCTCAATCCCAGGACCCTGGGATCATGACCTGGGCTGAAGTCAGACGCTTAACTGACTGAGCATCCCAGGTGCCCCTATACTAGATTTTAAAAGCATATTTGCATAAAGGATCTTACATTCTGTGTAAATACATGTTTATTGTAAAATACCTATTGTGGAACCTGTAATGGGGACTTTTAGGTGACCTAAAAAATCAAACAACCCCTTTAGCAGTCATAGCTTGCTTTCTCAAATGTATATTTAAAGGGGTAAGAAGATTTGAAGTGAGTTTTTAACATCCTGGCTCTATAGCAAATCTCTTGTCTGTAGTTAAGGACTTTTAAGTTGTCTCTCTGGAAAGAAAGACAAGTATCTCCTAGTAATAGGATGACTGACTCTTCACAGAATTTCATTAGAATTCACTCTGAACCATTCTAAATCCCACAAGTATTGCACAATTTTCACTAAATTTACTAAGGGACAGAGTGGTGTGGGACAAATTCAAAAGACAATTCAATTCAACAGTATTGAGAGCAGAAGCTATTCTGGTATCAGATTTAGATTAGTTTTTAATGCCTATATCTGTATAGCATTGTATAATATTTAAGCAATTTTACAACCATTAATTCACCAACTGAAATCTTTAGGCTATTTTGAAAATGTGTTTATAAAGTGACTTGGAGGTTAGTGATCAATGAGGACCACTTTACTTGTTCCATGTTTTATAATTTTTTGCTTCTGCTTTTCCTTCCTTCTCTCTCTCCTTTCTTCCTTTCCTTTTCTTCAATTTTTACTTTTTAAATTATTCATTGAACATTGTGTGTTGGTAGCTGTATTCAATGTGAAGTAGAGCTATGGTCCCTAGATAATAACCTAGTTGGGCGGGGGGTGGGGGGGGCATTGAACAACATGAGAGGTTAAATAACAGTAAAGACCAGTGTATACTGTTATGAGAATAGTCAAAATGGCAATAAACTGCAGTGGTCATATCCTCCAAATATAAATACCTGCAAAACATATATGCTTGGTATAGCACATTCTACGTATTATCTTATTTAAAACGTAATCTTATTTTGTTCAAGGGAGTCTAGGAAGAAATAGATCACAATGGGCTGAGTGCTCAGTCAAAAACTTTTAAAGCGAATACACTTAGTCAAGGTTTTGGGTATAAATAGCATTTAAATAGGTAAATAAGAGTAAGATGGGCCTTCCAAGAGGGATATATAGTACAATAAATAAAATTACAGGGTTGGATATGAGAAGATATGTTTAGATGATGATGAATGTATTTGCCTGGTTGGAAAGCAAGGTTCTTTTTGTTTGTTCATTCAGTAAATCTTCTAAGAGACAAGCCTGGAAGTAAAGGTTGAGGTAACTTTTTTGGAGAGCCTTGGTACATACCTATAGGTAGGTATATATATAAACTATATATACCTACCTATATAATATATACCTATAGTTTAAAAACTATCGTGGATGCAGTTAATTGATTTGAGCAGATATTTAAAATGACAATAGACATGCTACAGAAAGATTAATCTTTTTATAATAAATTCTCTGACTACATGTTAATATGATTTTTTCAAGAAACTATATTTGTTTTAAAATTAAATTAATTTTCTTCTTAATGCATAAATATTAAGTCTATGAAGATTTCACCTGAAAATGATGCTTTACTGATATAATTGTTCCTTTAGTTAGAGGAAAATTTTATCTAAATTAAAAAATTAGAGGAAAAGAGCTACCTTAAAAAATTAATTGAAATTCATGTGAAAAGACTCTGCAACCAGAGTCTATGCCCTGAGAGCAGTAGGAGAGGCTTCAACAGGTAAAGTGAGTAATTCTTTATAGGATAGAGCTGAGAAAGGGTAAATACTCAGTATCTCCTTTAAAAACATAACTAATTCTATGTGGTCAATTAATCTTTGACAAGGTAGGAAATAATATCCAATGGGAAAAGGACAGTCTCTTCAATACACTGTGTTGGGAAACTGGATAGTAACATGCAAAAGAAAGAAAGTGGATCACTTTATTACACCACACACAAAAATAAATTCAAAATAGATTAAAGGCCTAAATGTGAGAACAGAAACCATAAACATCAAAAAAAAAAAAAAGAAAGAAAGAAAGAAAGAAATGTTCAATATACTGATTATGATTGTGGTTATACAAGTATATACACTCGTCAGAACTCACTGGACTGTAAGTTTAAAATGGGTGCGTTTTACATTATATAAATTATACCTCAATAAAATTTTAAAAGTTAAAAAAATAAATTAAAAAATAAAAAGATGGGGTGCCTGGGTGGTTCAGTCAGTTAAGCATCTGACTCTTTTTTTTTTTTTTAAAGATTTTATTTATTTATTTGACAGAGAGAGACACAGTGAGAGAGGGAACACAAGCAGGGAGAGTGGGAGAGGGAAAAGCAGGCTCCCCGCTGAGCAGGGAGCCCAATGTGGGGCTCGACCCCAGGACCCTGGGACCACGACCTGAGCTGAAGGCAGACGGTTAACTGACTGAGCCACCCAGGCGCCCCAAGCATCTGACTCTTGATCTTGGCTCAGGTCACGATCTTAAGGTTGTGAGACTGAGCCCCGTGTGGAGTCCTGCATCTGACTCCACACTGAGTGTTGAGCCTGCTTAAGATTCTCCCCCTTCCCTCTACCCTTCTCTCCCCCCAAAAAACAAAACAAAACAAAACAAGCAAAAAACCAGTGTTGGTGAAGATGTGGAGAAAAAGGAACTCCTGTGCACTGTTTGTGGGAATGCAAACTGGTGCAGCCACTGTGGAAAATAGTATGCAGGTTCCTCAAAAAGTTAAAAATAGAACTACCCTATCATCTAATAATCACACTACTAGGTATTTACCCAAAGAATATAAAAACACTAATTCAAAGGGATATATGCACCCCTGTGTTTATTGCAGTGTTGTTTACAATAGCCAAGATATGGAAGCAGCCCAAGTGTCCATTGATTGATGAATGAATACAGAAGATATGGAGTATATATATATATATATATATATACATATATGTATATATATGGAATATTATTCAGCCATAAAAATAATGAAATCTTGCCATTTGCAATGACATGGATGGAGCTAGAGAATATAATGCTAAGTGAAATAAGTCAGTCAGAGAAAGACAAATGCCATATTGTTTCACTCATCTGTGGAATTCAAGAAACAAAACAAGTGAGAAAAGGGAAAAAACAAGAGAGAAAAACCAATAAATTGACTCTTAATTATAGAGAACAAACTGATAGTTAGCAAATAGAAGGGGGGTAGGTAGAGGGGTGAAATAGGTGATGGGGATTAAGGGGTGCACTTGTCATGATGAACACTGGGTGATGTATGGAGTTGTTGAATCACTATATTGTACACTTGAAACTAATATAACACTGTAAGTTCTCTTTACTTAATGCCAACTGCATGAAACTACTTTTCTTTTTATTAGATGTTATACTTACCCAATTCCATATTCCATCAATATGTCCTAGCCTTAACCAATTATTGTAAAAAGAATCCAAATCTGATTTACAAGTAGAAGTCTCCTTCTGCAAATATTGCTATTAGTTTCCATGGATTCTTCCATATATCCACAAATTGTTACCTGATAGCGAATGAAGACATCGTCTATGCCTGTTGAGCCTAGATTTCAAAACCAGTATTTATTACTTGTTATTTCTCTGACTACCAATAGCTCTGTTGAAATAAATCTCTTGTTGGTCTTATGTGTTGTCACTTCTACCAATGGTGAAACCAGGTGTCTTTTGACATGCTTATTGATGAAGAAGATGGAGATCTGTTGTTCTTGCAAGTCTACTACTAAGACATGACTTTTACCCCAAACCCCCCAAATATTTGAGAATCACTGATTGAGGGAAAGAAAAGAAAGGTATAGTAAAAGCATCCCTTAAATTCTCAATATTTAAGAGTTGGAAAGAAAAACCAAGAAATGTTTTTGAGAATGCCAAGGGCATTGGGTATCATGGAAGCCAAAAAAAGAGTATTTCAAAGTGGGATTAGTAAATAGTGCAAATA
This sequence comes from Phoca vitulina, assembly GCF_004348235.1. Lineage (NCBI taxonomy): Eukaryota > Metazoa > Chordata > Mammalia > Carnivora > Phocidae > Phoca > Phoca vitulina. Next base: position 56,338,099 of record NW_022589707.1, read on the forward strand.
CTGAAGATGACTAAGTAGCATAATATATGCAGACTGTCCATTGAATTCAGCCATTTGTAATTCAGTGATCACATTGGTCAGCTTTTGGGTGTTCAGAAGGGAAAACTATATTTATTGCATTAAGAAGATGTTAGGAAGTTAGGATATAAAGATAGTTTGGGATAATCCATTGAAGAAGCATGCACTTATAAAATGGGGGATGGGTTGCTATCTGAGGCAAGGATACTTGGATATGGGCGTTAGTGAGATTTATTGAGGTTGGAAAATATTTGAGTATGTTAAAATGTTGATAAGAAAGAGCCATAATCAAATGACAGGTTAAAAACATGGAGGGGATAATTAATAGTTTAGCTGAGATTCTCTATCAAAAGCGAGGAGAGAGGTGGCTTTGTTGAAGGTTTGTAAAGAAGGAAGAAATTCTTTTTTCTTTTAAAGATTTTATTTATTTATTTGAGAGTAAGAGTGAGAGAGAGAAAGCACTGGGGGGTGGTCAGAGGGAGAAGCAGACTCCCCGTTGAGCAGAGAGCCCGATGTGTGACTCGATCCTGGGACTCTGGAATCGTGACCTGAGCCAAAGGCTTAACCAACTGAGCCACCCCAGTGCCCACAAGAAGGAAGAAATTCTGAGGAAGACATGGTACTATGAAGAATAGAAGATTAACTGACTAGGGAAATAGAGAAGAATTGATCCTCTGATTGAAGAGAAAGGCCATACATTTCCAGATTTTAATGTAGTAAATAAATATATGACTATATATAGGTATAGCCAACAGTGGCCAAGGTACAGACATAAAAGGTTTGGCAAACTACGATGTTATGGAAAGATGTTATGGGCAAGAATCAATAGATTTGAAAAGGTAGAGTATAAAATCAAAACTGGATTAGAAAAGAGAGAAAGACAGGATAGGATTGAGGGGTCAAGAACATGGGAGAATCACAAGGCTGAAGGTCTTGATGCTGCTGAAGAATAATTGTAATGAGAGTAACTAAGTAAGGTAGCCATAAGAGCTGGGCTTGTGTAGTGCAAGTAGGTTATTGAATTTCTTGTTTCAGAGAAAGAGCAATTCTGATTGATGTGAAAGGCTGTTGTGAGGCCGTTGGAATAGGTAGCTGAGGTGGATTAAGAATGAAGGTCATGAAGATGATGAAATCAGAGAATTAGAAGTGTAGATTTTTATATAAACAATTCTAATGGGCTTTGAATTCACTTAGAATTAGGATGAATATGTATCTCAGTTTGGCCGGGAAGCTTTCAGCTGTTACTACTCAAATATGCTTTCTGCCTCTTTCTCTCTTCTTCTGGAACTCCCAAACAGCAGATGTTGGTCCACATGATAGTGTCCCACAGATCTCTTAAGGCTCTATTTACTTTTCTCATTCTGTTTTATACTCCACAGACTGGAAAGTACCAACTGTCTTATCCTCATGTTTCCTGATTCTGTCTTCTGCCTGCTCATATCTGCTGTTCATTTTCTCTAGTGAAATCTTCATTTTAGTTGTACTTTTCAGTTCCAGAATTTCTGTTTGGTTCCTTTTATAATTTTTATCTCTCTGTTCATATTATCATTTTGTTTATGCATTGTTTTCCTGATTTCCTTTAATTCTTTGCTCTTTGAACATATTTAAGACAGTTGTTTTAAAGCTTTATCTTGTCGTTCTAATGTCTAGACTTCTGCTGGGACAATTTCTGTCAAATTGGATGGGCCATACCCTCTGGTTTCTTTGTATGTGTTTGTTTCTTTATTTCTTCCAGGCCATAGGTGGTCTATTTTATGAGTAAATCCTAATCTTTTTCCCCAACCATCTCCTGCTTTTCTGGCCAGGGTGAGTTCCAACTTAGGCAAAACAGAGACAGTGCCATAAGTCCTTTAAGGAGCCCCAGATAGATTAGAACAGATCTATGCAATTATTTGCAGATAAGATCACTTCTGCATTCAGAACTAGGGATCAGGGATCCACTCTAGGAATACTGGCTATCAGGGAGGAATACTGGCTATCAGGGAGGGGGTAGGACAAGGGTAAATAAAAATTCCACAAGGGGTGCCTGGGTGGCTCAATTGGTTAAGCATCTGACTTAAGCTCAGGTCATGATCTCAGGGTCCTGGGATGGAGCCCTGCATCGGGCTCCATGCTCTCTTCCAGAGATAGTTGCACAACCCTATGCATATATTGAAAACCATTAGATTGTACACTTTAGGTGGGTGAATTGTATAGTATGTGAATTATAAATAAACATTTCTTTAATATGCTTTTAAAATAAAACAAAACATAGTATTGAATAATGTAAGCAAAATGGCAGAGTGAGCACCTCCAAGCTCCCATCACCTGACAAAACATCCAAAAGTAAGCAGAAATTGTTAGAACTAACCTTGTCAGAACACTGGGAAAGGTTTACAGCTGCCAACTGAATGCTGGGTCAAGAAAAAGCAACTTAAAATGGGTAAAACATTTTGTGGGATTTTTAAAAGATTTTATTTGTTTATATGAGATAGAGAGAACGTGAGCAGGGGGAGGGGTAGGGGGTGAGGGAGAGGAACAAGCAGACTCCCCACTGAGCATGGAGCTCTACCTTGGAGGAAGCAAGTGGGAATCTTTTTTTGTTTTGTTATTATACATTCTTTTTAAAAAAAAGATTTTTATTTATTTATTTGAGAGAGAGAATGAGCAGGAGTAAGGACAGAGGGAGAAGCAGACTCCCAGCTGAGTAGGGAGCCCAAGGTGGGGCTCGATCCCAGGACCCTGAGATCATAACCCGAGCTGAAGGCAGCAGCTTAACTGACTGAGCCACCCAGGTGCCCCAATATTCATTCTTAATCTTACCAGATTTATCAGCTTTACATATTGACCGCATTCAGTAACTCAGAGTTGGACAAGGTTATGAAATACACAATATATATGTGACAACTTAAACAAGTTCCTTTAGAGAATAAGAGATGATTAGAAATGTAAACTTCAAGCCAACTTTCCGTTTAAATGAAAGGAGAGGAGAAAGTAGGAAAGCAAAAGAGAAATTGCAGCTTGCCCAATTGCACATAGATTCAGTAAATGTGAAAAGCCAGTTTAAACACTTAATAATATTGATCTTCCCCCAAGGTTTTTTTTTTCTTTTTTTTGCTGACTTAATTAGTGTTTATTAACCATTCTCTACGAAACAGTTGTCTGATACCTTAAAAGTCTATCTCAGCAGCTATAATCCCTGCCAGTACTAGAAAATGCCTCCCTATCGTGCCTGCTTCAGTGGCATGATTTAATTTGTATCTACCTACCTAATGTTCAAACAATGAGCTGAAAAGTGAAAGATTCATCAATCAATTGGTTGTTTTGTTTACACAAAATTAAACAAATTAGCTAATACAATTTTTTTGACTAAGGTGAATAACAAACAGCAGACTTGTAAAGTACGTTTAAGCACATTAAGTACGTTTTTTGGGTTTTTTTTTTTTAAAGATATTATTTATTTATTTGAGACAGAGAGAGAGAGAGGTAGGGAGGAGCAGAGGGAGAGGGAGAAGCAGACTCCCCGATGAGCAGGGAGTCCAACGTGGGGCTCGATCCCAGGACCCCGAGATCATGACCTGAGCTGAAGGCAGACACTTAACTAACTGAGCCACCCAGGCGCCCCCATTAAGTATGTTTTGATGGGAGAACACAAAGTATTTTAATCAGCTTGTGATGAGCTTTAAGCACTTTACTATGAATCTGGAAAATACTTTATATAGAAATAAAGATTACGGATGATTAGCTACTTTAGTTGGAATGAGGGCAGACACTCTAACATTTTCATAAAGATGAACTTTTAATTTTAAGATGTCTTTGTATTGCTTAGATTTGCTCAGATTCATAGAAAAAAGGGGGGTGAGCAGGAAGAGCAGGAGGAAGAGGAGAAAGAGAGAAAGAAAAAAGGAAGAAGGAGAGGGAGCAATAGAGGGAGGAAAGAAAATACAGTTTACTTTTGAACAATATGGATTTGAACTACACGGGTCCACTTATACATGGATTTTGGTCGATAAGTACAGTCCAATCCTGTAAATGTTTTTTCTCCTCCTTATGATTTTCTTAATCATGTATCCTTTTCCCTAGCTTACTTTATTGTAAGAGTACAGTATGTCATGCATATGACTTATAAAATGTGTTAATCAATTGTTTATGCTATTGGTAAGGCTTCCGGTAGACAGTGTGCTATTAGCAGTTAATTTTGGGGGGAGTAAAAACTTACATACATGGATTTTTGACTGCATGGGCGGGAATTGGTACCTTTAAACCCCATGTTGTTGAAGGGTCAACTGTAATTATTATGCTCAGTACACTTACACCAGTTCAACTTCTGCTATATTCAAGCGTAAAGGAAGTTTGGGTGGCATCTGTGATTCTCCACCAAACTGCTCCAGCATTCAGTAGGTTTTTGAATACAAGCAAAGGAGGAGTGTTAGTAAAGAAAAAAATGGTGGTAAAAAGATTAAACTACTATTTATTAATTGCTATGGGTCAGACATGAAACTAGGCATTTTTCATGTTATCTCATCAGTCTCATGCCCTTCCTCCACTCCCATGCATGAGATGCATGTCAGTATTCAACTTTTTAAAATAAAAATAAATGAATAAACAGAAGACTAAGAAAGGTGTCTTATTCAAGGTCCCACATTTAGAAGGTAAAATTTTCAGGAACTGAAGCCATAACCGTCTGACTCCAAAACCTCCGTCTTTATACCACATCTTACTGCTGAGAAGAGGTAACTGTTGTGCCAACTTTCTAATGTTTTTTTTTTAATCATTTGGTTAATCTGTGCCTTATTCAGTGGTAATTTCAGCTTTCAAGAGGAAACTCCAAGTTTCCTGGCCAGTTTTGACTCCAGAATAGGGGCTGGAATACATAGTAACTCAGTCAGTGATGAAACTGATTGGACCATTAGAATAACTGAAATGATTGGTCTGTAATGTAATGGCAATAATTAATAACTAATTGAATTGATTGACTTGACTTCTTGCTTAGAGATTTCCTATTTAGTTTGCCATGTATGTATTTTTTGGAGTTTGGCTACGTCATATGGCGATGCGTACAGAATCACTGAAGTTTATGGCTCTATTTCTTCATTTGTTCATTCACTCATTTACTCATTTCTACAACCTCTATTCCAGATCTATGATAGTCAATCTTAGGTGAACCAAGCAAAGTCTTTTTGCTAGAGGAGCTCACATCTAACTAGAAGATAAAAATAATAAAATCCATGATCTCAGCACAGTGCACTAAATACTGATAGAGTTATACAAAAAGCAACCTGAAGACATTTATGACTTTGGGGAGTCACAAAATATTTCCACGAGAAATCCTTGGTTATGGTCCTAAAGGATGATTTATACAGAAGAATTCTGGGGAAAAATTGTTGCATTTAGAAGCAAGGGCATATGCAAAAGCATCCAGGAACAAAATAGTACAGCATTTTTAGAAAATGATAAGCAGTTTTATAAGTCTGGAAGTTGACTATAGGAAAATGAAAGGCAAAGACCTAGACAAGTAATGAGCAACCATAAAGTATTTATATAATTTATGCAAATTACAATAAAATAAATATTAACATGTATGCTTATGCTTTTGTTTCTCTTTCTTTGCTTTATTATTTTTTTAATTTTAAAGACTGCCAACTGTCTTAAGTCACCCCAAATAAACCCCATTTTTCAGTTTTTAAATGGGTTCTGTGTGACCAAGAGTGTGATTTGGTGACTATTATTTTTGCTCAGATCACTGAAGCTGTAACAGAGCATCTCAGAATGGATCAATAGAGTTTCAAATTGAGAAAGTAACTTGATTCAGCAATATTTAGGAGATTTCTCTCATGTTTATAGTTTTTAAATAGGTGTTCAGGAATCTAGGCCCCCATGGGCTTTTGAAACTGTCTTAAGGCAAAAAGAAATCTTAAGTGGGTATTCTATTATAAGGAAAAGCTAAATGTGTTTAATTTTGCATGATCAAATATTATTAAATAAATATGATTTATCAAAATGTGTTCAAAACTAAGGCAAGCATGAGAGATGCAATTATTTGAAGAAATTAATGTGCAGAGTCTTAAAAATTAATGTAGCACATTGCTTGCTTATCTCTGTTCACCAAAACATTCTCAATATCTGTGCTTTGCTCTTTATGAATTCCCAATTATCTATATAAAAGATGCCAATATTTTAACTGCTCAATTTGCAAGTGCATAAAGAGATTCTTGCTACCACCAAAATGGGTCCTTGGTTATAAAATGTCCTAGGATGACCTTGAATGCTTATTAACTGGGTTTGGAAAGACCACATGTAAATTTATAAAATTTGTGACTCATTAGCTCAGTTGCTTAGAAGACAGTACCTAGAAGCTACTCTTACGAGGTTAAAATTTCAGTTATCTGAGTTCTATTAATGAATTGACTCATTTTCTGAGTCAGTCATCCTGTGAATGGGTGTTATTGGTCCCCATGGATTCTGGGTTATCGTCTGGATGTGTCAGCATAAAGACATTGCTTCTACCAAAAAAACATCCAAAATATGCTTTCTACTGAGAACATACAAAGAGGAAGGTCTCCATAAGAAAGACTAACATACTACAGCAATATAACTTACCGATTTCATTATATTTAAGGCTGAACTCAACTGACCTAGCCATTAACCATAGGTTCAGCCTTAGACCTTGAGAAATTAAAGCTCTCTGAGACAGAGGTTTATAATTCAGCAGAGTAAGGGGATTGAAGACCAATGAGGTCATCGTTCCCATCTTTATTAATCTCTTTGCATTCTGCCTTACTCCGTTTGATGTTCGAGGGGTTAGCCACCAGATAGAATCATTGGTTCTATAGTTAAACTAATAGTTTCCTCCTTCCCCAATTTTTATTCCCCTCAGAGGGGCAAAGGTGGAATTGTCCCTGGGAGGGTGAAGGGAACAGAGCAGACACAGTCAAAGAGGGATTCTCGACATTCTGCCACACTCATGATTATTTCTGGGGGAAAAAGGACTTTGTTTAAGACTCTTCTTAAGGCCAAATCTTCCTGCCTACATAAGCTGTGTTGTAAGAAGGATGCTAGGAAAGTATGCATATCTATGTATAACTTTACTTTTTCCTTTCCTAACAGGAACATTGCTCTTTCATCTTACATATGTGAAAGAATAAAACTGTATGGCATGTGCGGAATTATTTTGGAAAATATCAGTGTTTTTTACTATACTAATTTAGTAGATTTAAGTCTTGCACAAGTTTCTGATGAAATACACTTTCTCCGGTGGTTTAAAATACTTAATCCAGTGTTTTTCTGTGTTTAAGTAAATTTGATTAGATTTAGTTTTCTAACTCCAAGGGGAAAATAGTGTGAGCAGTTGGACAGTGAGCATGGTTTGCTCACTGTTGTCTATATCTGAGTATGTTCATTTTTCAAAAGAATCCAAAGGTTTTGAGATTTTTCAAAGGTTTTAAACCCTAATAAGGTTATAAACCACCTCTATATCCTATCAAAATGAACTTGAAATGAATCCTAATGCACTATGATAATATCTGCTCCATATTTTCTTTTACAACTTTAGTCAATTATTTAATAATGTTTTCCTTAGTTAGAATCTAGCAGGGATGGGGCAGGGATGGATTAAAAATACTATTATTTTTAAAAAGAGATGTATAGGTAATCAGACAAAGTATATTGTGTTTCCAGATATTTATTTCCAATTAATTCAATAGCCTTGCTTGTCTCTGCAGAGAAGAAGATTAGTAAAATTATATAGATGATTTAGTCCATGGAAGAATTTAAATATTGTTTTAAATTATATCCTTAGTATAATATTAATCTGAATTTTCTGTTTGCCTTAGCTGTCTGTTGTTTGAATAAGTGAATAGGTAGACAGAAGTCTTTTACTAGCCTGGAACCTACCAATCACAGGATCTAGGAGAAAATGCTAGCATAATTGAAAACAGGTAAAAGTGAAGGGGCTTTAAAGGCTGGATGTGTTAGGAGCAAGGGGTCTTCAGGGTCAAACTCATTGTGTGATTTGGTCGAATGAAAGACATATTCTGTTTTCAGGAAGCATTTTATGAAATTCTTTTATAGCAATTTTCCCACAAAAATGATGGGTAAATAGGATTATGTTGATCTTAATTGTATATGATTTTCATAATAAGCTAGCCTGGTGTGAAAAAAAATAATATGTACCTACATACATATCTCAAGTCTCACCCTGGAACACAAGCATGTAGTTTATAATTGAGCACAGACTTAGTATTCTTCTTAATAAGTCCAGCCCACAACAGGCTCAGAACTTCTGACACTTAGTCTGTTCTCTTCCAGATCATGGATTCCTTCTTCTGTGTTGTGAGATCATGTAGTCACTATTCTGTGAGTCGAACTTATATGTTGTCCAGCAGCTATAATTGTTGTGTTTAGTACGCTAAGCTGAAATCAAACTTTACCATCTTGATGTTCTCTGGTCTTTAAAGCTTCCTCTAAAAATATGCCACTGAGAAATGAACATGTGATTCCAGTGAAGATCTGAGTAGGGCAGACATTGTATTTTTTAGTTAAATCATCATTTTGAACTTGTGGCCAACTAAAGCTACTATAATATGTTTCACATAAACTACTGCTAAACTAAGTCTAAAGTGATGTTGTATTTGCAAAATTTCATTTTTTTTCTGAACCTGAAATTAAGGAGTTTGCCTTTATTTTTACTAAATTTTGTCTTCTGAGTTTTAGCACTTTTCACATTGTAGGTAAACTTAGTCTTAATTCATGTATACTAATTATCCCTCTCAATATTGTCTTCTAAATCTTTTTTTATCATAAAGTCCATATCATTTTTTTATCTCTCTGAACTGCATGGAGAACTGGAAATGTTTATAGTGACAGTTCTCCATGTTAAGATCAATCTATTGATTGACATTTTGGGGATATAGATATTGAATCAGCTATTCAATCCAATCCACATTTTTTGACCTTGCCTTTATGGATATAATTAGAAACTGACATGTGTTTTATTGAACCCAGGATGATGTATATTCTCTAATACAATAGATCATAATAAAGGAAATTAGGGCTTTTAATAGAAACTCTTAAGAATATCATATTAGCACTAAGTACTCCATTTATTTCATTCATACTTACAATTTTTTTCAAGCACTCTCAGGCTCTCCGAAAACTGTGTGTCCCTGGTCAGGTTCTGGCTGCCCCTGCACCCAGAAACATACTTTGTATGGCCCTCTGACCCTATAGCTAGTCCAAGTCACAAAACTGTCCCAAGAACTGGGTTCAAAAGTATAACCAGAGTAACTGTATGCCATAGCAATTTGTCTGAATACAAAGCAGAAGGACAATTTGGAATCATGTCTATGCGCTATGTCATACCTCCAGGGAGCCGCAGTGGGGCTCTGTCATCAGGTACTGTTATCAGTCAGCAGCACAACCAGAATTACACAGACCCTTGAAATTGGGTAGTACAAGGAAGGTGTATTTACTCAAAGAGACTACTTACAAAGGTGTGGGTAAGGGAGGACTACAGCAGACGGGAGAGCCTCTCTGCTGTCAGCATTGGCTTGAGATGATAAGGGGATCCAACGGGCTACTAGAAGACCCAGGATTATGTTGATGGAGTCCATGCTGGCCAGCCAGGCTCTAGGACATGGGGTGGAGAAGGGAGAGCAATGAACTGGAGAGTCAAACAGAAACATCCAGCACCATTTGCATGGTCTGTAAACGGTCAGGCTGCAGACTGGTAGTAGATACTAAAATAGTTCACGTTGCGACCCTGCGCCTCCTTCTGCGAGGCCTATCACTATCCTTCCATAGCTCCTCGGTGGGCTCCGACTGCTGTTACCCAGCTGCTTTCTGCTGGGTCTCCTTACTTAGTTTACTCATAACTGATCATTTAAGGTATTTTCTTTAATCTTTAGCAGATCATGAAACTGAGGCTTAGCACTCCCACAGCTTAAGTGACAGAGTCAGGGATCGACAGTAACATATCCAACTCCAAAGTATATTATTTCACTAAGGTCATAAGCTCTCTGAAATGCAGTGCTTTCATTTAGGAAATGAGGATGCAATGACATCGATGTCATCTAAAAACCCTTCAACATCTAACATTTAACTCCATTTTGTTCTTAATATTAATGGTGATATAAGCCATATGTATCTGCAGAAGGAAACGCTTGTAAATTTGCCCTTTGGGGGAGCAATTTTATGTTTCCTTTGTGCTTTATTGAATGTCAAGAACATGTAGGATTTTTTTTTTTTTCTATAGATAATGAGGCATTTTAAACATCAAGCCAAGATTGCAAAAGACTCCACACTGGGATACATTTTCAAAACAATTTAGCCACTTTGAAATGTAAATTGGATAAGCAAAAGCACTACTGACACAGTTACTGTACTCCATGCAGAACCCTAAGCAGGTGCAAATGAGTTCACTCTGGGCTAAGAACCGGCACCTGTTGGAGAGCAGCATTTGGAAGCAGCCTGGTAGCAAATTCTAAGATGGCTGGAATAGGAAGAACATATTAAATTGCAAAGGGAGATCTGAAGTGATATCTACCCATTGATGCATATCTGTAATCATGCGTTAAAGTCTGTCTAACCTGAGTTCCTCCTATTTTTGTTTAATGATGTCACTCCTCCAGTTTGGGATGCCGGTCAAAATCTGCACTGTCACAATTCTTTGTCACGGATATCCTGTGTCCGCCTGGTCACATCCTGGTGTTGAAAAGGAAATTCTCAATATGATCTGAGGGTATATTCCAAGGATTCCTACAGATAAATAATTACTTTGCTCTTTATCTTTCCCTTGGTAATAGGTTTTGAGTTTCTTATAATTCAACAAGTTTTTAAGCCTTAGTTTGAGACAAAATATTAAGTCACTTTTAATATAGTTTATTATGCACATGTAAAGAGCCCTCACTCATGTGCTAATTGTTTTTAACACTTTTCTTTAGTGTCCTCTAATTTTCTTTTGGAAAGGGAAAATGTGTCTATACTTCACCAGTTTTATCAGAGTAAGAAACAATGAATAGTATTTTAAGCCAAATCCTGAATTAGGATTCCTATAACAAACCCCACTCTTTCAGCAATGATCCAAAAAAAGAAGTCTTGAATTTCTTTCAAATAATATGTTAGGTCAATTTCTAAAATTGTTATTGGCAATACTTTAATAATTGTCCAATGTAAAGGATACTAGAATTATATTCAGAATTGAAGGTGCTAAAGAAAGCGCAGAAATAATACTTTACTGACTCCTTCTGACATATAAAATAGTAAAGAAATCAGTATGTCCATACTGCTACTGCTACTACAGGTTATTAAGAACAAATATTTATCAAGAAATACCAAGATTGGGCACCTGGGTGGCTCAGTCAGTTAAGCGTCTGCCTTCTGCCCAGGTCATGATCCCAGGGTCCTGGGATCAAGTCCCGCATCGGGCTCCCTGCTCAGCGGGGAGCCGGCTTCTCCCTCTGCGTCTACTGTTCCCCCTGCTTGTGTTCCCTCTATGACTGTGTTTCTCTCTGTCAAATAAATAAATAAAATCTTTTTTTAAAGAAGGAGTGGTTGTCTAGATGTCTGACCAATAGGCAGCAAGAGATGACCTCTTATACATCTTTCCCCACTCTCTGAGTTTTTCAAGAGCTAAAAAAAAAAAAGAGAGAGAGAAGATTCTGGTTCCAGGTAAATGTTGCATACATAGATTATTTGTTTTGTTACTAAATACCTCAGCTTTTAAAATTAGACTTTATAGATTTCGTATATAGCATAGCCTTAGTGCATTCCTTGCTTGTCATATCATTCATGCTTGCCAACTACATTTACATTGTTAAAAACAAGACAACAGGCCAAAATGGAGTTGGTTATGCTCAGCCCCATGTCACCAAACTGAGACTTAACTTAATTACAGTTTTGGCTTTCCCAGAAATTTCCCCTAAAATAGAATCTTAAAATAGTCAATCAAGAATCACCTGATTAGGGACGCCTGGGTGGGTCAGTCAGTTAAGCCTCCCACTCTTGGTTTTTCACTCAGGTCCTGATTTCAGGGTCCTGGGATCAAGCCCCCATCAAGTTCTGTGCTCAGTGAGGAGTCTGCTTGGGATTCTGTCTCTCCCTCTCCTTCTGCTCTACACCGCACTTGGACATGCTCTCTCTCAAGTAAATAAATCTTTGAAAAAAAAAAAAATCACTTGATCAGTTCTAGTGAGGTAATCTGCCTGATAGACACGTCTCATCTTCTAAAGGAAAGAAATCTTGCAGTAACCAACCTGCTTTTTTGCTTGGTATAGCTTCTTTGTTCCTGCTCCCTTCTGCCTATAAAACTCTAATTTTGTACAGCTTCTTGGAGCTACTTTCTGTCTGCTGCTTTGGAGGCTCCCGGATTCATGAATCATTGAATAAAGCTAATAAGATCTTTAAAACTTACTCAGTTGAATTTTGTTTTTTAACAACATAAATAGCCTACATATGTTGGATTTAAAAAGTCAGTCTGTTCCTTTTCTAAATCTAAACTACTTTATTCTTTGATACATTTTTCACCTGGTTACTTTCCTTCTGCATTTCCTGGGTCTGAGTTGAAATAATGTGAAGATTCTGGGGAATAGGTGAACATTATTCCTTTAAGATTCTTTTTTTTTTTTAAAGGCACATCTAGGGATATGTTAGGAAAACATGTTCTTTTGAACTAACTTGTCTGATCTGAGGAGTCAGAGTGTTCGTGGAGTTGTGACAAGCTTCAAACATAGGTTAGCTGAACTGTTGAGGACAGACGGTTACTGAGTCAACTGAGAGAATTTTTAAAGTAAAAACAACAACAAAACTCCAATGCACTTAACCATTTCTTCTTTTATGCCATTTATCCCCTTTGATTTCTTTTCTACTTCTCTTCCTTTTCCCCAGTAAATAGAAGATTCCCCTGATGATTCACCCATCAAATATATCCACAGGCAAACATTCTAACAGGGAAAAGAAAGCTATTTTTTCATAAATATACATTAAAATGGAGTGAAGGACTCCCTTCTACCCATTTGACTGCCAGTATTCATTGTCTAATAGAATATTGGATTATTTTCTTCAAGGCTCCCTGTTCAAAAATCAGTGTTCTGCTAGACTGAGCGGACTGACAGTAGTATAAGGCTTGCTAGACCAACAACAGGATGCCCTCAGAATTGGAATCCAAAATTGTCCCTGCTAATGATGAGAGGTAAATAAGGAAGAAAAAATACAATTATATATGTTTCATTTGCAGTCATGAGGACCTTTATAATTTTTTTGGGGGGGAAAGGGAAATATAACTCAAGCTCAAGAGGATATTAATTCAAATAAAGGGATTAAAACTATCTCTTAATTACTTTTAGGGATGGATGAACTTGGCCATATTTTAGGTTTATTGAGTATCTCAAATGTTTTCCCAGATGTCTGCAGTTTAAAAAAAAAAAAAGCTTCCTTTGCTACCTTTGTTTTACTGATCTTGTGTAATTTATGATAAATCCAAATGAAAATATTTTAATTTGGTTTGCAACTAAGAAAACATTTGGCTTTATTCTTTTTCCTATTAATGTTAGAAGTTTAGTTTCCAGTTGAGGTCTAAATCTTCTAGAAGTTTTATGTGCAACAAAAAAAGCATTTATTTTTAGGAAATAGATATAGCCTTTCTTATATGAACATTACATTTGTTATCAAAGTAGGGGAAGGATGTTTTGAAAAAGCACACATTATGTCTAGCTCTGTTGGTATTGTTTTAGACATAATCTATTGGTTTGAATAAGAGTGCAATGCAGCCTTTTAAATATCTTGAGTGTACCAGGATTTATGAAATAAAGCCTTTTAAATAAAAGTCTAATTAAATTAATTTTACTTTTATGTCAATATTGTTGGGAAGTATCATTTTTATCACTTTTATGCACTTTTTAAAGTGTAAAAAGAATATGTTTTTAAAGTATATATTTGATATCGATTTATGTCTAGTCAGTGGCAACTTTGTTAAGTAAATTATAAACATAATTTGTCTTATTTTCCATATATTACTACAGTGAGTGTATATATGTATATTTACATATATACATTTGCATTCATACATACATACACATTCTAAAAACAACATCAGCAAGAATGGCTTTCAGTATGAACGAAGATGCTGTTATCGTATACTTAGGCCTCTTGCAAGAACTATTTCTGCTCAACCAACCTATTTTTGTCATTTTTTTTTTTTTTATGTTTGGGATTTATTTGCAGTCCTATTAGATAACCCACCATATAGTCAGTTATCAAAGTAGTCTCATTCTGTTGATGTCAATAATGATTTTATCTAAAAAAAATCTACCCACCTGTGAATATATTAATGCAGATCATATTTTCTATCTCTGTGACTTTCCTCTGCAAGCACCATTTTGTGTATTTCTACAGGAGATATTTGTTATAGGCCATCAAAACAGCATCACGAGCTCATTTTCATTTGTATGGCAGAAATGCCACATTTACTAATTTTCCCACCAGTGTACCCTGTAACAAACTATAGAAATGATCCCTGAAAGTATAGTCTTCCCACCAGTGTACCCTGAAGTATTTTATCTAGTCTGACATTTTTATAGAAGGGAGGTATTATGTTTTGTCTAAAAATACATTTTCATATTTGAGGACACTGAAAGTCTAGAAGCAACTAAACCCTGGGTGGTTAATTTATTTCTGAGACAAAATACTTCTTGGTTATCATTATACACTCAACCCTGCCAGGAGGCATTCCTAGCATTGAGGTAAAGGTATTTTCATATAAACACTTAGCTAAGTTTTCTTCAAACTGGCTATTCCATTTGACCATAATAAACCCTTCATTCAGCTGTGAATGGGCTGTGTGTGATATTTTCTACAGTGTTCTGCCAATTCCTCTAGAGAGAATATGTGTACAGTTACCACAGAGTTTCTTTCATAGATTTGAAGTCAAGATATGCTAAGGTCTGAGGAAGTTAAGAGAAGTTGACAGACTGCTTTTGACTTTTCTTTAAAATGTATATATTCCTTTGGATTTGGGGTACATAAGCTTATTTCTTTATTCAAAGAGGTTCTTCTTATCTTATTCCATATCATTTCTACATTTGTCTTAAGAAATTACATGTTTAAGACCCTTTGGTAACATCATTGTTTTGTTTTGCTCTGCTTTTAATTATATAATGAGAATGATCTCTAAATCATTATTAAATGATGTTAGAACATCATTAATGTTAGAAGTTTAATTTAGTTTAAAGTTATTAACGATTTGCTCAAAACTGCTAAAAATGTAGGAGCATTGGAGAAATAGTTACAGTGGCCTTGCTAATGTGTGTCATTACAAAGATCACCATTAAAATAGGCTTGTGATATTTGACTTTTATTGTGTTAACGCTTCTGTTTTTATAAAAGCTACTCTTGCCTCATATCTTTGTGCTAGGTAGAGTCTTAAGTTCTTCTTATTTTTGGCAATTCCTGTGTATCTCCTTTATACTACAATTTTGGCATCTTTTCTGAGTTAGTTCTCAATTCCTAAACTTAAAACACCATGATGTTTCTTACTGCTTTTCCAGAAATGCGTATTTTATTTGGCCTCATACCATTCAAGACAGGTTCAATGAAACTTGGAACTGCTGAAAACATTACTAATCTAGTGCTATTTGCAGTTGGAGGTAGCTGTCTCCTTACATCCCTTTTCCACTCAACTCAATGAAAATTAAAATTGACAGAAACAATTTCTAGAAAGAAAGTGGAAAAAATGAACAAAGGAGTTGAAAATATATATCCTCTTACCTTACATTAAGGCTCCTGTACATTGTTATAAGTTCATTTTTATTTTAATGATATTTCAAATATATAAAGTGCACATATTCAAATTATAAAAAGGAAATCATATAAAGTAACTTTTTTGAATGATAAGACAATAACTGTTTGGGATAGTTCATTTTATACAAACTATATGCAAGTCAATTGAGTCTCAGAAGCTCTGGTGATAAGTTCATGGACATGAATTGAAAAGAGTTTTAAGATCACAGTACATTAAAACCTATAAAACACCTTGTTTTGCCATGGCTTTTCAGTGGTATATTTCAAATAATCTGTAAAGCATTATAATGTAACAGATACTGTAGTATTATTCTTATCTTTTCATAGCTGTGCAAGGAACATTTTGCTTTACCTCTGAGTGAAAAACATGGTTGACCAAAAAGAAATTTAGAGGACAAATTTCATGCTTCAGGGTTTCATATCCAAATGTTATTTCTTTCCATTAAAACTTACAACTGAGGTTGCAAACTGGCGTTCCCATGAACAGTTATTAACAAGTTTGTGGTTGTTTGTTTGTAATGCACATTATATCAAAATTTAGTAAATTTTACCTGTTTATCTGGATGTTCTGCATTACTTAAAAAGTAACATTACTTAAAAAGATGGCAATACTGGATTCTCATTCCTTCAAAGCAATGTTGTCTGGGACTAAGTAGTTCTTGCCTTCCTTACAAAAATTCTTTGCCTTCTTTATTAAATTTGCCATTATCCCCTCCATTCCTTACTGTTTTGTAGCTGACCAACTTCACTCATTTATATTGACTACCTGGCCTCTAGGCATTGAGTTTGAATACCTTGCCTAAAAGGTCTGGCTTTACCAAATCCTTAATCTTGAAGTCTACTGTAAATGTTGGGCTATTGAGAGGCCTATAGGGGACCAGAGTCTATTCCTAGATAGGACTAGGGTGGTATATCAAGAGCAATGGTTTTGAAGTTTGATTACATCCAATGCCTTCTCCTATCACAAATGTTTTATAATATCTGTTTTCCAAAAGTGAAGTGAAATTTAAAGATAATGTAATCTACCTATACACTCAAATAAGAAAATATACACCGCCTTCAATACTAATGAAGAAAAATAAAGGGGTATAAAATAAATGTTTGGTCATGATTACATTAAAAGATGTAATAAAGTAGTTAGATGTACACCTCTAAAGAGTTTTGCTATGAATATGAAAACTGTGATTTGAGATTGATCCAAGGGCATAGCTTTAGTGACTCCAATGGCAAAAAGAGCATCACACTCAACAACATGATTTTCTGACATGGTTGACATGGTAAAGAATTGCTGGTAAAGTTTCAAACAAAACAAACTATCCAATCAATTATACACACACACACACACACACACACACACACACACATATGTGGCTATATATATATGGCATAATGTAATTAAAATTATGCAAAGCTCCTTTGTGCTGATGTGACAACCTGTTAACAAGTTCTTGGGATCTGCTAAGTATAAACAGACATTTCTCTGCTATGTATGTCTGTTTTCGGGGGGGCACTTAGAAAGTCAGATGGCATCTGGAAAATGCTTCTTTGAAAGACTTTCCTTCTTGTTAGAAGATAGCTAATGTCCCTGGACATACGTAAACTCTGCCCCAACTAAATGCCAATAGTACCTTCCAAGTGTTGTGCCAATCAAAACAAAATAAAACAACAGACATCTCCAAATGTCTACTGGCATATGTATAAACATATATAAAGATATTGCATTGCACTATTTTTCATAATAAACATATAAAGATATATAAAGATAATTTTAACTTTTCTCCCATTGGCAACTAATACAAATTGCTTTATATATTTAATAATCATAAGAAACAGTCTCATTGTAAACATAGATACTAAAAATTAAATTTTATCTCAGGTTTCATTTGGGGATTAAATATAGACTGAAATTACACTCCTTGCACAAGATAAAATATATACTGATACCAAGATCTTATTTTTAGAATTCTAATGTTTTGCTCTAAAATGATTTTTATGTTTATTGTATTTTATTATGTTTTATTTCTAAGCGAGAAATGAGAAAGATTTCATTCTTTGTAAGCACTCCTCAGATAACACATTGTGCGGTCTTGAATTTTATGAAGAAAAAGAAAAGCCAAATTGGATATAATCATAACTCTGCTTATCCCTCTTTATTTATGAAATATTACAACTTGATGTGCCATAGGAGAACTTTGACTACAAAACACAGTTTATCATCTGATTAAGATGACCCTGAGACAAATCTGCAGAAATCTTACCCTTTTATATTTCTCTTTAACTTGTTTTCTAACAGCAGTGTTCTTTATGCTGCAAACAATAGCTTATTGTGACACAGGCTCAACAGCCTTTGACCAAGAATAAGATTGAAGTCATTTAAATAGATGTTTAAATAGCTGTTACAGTGAAAATACCTGTGACATCTTACACTGCTGAGGTTCATCTGTGTGAGAAAACATCTGAAAGCACAGATCATTGCAGTCCTATCTGATCTAAAAAATGCCAGCTATGCTCACTTGATATTCATTAAATGGATTCTGAATTTGTAATTAGTTCTGTTTCAAAGGAGGAAATAGTCAAATTTCTTAATTAAAAAAAATAGAATTTATCAACATTCTTTCTCACTCTCTATCCACTACCACCATCACCAACTCTGTCCAGGGATTAAAAATCTGTTATTCAAAGTCTTTCTTTTCTTTTTTTTTTTAAAGATTTTATTTATTTATTTATTTATTTATTTATTTATTTATTTGAGAGAGTGAGCCTGTGTGTGCGCACAAGCAGGGGAGTGGAAGGGAGAGAGACAGAGGGAGAGGGACAAGCGGACTCGCCACTGAGCAGGCAAGTCTAAGAGTCTAAGAGGGGCTCCATCTCAGGACCCTGAGCTCATGACCTGAGCCAAAGACAGCTGCTTAATGGACTGAGCCACCAGGCACTCCTTCAAAGTTTTTCTTATGAACGCAGTGCTGAATTACCGTTTATAACCAGAGTCAGAAATGTCTCAAGTAGTCAAAGACATTTTAACATCTGTTATGATTTTTATCTCATCCTTTACCTAATCTTTAGTGCAATGCAATAATAAAGTAAGCCATAGAGAGACAAAGGAGAAACAAAGATTTTGAGTAATCTAGAAATCATACAAAAAACTCCAAGTGCTAGAAAGCAGCCTGGCTTATAGACTGTCCAGAGCTTTTTTGTTTATTTGTTACCACTGACAGGAATCAGAACAGCATGCAAGAATGCAAGAGTACATTCATCATTAAATAAAAAAGACCAATAAAAATATTTAGTATTTTTGTTTGGTTTTTACCATTCCCTTAAGGATACTCTTGTATAATATTGAATATCTGCATTTTCTAAAAATGGCCACAACTTTTTTTGTTACCACATGCTGTTCTAGAAGTTTGAAACTCTCCATTAGGAGATAAAGTCTACCATCACTTTGAACTTGAGACTTTGTGACTGCCTTGACAAATAAAATGGCTGGAATTGATGCTACATGACTTTCAGAGTTAAATCATAAAAGGTGATGTGTCTTCTACCTTGTTCTCACATTCACAGGACTCATCCTTGGAATCTGGCCACCATACCATGAGGAAGTAGCCAAAACCCACGAAAAATCTTAGTGAACAGCCAGCATCAGTCACATAAACGTGAGTGAACAAGCTTTCAGATGATTCTAGCCCCCAGGCTTCAAGCTGCTTCATTTGACAGAGAATAGAGGAGGGATGAGCTGTATGTCCACCAAGCCCTGCTCAAATTATACAGGGGTTAAGGGAAAGAAATGGAGGCTATACAAATTGAAGCAAGTGATTAACCTTTTTTCATATTGCCCCTCCCAATATATAAGCATTTACTAGTCTCCAAGACCTCACATTTTTAGGAGAAAAAAAAATCAATCCCTACTTTAAAATTTTCTACCTATGTGACAAAATCCTAGTCAATAATCCCGTTTTTAAAAGCTAACCACATATTTATGCTACTGGAGAACCTAGATCTCATATACAACCTAGAAGAAAACGCAATTGCCAATACTTGCATCATCTCTCCATAAACCTTTAATACAAATATACTTTTGCTAAAATTAAAACGTAGAAGGCTACTGAGGGTCTATTTCTAGAAAAAAAATTTTAAAATTTTTATAAAAGCTATTTTATGAATATTAAACTCAAGATATATTAAACTCAAGATATAAATTCCTGATAATTTTTAATGCATCAGAATATATATTAAATAATTTTAAAGGGGACTTCACATCTATTTAAGATATTTCTAAGTGGAATACAGCAATATGTTGCATTCACTTTGGTCAGGTCCTGCAAGGGTGCCTGTTCAAACAGATTTATAAACTTTATAAGGACTGGTTTTCATTTATCATTTGCTCAGAGTGGGACATCGTCTTCGTTTGTATTTGATAAGAGAATTAAAGAATAATAAAACATTGCAATAATTATTTCCTTATTATTTTTTAACTTGAAGAATATTTACTACCTTTCTTGTGGATATTGTGAAATCATTCACTCTTTAACATCTTTAAGTCCTTTTATGAAAAGTGTCATAAAATATACTAGAGCGTTGTGATTCTTTTATCCGTTTCTAAGCTGTCATCTTGGTTGTCAAATTTCCTCTGGGAGTGTATATTCTAAAGATGCTTTTGCCAAACATAGTAGCGCTTTAAACTAAGTGTCTAAAACTATTCACTATGACCACAGGGTAAATTGGGTTACATTGGAATGACAGTATATTCATTTGCAAGTCCCCTGACACAGTCATTTCAACAACTTAACTTTAGCATTTCCAGCCAGCTCCCAGCTGCAGAGGGAAATTCAATGGTCTCATTATTGTGTCTGAACTGAACTGTGTCATGCAGGAGGAGATCCAGAGTCGCAGGCAGATTGGGGCCTTCCGGTTCATCTGCAGTTTGAGCTGGTTCAGCAGCAGCGGCAGAATCAGGAGGCAGGAGAGCATCAGCTCTTAGGAAAGAAGCTCTGGTTCGTCCATAAATCCTAAACGAATAGCAATTTTTGCCCTTTGAGGCGCACAGAATTCTTTTGAAACCCTGTTGGATTCAGGGATCACAGGGATCAGCTTGACTCCTGGAAGCAGGATGTGTTCATTGGGAGGCAGCAGCTTTGGCCGCCAAAGAGGATTGTCAGAGCCTATTTTCCTTTTAGCAGCAGGAGTAAGTACTGTAAAGAAACAGGGCTCAGGGAGGCTGCATGATGCATAAACAGTATGTAATCCACCGAATGTGCTGGGAATTACAGAAAGGGAACAGGAACACAATTCTATTGATCCTACACGGGGGGGGGGGGGGGGGGGGGGGGTGGGAAGACCTCTACGCCTAGTAGACTACTGCTTGCTGGAGAGGCCCTTGTTATTTGGAAGAAAGATGTCCCATGCGTATTGAGCCGCCATTCCCATGCTTTGTATCAAAAAGGAAAAAACTCTAAAGTTCTGTCACAGAAATCTGAACAGATATATCTCTTACTTATGTTGCTTAATCATGTCACTTATTCAATCTATTAAGTTATTTAGAAAATAAAGGTGGGGGCAGTTGATAGCTAAAATCAACACAAACATCAAAATAAGAAAAGGGCAATACTGGGAGATGGGGCAGGATGCTATTGCTTTATGCAGAAGAGAGAAGAACATATACTTCAGAGAATTAACTCCACTGTGTGAAGTAGGAAATGCTTTCCTGGGGATTTGTATTAAAGCCAACATTTGACTCTTTGAGTTGCAAACACTCTGGGCAGGAATAAATAAAGAAGCTATCATTAATCATTGGATATTTATGCTAAGGAGGACTGTTTTCTTCTTTCTTTGTCATTTGTTTAATGGCCCACTCAGCCTGACTCCTGAAGGCTAGGGCTCCAAGCCCTGAAGGCACATGCCCAAAATCTCGCACGTGGTCTCCCCATGCTAATTTACCCGCACTATTCAGAAGAAGGAAACTGAAAGTAGGAAAGAGCAACAGAAAGAAGGGTTTGGTCAAACATAATACTTGCAGCTGCGGTTCTGTTTCCGAGAGAGCTCTGATTTGCCAGCCCTCCCCAGCAACATTTTCAGGAGAGCAGGATTTGGCATGGTTTTCTTCCTGTGGAGGAAAAGAAATAGCAGGAACTCCATTATTACATTTGAAAATTGCCCTCTTACTTCCCATGGAAAGAAAAAGATTTTAGGCTATTTCAGAGGGTAATAAAGTAATGAACAACAATTAGTCAAACTTTGTGGAAAAAAAAGAATGCTTCCTTATATGATAGTATCTGTCAGCATAATTGTGTCATTTAGGTAGAGAGGGGCCTTTCATTTATTGCTAGAGTGTGACTTTGAATTTCCGAACATTTGACATTTAGGAAAACGGTATAAATGTATACTTTGTTGCAACCTTACTCTTGGAAGCAAAAGAAGACATTTAAGAAAAACATGGTATAAGGTTTGATTTATCGACAAATTTTAACATTTTAAGCTATCGCACTTATTTTTTTCCCCAAAGTTGGTGGAATTGGTTTTAAAATATGTTTATATTATGCATAGTGTAGCCAAATTGGTCTGAGTAGCCCATATTTTAAAAGTTTTGCTCATCTCTTGCGACTATTTAAATATATGGATTCCAAAGGAAGGTGAGCTACAAGGCCTTGGGACCATGTTTCCCAAAACTGAATTAGTGAAATCTGCCTTTGTGGTCAGCTATTTTCCACTTGGTTACTTTAGAATTATCAAGCTCTCGGAAAGGAAAAGGAAGAAAGGCACAAATGCTTCATTCAGATTGCTCTCCTTTGACCCCCAAGGAAATGAATTAGTAAATAGAGATGACAAGCTCTTGGACCACAGAATATGATTATGGTTGCTCTTAAAAGAAATCTCAGATTGCTGAAGTATTCTATTTGGGGTCATAAATCTGCACTCTGTGTTAAATAATAAAAAGGCACCTAATGTTTCTATCTTAAATATGCTTTTCCTAGAGTTTATCTGATTCTAAGTACAATTTTTAAACATTTGTTCTATATGCATTTGTTGAGAATGTACTATATGAAAGAATATCTGCCAGAGGCTAGAAAGATAAAGAAGATATGTTCTCTGCTAGGCTTGGAACGAATAGTGTATTGAAAAATAAAACATATTTTGTTCAGTGATAGGAGTACAAATACTGTGCAATGGATGACCACAGAAAAGGCCATTAATTTCAACTAGTTTAATTTTAGATGGCTTTATGAGGAATTGGCATTTGAGTTGAGCCTGAAAAGGTGGTCAGAATTTCCATTAAGCAAGAGAAATCATGAGCATAGGGACTGAGTTATTTTTTTAAAAAGATTTTATTTATTTATTTGACAGAGAAAGAGACAGCGAGAGAGAGGGAACACAAGCAGGGGGAGTGGGAGAGGGAGAAGCAGGCTTCCCACTGAGCAGGGAGCCCGATGCGGGGCTCAATCCCAGGATTCTGGGATCATGACCTGAGCCCAAGCCAGACGCTTAACGACTGAGTCACTCAGGCACCCCTAGGGACTGAGTTATTAAAGCTTACACTACACTCTGGAAAAACTGAATTATAGAAAACATGGAGAGGATAACAGGATAGCTGTGAAATACCGAGCATGAGTTGTTTACTGAAGAACAGTGAAATCTAAATTAGAGGGTAGTATACCTAGTGGTTAAAATGCATTCTGAGAGTCAACATAACATAAGGAAAAGAAAGTAGTTATAGATTTCAGTTTCATATCCTGTCACTTCCAGTCAACCGTGGGAGCATTTGTTAGCTTCTCCAAGCCCCAACTGTAAAATACATCTACTGTAAAACCTATATAACAAATTTAACATGAAGATTGGACTGAAATGCTATATATGAAATATACTCATATTGTGCCTCATTATCTAATAAATGGCAGCTGCTATTATTATTACTGTTTTTACCTGTGTTCTTATTATGTAGTATAAGACAAAGTTGGAACCATAGTTTGCGGAAATGTTATGGAAAGAAATTAAAGTTATGCTAAGCTTACTACTGTAAAGTGGAAAATCTACTTTGAAGAAGGCTGTCATGTTATCAAAACAATTTTAGAATATCGATTGAAGCAGCATGAAATTTGTGGTAGAGGCATAGAAACCAGTTGGGAGGGCCCAACATAGACCGAGGACAAATAAATAAGAAAGCCAGGTGGCAGCAGATGGAAACTATTGACCCATTGTACTTGATGATCCAAAGTAAGAAGGGCTTAAAATGTTGATTACATTTTCATCATGAGAAACCAGAGCAAAGGAAGAGAAAATATTTGGAAAGACATATGATGTGTTCAGTTTACTTTCAGTGATTGAAGTGCCAGATGACCTGAAATCAAAGTGTTCAGCAGAAGAGAGATATCAACGCAATTGATGTAAATTTTGGACTTATCAGCACAAATGTAATCCTGAAAATGGGTGTAATTTCCCAGGAAGAGAAAGTATTATGAGAAGAGAAGAGACAAAGAGTAGTAACTGGAGGAATCCCAACATTAAAAAAAGGGAAGACACATAAAGAAGATTTAAAGGTTTAAAGAGATTGCTTCATTCCTCAAATCTTTTGTTTATTTATATGCATCATACTTTAAGAGGAATATGGACTGTTGGAATAACTTTAAGAGAATATGAGGAGACTTAGAATGTGAAGAGAAAGTAAAGAAAATTAGAGAAATAAAGACTCAGATGCTATAAATTCTTGGAGGACCACTATATGGAAGAAACACTTGGCCTTCTCTTCCTCCCTCTCTCATTCTTTCTCCTTCTTATTCTTTTATCTTTCTCTTCTTCCTTTTTTTATATGGACAGGAAAAAAAAAAAAACAGTTCTAATTTAGGATTCAACAAAGAAAGCTGAGACAGTCATAATTACAGTCTATTTAAGCTACAAGTAGCTTCTGCCCCAGGGTTACAACTTACTGCCATTCAAGTTCTGTCTTGCTGTGATTTGGGGTATTATATATTACAAGGTAAAGGGCACACATCTAATACAAGATTTTTTAATGAGATTAATCATCCTATTTTAAAATCACTCAGTTTTCCTTTTTTCTCCTATACAGACCATTAAATATATACCATCATGGTCATATAAACAGATTATATAGTTACATCTGTGTCTGTTCTCTATTTCATACAATCATTTGATCATTAAACATGAATATTTATTCAAATGAGAGGTGGCAGATATAAATCAAACACTTAATATTTTAATAATCTAGAATTTCACTATATTTTGATTTGAAAAATATTATGATTTAGGTATCAGCAATTTGAAGAAATTTTCTATAAAAACTATTACAAAGCAGTCTCACTTTTATTTACTTCCCACAGAAAGAGTAGAAAGCAGAGAATGATTAAAATCATTAAAACATTTCATTATATTAACTATCACTAAGTAATATATTAAAATGCTGTTGGTAATTGGCTGAGCTGCATCTATCGTATCAAAAATGGGAAATTTAAGTTACAGATGGGCTCAGAATCTTTCAGTAAATTAGGCATATTTTATAGACATTTTCTTCAGTATTTATCACTGATAAGATTTCTCACTGTCTTTGTCTCTGCCTCTTCATCCCAAATCACAATGTCCCATATGCCCCCAATAAGAATTTCCCCTTTAATATTGAGTTCTGAGGTAATTTCTTGGTTGTTGTTGTGTCTCCACAGCCCAAAGCTAATTCTTTTAACTGTACTCTTGAGTTAAGCCAAATGTACTTCAATTTTTTTTCTCAAATTGTGCCCAAGAGGAAGTAAAAATGTTAAGAAATTTTCAAGAAACTGGGTTAATTGAACAATGTATAATTTGATGTCCACAATATTTTGACCAAAACTTGTAATTTAGTAACCTTCATTTGAAGAAACTTGACTCTTATTTTCTTCTTTATCAGCCCTTATATATGAAACAGAATGATGAAACAAGTCTATCAAATTCTGAAAAAGATAATTCTTTACAAGGGAACCAATCTATGCAAACACAATTCTTCAGTGCAAGTACTCTTAAACATTCAGGCCTATAATTATATGTTGGCCGCCTGGATTCCACATTGACTTTACTCAGCAAGAATGAACATTAAAGAAATAACTGTAAGATTCATGTACTGGGGTAAAAATAAAAGCAACAATATCACGCATCTATTCAGACACACCTATACAAAACCAGTTTTTGTCCTCAAGGAATTCAGCTGATCTGTGGGATGCATAAAAATAACCTTGTAAATTTTTTAAAATGTTATAATTGGTTATAATATTGGACTGTACCACACGTCATGAAAACCCTAAAGAGAGAGGGATTTATTCATAATAGGAAGGTCAAGGTAGACCTCAACAAAGTTCCAGAAGGCCACGGAAATGTACCTATTTGATTCATTACTGTGTTTCCAGTGTTTAGTAACTGCTCATGTTCTACCTTAGTTTAGTATGAGTTGAGTAATTGTGTAAAATAATGGATGAATGAATTAATTAATCAAAGAGTGACATTAGAGTTGGATCTTGAAGTATCTTTAGGAGTTCAGCAATTTGAGGGTTCAGGTGAAAAAGAAGGAAGCCTAATTTAGAACAGTGACAAACAAAGTGGTATTGAAGAGATGGTGTCAAGGGAGAGCATCCAAAATTTTACTCTGTAACATTCTGAATTTGAGATGCTTGCAGAAATCCTGATAAAGATACCAGGTAGAAAGTTGTAATTGATATTAACACTATCAAGAAATTAAAGCTATTGTGTGTCTGTGTGTGTGTGTGTGTGTGTGTGTGTGTACACACACACATGAAACTATGGGAAAGCATGAGTAAGCCCTAAGAGAAGTAAAAGACTAGGGTAGGTAATAGAGCAACATTAAAACTGCAACAATCTCTACAGACACCCCAAAATTTCCAGTTACAACACAGTCAATACATTCTCTTTCAGGATGCTAATGAAGAAAAAAAAAATAGTCAGTAGGTTGATGGGAGGTGAGATTAAACTAACATTTATTTGAACATATTTTTGGTTGAGATGAGAGAGCCAATGAAAAGAAAGATACACGTACAGGAAAATTGGACAGACCAAGAAGCTAGAGAGTGAAAAGAGAATTGTCATTAAGGAGCATGGCTGAAAGGCTTGTACCTCAAAGAGGGGGGTTTCTTTGCTTCTAAGGCAGGAGAAAAGAATCTGAGACCCTTAATTGAGGTGGAAAGGAAGGAAATTGTAGAATGCTTCTATTTGTTTCCTCCATGTTCACGATGTAATAAAAAGCCAGCTCATTTGCTCAAGGCAAGTGGATTGGTGTTGATTGAAGAGAGCATAAGAGAATGGTAAAAGTTTGGAATAACCTCCACACAGAATGTATGTGGTGGCCGATAGAAAGGAGCCAAAAGACCACTGTCAAATTAAAGAAACAAATGAGTCTCGAGAACTTAGATTGGTAACAGAGTCAGTCAGCACCTTGGAGCAATTTCTCCAGCAGTGCTTGGTAACATGAATAGGACAAAAATGGGAAATTGATCGGCGTAGGAAGAGAGAGGAGCTGAGGGGATAGTGTCAGGTCAAGGGAGTGAGGTAGTGTTTTCAATAGATTCCAGTGCAAGTGAATCTGAAGAATGGTACCACGGATGGCATATTTAGAAACCCAAGGACTGGGAGATTTTTTAAATGCCCAACAGTAAGTTTTTGGGAGTGAAAGTGAGAATGAGGATGAATTATAGAAAGTTGTGGTTAGAAAGCAAGAATTTTCAAACTGGAAATCGGAAGGGATATAAGGATAGAATCCTGGAAGTTAGCATAGCCCCAATGTGGAAGGAGGCATCGGTGGCAGTATTTTTAGTTTTTAGATTAATCCAATCAAATGTATTAGTCTTTATCTTGAAAAAAATTGTTTCTGTTAGGGAAATTAGGCAGGGGGGTGGGGAACTAGAACAATGATAACAATAACAGCAACAAAATATTCTTAGACAATAATCTGTCCAGATAAGGACTCGATAGAACACCTCAGCATCACCCCATCATTGTCATCTTCATCAATATCATTCCTTAGCTTTTTAAAAGACTCCACTTAATTCTAACAATATTTGTTATGTTGGCAGGCACTATTATTCCTACTCTACAGGTGAGGAAGAAAAAGAAAGTAAGATTATCGAACCTAAAACTGGTAAGTGTAGAAGGCAGAACTTGAATCCCAGACTTTTGGATAGAAGTGTGGTGTTCTTTATATTATTTACATCTACATCATGCTTTTCTGTTTAAGCTACAGTGCCATTTCTCTTATCCGCAATTTGAAGAAGTCGGCTGGCACAAATCAACTTCTATTTCAAAGTTGAGAGACTTAATATTCTCAGATAATTTAGAGGTAGATTGATTATGTGTGTGTGTGTGTGTGTGTGTGTGTGTGTATATATATATATATATATATATATATATATATATATATAAAATACATGTAAAATATCTGACCTTTATAGAATACATGACATCTATAACAGTTAGGGTGTGCCCCTATGTGTTCAGACAAAATATGTGCTCTGAACACTGAGGAAATGAATTGGTTAATCCCTACCTAAAAGATATTAGATACATTTTGGGTAACCTTATTTATCTCACTTTAGCCCTGGGTGTGTTCATTGTGCTGGCCTGGGACAAGGATGATGGAAAGGGAAGACTTAGAGAGTAAGAAGGAGCGGAGCAGTGCAGTCACACAGAGCAAATTATTGTGGCAAAATGTTTCTTTTGTATAAGGCAGTAGACAGAAGACATCAGCTGTTAACTATGCATCCCTTATTAAAACAAAGTATGCTAGATTTTAAGTTAGTGCCAGTGTGAAGGTCTTTACAAAGCTGGATTTCCAAAAATGGGCACTAGTGTCTCAGTCACAAAAAATCCTTAAGAGGCTTACAACTGGTTTCAGCTGTCTCTTAAATGACAGTAATAACATAAAAACCCATCTTTGTCTATGCATATCCCAAGGAGACTCAATTTATCAAGGATAATTTTCTTCCTAAAACCTTGTTTGCTTGCTGCTTATGGATAATTTTTCTTTTTATTTTACCCCCGAGTTCATCTGCAGACTCAGTGGCATTTGGAGGGACAGCTTCCATTATCTGGAGGTTGCTAATGTGACAGACAGTCATGCACATAGGAGGTAGAATATAGGGATCTCCAGGAGCAAAGGTATAAGGAGTTTAGCCTGCTGGCGGGTTCTGGCCCAGGGCGCCCGGGAATATGGAGCATATACCGATCATGAAGCTGATATACATGTAAATTGTGCCTGCAAGTATTTGGAGATTTTTAGTAATACTGGGTTAGCATTTATCTATAGGAAGGGTGAGAACGCTTCCGGGTTGCATAAAATCCTAGTAATGAAAGGACGCCGCTGTACTCTCTGCTCTGGTCTCTAACCATCCTTTCTTTCACGTTGCCCAACCATCAACAACAGCCTTGCGGGCAAAATTTGTTCATGCTATAGTGTGCAGTTATGCTTTTTATTGTTTTCTGTATGCCTCCTAAGAAGACAATCGCCCTTGATATCATGGTGATATTTCAGCAATTCTTTATAGCCTCCTTCCAGTCCCCTATTATTAAGCATTTCAACCTCATTAATAATTGATGTCCACCACGTTTAAGTCACTGGTTAGGAAATACCTCTAAGATTTTACTTTATTAGCTTTTGAGTAAATGTTCCCCAAATCTCCTCTGCATTTTGTTAAAAATGAACGTTATATATCTTTTGATAAAACCTACAGAGCTAAGTGCCTAATAAAATACTACATGACTAAAATGACAATTAGTATTTTAGCTTTATGCTGAAATATGAAAGTTTGCCTGCAAAGGTATGAATCACTGGTTTTTCATTTCTTTAATTCCGTATTAATTGGTACTTGAGGCAATAAACCATAACATATAACTCTGGCTTCAGATAAGCTTTAATGAGAGCCTCACCTTTGCTTAGATACTTCGGTGACAGTGAAAGGGTTCAGGATAACCCTCTGAAGCTCAAATTTATTAGATAAATGTTCTTAGCGTTTCCTTATCTTAGCTTGAGCTGATTATTGAGGATATTCTGGGGGGTTATAATTGAGACTTGGAAGAAAATTATATTCTATTATGTCCAGTTCAGTGGAAGCTTAAATAGCATTAGTGTAACTACTTTTTAGTTCATTATTTTGCACCTGGAAAGGAATGCGGTTCAGAGATCAGCAAAAGGCACGCAACTGCCCCCCAAAATAGTATAAAAAATGATTAGAGGATCACAGACATTTTCACTGTATCAACATAAAATCTTATTTAAAAGGGACTAGCTCTCATTCATATGCCTATGTGCTATAGTACAGTGAAATCAGTGTTTAAACTGCATTTTGTTTTTGACTCATCGAACTTAAGAGTCAGATATTTTGTACTTCCAGCACTTTAAAGGAGGTGAAACTAGCAAAGTGGAATTCAGAAGATTTGGAGTGTTTGGATACAGAGTTGTAGGCAAATACTTGCAATTTGAATACGTTTAGTATGCTTTTTTTTTTTTTTTTTTTCATTTTTAAACCAGAACTAGAGCTGTGGTGTCGTATTGAGAAATCTTGAATTCAAGTTGACAGAGAAGAGGAAGAGGATGTAAATGCGGACAAGCATGGACCCACACAGCCTGATGAGATCAAAACACTAGGACAGAGCCATTTTAAGGTCCTTCTCTTATGTACTTCACAGCAATGAATGGCTCTGACCATTAGCAACCCCCGGGAAGGCTCCCTGGGAGCCCACCTCCCAGATATGACCTCTGGTTCTCTTTCTACTCTGGCTGCTCTTTCTCAGACAGGTTTCTGCAAGATGCTCAGTATTTGCTGAATGGATAAATGACTCTCCTATGAGATTACTTCTTATCCCTTCCCACATTTTCAGCTAACACAACTGTGTACTAATTAATCACTCACTTGTAAAGAAAAGGTAAAGCTGCATGACTCATGTGTCATATAGTTCATGCTGGACCAGACTCCTGCATTTGCTTTGTGCCCCCCGCTTGAGTTAAAACTAAAATCAAAATAAAAGGTATCATAAAAAAGTAAATAAACCCATGGCCGAGGAAGAGAGGACAATGACAAAAGAATAAAAGACATCTGCAACTTTCTGGGAGATGGCAAGTGGTAGGTATGGCTTGAAGATGATCTAGGTGGAGAGGTAGTGGCCTCTACTAAGGAAACGACTGGAAAACTCGGAGAACAGTTTGTCTAGCAGAATTTCAAAGAAACCCAGGGCTTAGAACCATTGATTTAGTGAAGGCCCAGAGTAAGAAATGGATCTATATATGACAACTTCAGAAGTTAGTAATGCTATGCTCCCACCTCTGCCTACACGGATACACACACACACACACACACACACACACACACACACACACACCTTACACATACACATAAAGGCTGGGGTTTGCAGCCTGACAGAATGCCATGCCTGTTCATTCTAAAGTGAAGCCTATTAGTAATTAAGCTTCACACTACCCAATACCTAGTGAGAATCTTCCCTTGTTGGATGATTTAATAATATTCTTTTATTTACCCCAAGAGATTGCCGTGTGTTGTTCCCGGAAAGTGCAAACCTCCGCTTTAGGTTTTATCCTAAATTATCTTCCAATCCCAC
Organism: Phoca vitulina; assembly: GCF_004348235.1. Lineage (NCBI taxonomy): Eukaryota > Metazoa > Chordata > Mammalia > Carnivora > Phocidae > Phoca > Phoca vitulina. Next base: position 56,369,473 of record NW_022589707.1, read on the forward strand.
AGAGCCAGTTTGTGTTTCTTTACCAACAGCTGTGTTTTTGCTATAATTAACATGCTTTCTCAAGAGGTGGATCAATAACTGAAGAGAATCCTGCATGCCACAATACCTTCCAAAATAAGATACTAGCAAGAAATCTCAAATTCCAATCAGCTCAAATGTGCTCTAAGACCCAGCAAGATCACTCTGAAATCTACCTGTTTCTTTATAGATTTGCCACCCTTGCCTGCTTTTAAAGACCTGTCTTACGATTGCTAGGTCATCACAGGGAACCCAGCCTGGAGAAATAGCAAATAGCAGGGTTTGTTTTTCCTTTCCTTCTTTCTTTCTTTTCTTTCTTTTCTTTCTTTCTTTCTTTCTTTCTTTCTTTCTTTCTTTCTTTCTTTCTTTCTTTCTTTCTTTCTTTCTTTCTTTCTTTCCTTCTTTTTCTTTCTTTCTTTCTTTCTTTTCTTTCTCCCTCTCTCTTCCTTCCTTCCTTCTTTCCTTCCTTCCTTCCTTCCCTCCTTTTCTCTCTTTCTCTTTCCCTCCCAGAATTAAAAATAAATAAGGGGAAGGAATGAATTAAGAGGTATCAGTGAGGCTTTTATGAGACAATATGTTGAGCTGCTTTCCCAATTGCTAAAACCCAGCCTCATCCTTAGTAAAAAGTTACAAAGTGATGGTGACAGTACTCTTACTGCTTTTTTTAGGAAGGTATTTTATTTGTGTCTAGATAAAGAATTGCTCTGAGGTTAGATCCTTAAAAAAAAAAAAAAACTTCAAATAAAACTTACAGCAATTCATACAGTAGATTATAATTTTAATATTTTAACAATGCAATCATTTGCTGGGCATGTTGATGAAGCCTATTAACACCACAGCTCTCTTTGACTAAAAAAACAAACAAAAACAAACAAACAAAACAAAATAAAATAAAACTTCAAAAACAAGACCAGAAAAATGTGTGAGGATAAAGGGATAAAGTAGAAAGACATGTGGCAAGTAGTAAATAGAGACATTCTAATATGAGGCGAGGATTAAAAAAAATAAAACAAATTTAGACTTATTTCTTGTGAAAATAGAGAAGTTATTTTATTAACAAGACAAGGAATGGAAGGCTAAGAGGTGTGGCTCTGAGAATCCCTTCCAAAAGTTTTTGCCAAACAGCTTTGCCCTCTGGCCATGTCTATAGCCCCTACCCCTTCTACGGAGCAATGAGTTTTCTCACACTCATTAAGTAAGGAAGCAAACTACCATGCATTCTGATGTAGACCTAGGCAGTCCTCTTCACCTCCAGTCTCCTGAGTTAGCTGGGTCTATGGGCATGATCCAGAACTCCTTTCTATGCTCTCCTGAACAGGGCTTACCATCTACTTGGATTTCATTTTTTATGTCTCCCTCATAAGTCTTTCTAAGGGGTGAGACTGGTATAAAGATTTATTTACCTTCTGGGGCGCCTGGGTGGCTCAGTCGGTTAAGCGTCTGCCTTCGGCTCAGGTCGTGATCCTGAGGTCCTGGGATCGAGCCCCGCATCTCCCTCTCCCTCTGCCTGCTGCTCGCCCTACTTGTGCTCCCTTTCTCTGTCAAATAAATAAAATCTTAAAAAAAAAAAAAAAGATTTATTTACCTTCCAATTCTAACCATCTTCAGTTGTAGAAATAGCTACTGTCAGTTTTAGCTCTAAGTAAACTTTTTCTCTTACACATATATCATTCATTCTACCTTTAGGAATTGCTATGATAAGGCAGAAAAACAATGGTGCTCATTTGCAAGTCAAATACAAATATGTATATTAAAGTATTTAGCAAACTATTATGTGCTCCAAAAAATGTTAGCTATTTTTTTCTTTTTACTGTAAACATTTGTTTTATTCTGTTCCAGAGAGGATTTAAGTTGAGATAGATAGATGTAGAGATATAGATACAGATAGATACAGATCTAGATATAGAAATATGTGCTGTCTAACATGGCAACCACTAGCCACGTGTGGCTTTTTAAGATTTGGAATGTGATCTGAATTGAGAGGTGTGATAAGTGAAAAATAAGCATCATATTTCAAAGACATAGTATTAAAAAAGAATGAAAATATCTCCTTAACATTTTTTACTGATTACATTTTGGAATGTTAATATTTTAGATACATTAGGTTAAATAAAAATGATCATTAAAATTAATTTCACCTCTTTCCTTTTACTTTTTTTAAATGTGTCCTCTAAGAAATGTAAAATTACATATGTGGCTCATATATTTCTACTGGTCAATACTAATAGATAAAATGCAATGAGATAAAATGAATCAAATTTAACACTTCCTGTGTATTATCATTAAACATTTCTCTGACAAGAGTAGTTCAGAGGACCTTATTGTTAAGCACTCAATGTTCAGTGTAGTGTGGAATAAGACTAAAATAAGGACTGGGTATTTACCCCAAAGATACAAATGTAGGGATCCGAAAGGGTACGTGCACCCCGATGTTTATAGCAGCAATGTCCACAATAGCCAAACTGTGGAAAGAGCCAAGATGTCCATCGACAGATGAATGGATAAAGAAGATGAGGTATATATATACAATGGAATATTATGCAGCCATCAAAAGGAATGAAATATTGCCATTTGCAATGACATGGATAGAACTGGAGGGTATTACGCTGAGCGAAATAAGTCAATCAGAGAAAGACATGTATCATATGACCTCACTGACATGAGGAATTCTTAATCTCAGGAAACAAACTGGGGGGTGCTGGAGTGGGGGGGTGGGGTGGGAGGGATGGGGTGGCTGGGTGCTAGACATTGGGGAGGGTATGTGCTATGGTGAGCGCTATGAATTGTGCAAGACTGTTGAATCACAGATCTGTACCTCTGAAACAAATAATGCAATATATGTTAAGAAAAAAAAAAGAAGATAGCAGGAGGGGAAGAATGAAGGGGGAGAAACCGGAGGGGGAGACGAACCATGAGAGATGATGGACTCTAAAAAACAAACTGAGGGTTCTAGAGGGGAGGGGGGTGGGAGGATGGGTTAGCCTGGTGTTAGGTATTAAAGAGGGCACATTCTGCATGGAGCACTGGGTGTTATGCACAAACAATGAATCATGGAACACTACATCAAAAACTAATGATGTAATGTATGGTGATTAACATAACAATAAAAAATTTTTTAAAAAAAAGACTAAAATAAGGACTAAGTAGCAACAGTCCTAATTTTTGAAGATTGTTCTGCTACCCAGCCAGAGGGAATAGGAATCCATTTGACTGTGGTCTGTAGCACGATTAGGTGGTGGTGCTGAATACAATTGATGAATGTGTCTCTAATCCATTTATTTTGGCAATAGTAGATCTCTTAAATGGAAATAGATCAGAGTCTCTGTAGCATTTGCTTTAGTTAACAGTGGGGAAAAAAATGTTGCCATCTTACAGTTTTTGGACTGAACTGCAAAAATGGGATTAATGAGGCTCATTTTCACACTAAACTGCCCCAGGTCCCATACTAGTCAGAGGACAATGGAAGTATGTAATTACTTGTGGTAAAGAGAAATGACCATGGGGTCTAGCTTGGTTTCAGTGTGATTTAAAAGGATAGGCTTTGCACATACTTAATTTGATGTAGGTGAATTTTGGTAGGGGTGGGAGGTAGAAGAGCTAATGCTCTCTGTGAAAAGATACATACTAATTATAAATTAAAAGAAAATTCAAACTCTTCACTGAGAAAATTACAACGTATAGCCCCGGACCATCCCCTGCTCCATACTGTAGGTCCAGCCGCTGAAATGAGCACTGCCATTTACTTTTTGCTCATGATTATCATGAAGATAAAAGTATCCAATGAAAATCAAGAATTACAAACCACATTTTAAAAATTAGAAAGATGCAAAAAATTTCCTTTTGTTTCATAAAGCATAGTAGGCATTTTTGTCCATTTTTACTGTTGAAATATTTCTTTTTTTTTTAATTTTATTATGTTATGTTAGTCACCATTAATGATCACATCATTAGTTTTTGATGCAGTGATCCATGATTCATTGTTTTCATGTAAGACCCAGTGCTCCATGCAGTACGTGCCCTCCTTAATACCCATCACCGGGCTAACCCATCCCCACACCCCACACCCCTCTAAAACCCTCAGATTGTTTCTCAGAGTCCATAGTCTCTTATGGTTCATCTCTCCCGCTGATTCCCCCCTTCATTTTTCCCTTCCTTCTCCTAATGTCCTCCATGCTATTCCTTATGTTCCACAAATAAGTGAAACCATATGATAATTGACTTTCTCTGCTTGACTTATTTCACTTAGCATGATATCCTCCAGTCCCATCCATGTTGATGTAAAAGTTGGGTATTCATCCTTTCTGATGGCTGAGTAATATTCCATTGTATATATGGACCACATCTTCTTCATCCATTCATCTGTTGAAGGGCATCTCGGCTCTTTCCAGTTTGACTATTGTCGACATTGCTGCTATGAACATTGGGGTGCATATGGCCCTTCTTTTCACTACATCTGTGTCTTTGGGGTAAATACCCAGAAGTGCAATTGCTGGGTCATAGCATAGCTCTATTTTTAATTTCAAGTAATTTGTGATTTGAACTAAGGGAAGGTGATGGATGACCCTAATCTGTAGATTCCCTGGCCTTTCTAAGTTGAGATTTCAGTTATCAAAACCTTAAAACAATGCAACAACAAAAAAAAGGGGATCAGCAAAATAAAAACAGAACGCTATGCATCTTTTGCAAAAAAAGTGATAGTTTTATATATATTCACATAGAAACCAAATAGATAACATAATATTTTGCAGAACCAAATAGATAACATAATATTTACTGCTATTTATGAAATCCTTACTATGTTACATGTCATCTTTTAAGCATTTTTAATTAATTGAACTACTTAACCCTCATATTATGCCTGTAAGATAGGTACTATTATTATTTCCATTTTATATATGAATAAAGTGAGGGTTAAAGAAATTAAATAGGGCGCCTGGGTGGCTCAGTTGGTTAAGTGACTGCCTTCGGCTCAGGTCATGATCCTGGAGTCCCTGGATCGAGTCCCACATCGGGCTCCCTGCTCAGCAGGGAGCCTGCTTCTCCCTCTGACCCTTTCCCCTCTCATGTGCTCTCTCTCTCTCATTCTGTCTGTCTCAAATAAATAAATAAAATCTTAAAAAAAAAAAAAAAAAAAAAAAGAAATTAAATAATTTGCCCAAAGTCACACAGCTAGTGATGATCAGAACCAGCATTTGAAGTCAGGCTGTCTGGCTCTGTGGGCCACAGTTTTAATGACCTCTCATCCTCCCTTTTAAAAAATCAATAATTCCATATACATATTTGTAAAATGTGGGAATTAGTATTTTTTAACTCATGGGGTTTTTGTGATATTGTGAAAGTTAAAATAGGTAATGAATGTAAACCTTTAGATTTGTGTCTGCCATGTACCATAAAATGGATATTTATGTATATATATATATGTTACTTATTGAAATAGGGGCACCTGGTGGCTCAGTCGCTAGAGTGTGCGACCCTTGATCTCAGGGTTGTGGGTTCGAGCCCCACATTGGGTGTAGAGATTATTAAAAATAAAATCTTAGAAAAAAGGAAATAAACACACATATATATGATAGCATATAAAGTCATTTTATTTTGATACCAAGATCTGGTTTTCATAGTCAAGGTTTTTCATTTTTTTGACTTAGTTATAGTTTTTTATAATCTTAAAAACAACTTAAGGTTATATATGAAAATGATTAGCCAAGAGTAGTAATTCTGGCAGTTATAAATATCTTATGAAAATTCACAGGTTATTGTTAATTATTGTCTACCAAACAATTATTTCGAAACATACGCTATATAAAAAAGTGAGATTCAAATCAAGATAATAAAAATTTCATTTAGTTTACTTCAACTTCTTTAGTCATATCTACATAAAAGTATCCTATTTTATAGTGTGATGCTACTGAATTTAGGATTATGAAATTGAAATTACATATTTTTTCCTTTTAATAAAATTGGTTTGAAAATCCAAAGTATTAGGGCACCTGGGTGGCTCAGTTGCTTAAGCATCTGTCTTCAGCTCAGGTCATGATCTCAGGGTCCTGGGATCCAGCCCTGCATAGGGTTCCCTGCTCAGCAGGGGAGTCTGTTTCTCCCTCTCCCTCCCCCTGCTCATGTTCTCTCTTGCTCACGCTCTCTCTCAAATAAATAAGTAAAATCTTTAAAAAAAGAATATCCAAAGTGTTACATACACATATATAAAACTATACTTTGATGATAAAGCAAGTTCTAATTAGTGAAAAAAAAAGGTATTACATATTTCTGTTTTCTGAAAAAAAACATCCAAATTGTGCCCTCTTTTTACCCAAAGCATCATATATTCCCACAATTGAAATTCTCAGCTATGATTTTGACATATAGTAAGTACTCAGATATCTGTTGAAAAAAAACAGAATATCCCCGTGTAAGATTTTGGGATTTCTTCACATTTTCCTATATGGATATATTAAGTTATAATGCTTTTATTCTACATTACTACTTAGTCTTCAGATTTAGGATTTTGTTTTGTTTTAATCCTGTAGCAGGGATTTTACAAAATTAATTTAGGATAAATTAAACTAAAACAGTATTTTTCATGGATAGGGCTCTACCTTTATTCTCATTGCTTTCCTTCTGCAGTTTATGTATTATTAAAAATAACATGTCATGTTTCTTATAATGAATGCCCTAAAGAAAAATGTGGACAGAAGAAAAAGACAGGAACAATATGTGTCAGTCATGAAGGAGAACTGAAAGCTAGCTTATGGAGCAAAATTAAATGACTAAAAATATCTAATCAACAGTGACATTTTTGAGTACCAGCTGTGCAACATAACAGGATTCATCTTAGTCTGCAAGAGAGTTTATATAGCTCGTCAGAGCATAGTGAGTAAAGTACGGGACCAAGAGTCAGGAAATCTGTTGGCAGTCCCAGTTTTGACACTCAGTGCAGGAATAAATCTGCGAATATTCATCTGTTTAAAGGGGATGTTGATAACTGTTAGTACATCATTTATGAAGAAATATAAACTAGAAAGTTTATAGACGTAGGAGTTCTGAAAGCTGGATACCTTCAATGTATCACAGATATTTATTGCAATAAACAGTTTTGTGACCCTGTATGAGTTACCTTATTGCTCTATGGCATCGTATTCTCATTGATAAGGAAGGAATTATAATAGTATCTATCTCTTGTGGTCGTAGGCAGATTCAATGAAGAAATGTATGTAAAGAACTTAGCACAATAGCTTCAACATATTTTAGCTATTAATATTATTATCTATAAATAGTGATACATGTCCCTAGATCTTTCATTACTAAAATGAAATAAACATTAAAGGGTAAAGTGACCCTTTTACCATATGTCCACTTTCTTTTTTTTTTTTTTTTTTAAAGATTTTATTTATTTATTTGAGAGAGAGAGAATGAGAGAGAGCACATGAGAAGGGGGAGGGTCAGAGGGAGAAGCAGGCTCCTCGCTGAGCAGGGAGCCCGATGCGGGACTCGATCCAGGGACTCCAGGATCATGACCTGAGCCGAAGGCAGTCGCTTAACCAACTGAGCCACCCAGGCGCCCCATATGTCCACTTTCTGATCTTTCTGACATTAATAGTAATCTCATAGGTAAAAAGTATTATATGCTCATATGTATGTATGTTTGTTTGTTTGTTTTATTAGACTGAATATCTTTCAGTATGTTTGATAGGTCTATTTCCTCTTTATTTTATTTTTATTTTTATTTTTTTAAGATTTTATTTATTTATTTGAGAGAGAGAGAGAGAATGAGAGAGAGAGAGCATGAGGAGGGGAGGGTCAGAGGGAGAAGCAGACTCCCCGCCGAGCAGGGAGCCCGATGTGGGACCCGATCCCGGAACTCCAGGATCATGACCCGAGCCGAAGGCAGTCGCTTAACCAACTGAGCCACCCAGGCGCCCCTATTTCCTCTTTATTAACACTCAGTTCATGTTTTTGCTAATATCTATTGGGAAGGTCTTTCTTCTATTCTTTTGGTAAAATTAGTCTTTACAAAAATTAACTCAATATGGATCATAGACTAAAATGCAAAACTCCAAAATGTAAGAACTTCTAGATGATACCATAGGAAGAAACCTACCTGGGGAGATGGCCATGCAGTGGGAAAGGATTTGGGTTGTTCAAGTACAGACTACAGGCCTCAGTGGCTACAACAGAAAGCTCAGGCATAGAGTTTGAGACAAAATAGTAGAGGGTGGGGGCGCCTGGGTGGCTCAGTTGGTTAAGTGACTGCCTTCAGCTCAGGTCACCAGGTCATGGTCCTGGAGTCCCGGGATTGAGTCCCGCTTGGGGTTCCCTGCTCAGTGGGGAGTCTGCTTCTCCCTCTGACCCTCCCCTGTCTCATGTGCTCTCTCTCTCTCTCTCTCATTCTCTCTCTCTCAAATAAATAAATAAAATCTTAAAAAAAGAAAATAATAGAGGGTGGCTGGAGGTGGACCACACAGAACCATGCAGATCAAGTTAAGAATTTTGGCATTTTTCCTACAAGTATTGTGACAGTATTAGAGGAGACTGGTCTCACTCTGGGTTATGGCATGAAGAATTACATGGAAGAGGGAAAAACTATGGAGACAGGTCCATCAAAAGGCAATGGCAGAGTCCAGGTGAAAGATAATAGTGACTTGGTCTAAATTGCTTGAGGAAATTAAAGGGATTGGATAAAATCAAAATATATTCAGAAGGTAAAGCGAAATGCTTTGATGATGAATTTTCCAACAAGGTTGAATGAAAGGGAGGTAGTCAGAGTAACATGGGATCTTCTGTGAACCTGCATGGAATTATTGGTAAGCTCTGTAGAGATAAGGAACCATATTCAAACACCTGTTGGAAAAGAGATAAGGTAAATTTTGGCCCCATTGGTTGGTGAGGAGTATGTGATATCCTTGTGGAGATATTGAGCAGACAGTGGAATATAGTGGGGCACGTGCAAGAGGTCTCCCTGAAGAATGCAAAGAATTCATAGGATTTTAGAAAGATATTAAAGCATGACTTAGAGGATATTTTCTATGAACTGAATGTTGAGTCTTAAAAGGGCCTAGTACATTTACTTGAGGAATTTCAATATTTAAGACCAAAGAAGATAATCTGATAAAGGAGACTGATAAGAATCCTCTAGATAGAGGAGGAAAGTGAGGAGAATATTACGTCATAGGAACTAAAGAAAGAGAATATATTTCAAAAAATAGGGATTTGGTATTTTCAATGAATGCTATAATCAGATTTTGTCCAGAATTGGATTACTTTGATAAATAATGACATAAGAGCAAGATCTTCTGTTTGATGCAATGTGAAGGCATCACAGGGAAGTTTGACAAAAGCCTGTGTGTTTTTATGTTTATTATATACTTCCTTAATATTTGTATTATTATTCCTTATTACATACTTCCATTCTTTGGATTATTATAATTATTTAAATTATTACATTGGATGCCTAGTTTATTATTCATTTTCTTCTTAATTCTAACATGCAAAATATAAAACATTTTGATTGTGTTTGGTATTTGGTGATCATTTAAGATTTTTGTTCCAGTATATTAAAATAATCCTTCATTACATGTAAAAATGGTTTTTTGAGACTTAATATTTACTTAAAAGACTATTTTTATATTAAGAATGGCTCAAAAGTCCCTATGCCTCTGATTGTGTTTTCTGTTAATTATTTGTTCAGTACAGCTCTCTGGGATTGGTTTAAAGACAGTTAAGAGCTAATCTGGAAAATGATGTCCAGATAAACTTAAGGAAAAAAAAATAAAATTTTTGCAGAGAATGGAGGAATGTACAAATCAGATCTACCAACGTGCATATGGACTTTTTCACTGCTCAGTGCCTATTTTATGGGTTTTGTTTAAATTTATGTTATAAACAGAGAATATAGCCTGATAAATTTCTGCTTTTAGGAATTATTAAATATTTCTTTTCCTTAAAAGTGGTCTACAGACTCCAGACAAGAAAGTGTATTCCCTGTAGGGAATAAATTGAACTTGATTGGATCACCAAACATGCAAAGAAACTAAATAGGCACTTCAAATGATTGTTTTTATCATTTTTGTATAAAGTATTGTTTCATGTAAACTGGAAAATGACATTTAGAAATCCCAAAAAGCAGAAAGAAAAAAAAAACCTGTGTAGAAGTAAAAGAAAAAAAAAATGTTTATATAGTTTTAGCATAAAGTTTGAAGTGTCCTGTGCCTTCTTTGCTTGATCACGAGCAGTACACACAGGAGAGCAAAGACGTATGTATAGAAGCTTTTAAATCCCTAGTGGCCACATGCACTTTAGCAGATTTATGAATTCCATCCCATTTTTTTCTGGAGTGTCTTATCCAGCTCTGTAGAGAGACAGAGCAAAGCTTGCCCTAGCTCACCCCAATCCCTTTTTTCTTTTCTTTCCTTTTCCCTTTTCCCTTTTCCCTTTTCCCTTTTCCCTTTCCTTCCCTTCCCTTCCCTTTCCTTCCCTTTTCTTTTCATAGTGTTCTGACAAAGACTCTCTCCTTGCCCAAACTGTAGTCAGGTTCCTCTGCATCCTCTTGACTGGGCCTTGACCTTGGCCTTCAATGTCCAGCCTGTCTTTGCCAGCTCTGCATAGACTGATTTTAGCTAGAATTTTAGTCAGTTTAGAGAAAATTCCTCTACCACTGATATCTGATTATCCATGATATCTGGTCAAGTTCCTTATCTCCTGCTTTTGATATGTAAGTTTTTGGTCTGTCTTTAGCAAGAATCCAGATAAGTCTTGTTAGTACGAATATCCGTACCCTTCACATCTCTTCTTAGTAATTTTCCATTGACTGACCCCTCAGTCTGTTCCTTGGCTATAAATTCCCACTTGTCTTTGTTGTATTTGGAGTCGAGCCTGATCTCTCTGTCTCCTAATGCAATACTTCTATTGCAATAGTCTTGATAAAGCCATCATTACTGTTTTAACAAGTGTCAGAATAATTTTTTGTTTAACTGTGCCTGATCATTAAGATGATAGTAAGAGAAAAAAATCTAAAAATAAACATTCTAAACTAGGTCCTTAAAGATAAAAATAAGCAAACTAGATGATTTTCCAAAAGAGAAGTAATGAATAAGCTGCTTTCAGGTCCCTCAGACTCACTTTCTGTTCAGCAGAACACGGTACCTTATACTCCGAACTGCCATACTCTGTTCCTTTACTAATGCAACCATCGTGCTATGAATGTGAATGGAGATACTGTTGAGGGCCAAAGGCAGTTCATCCCAAGATGGGCCCCGTTGGCATGAAGATTATTTTGAGGTTAAAAGCAATCAAAATCCAGCAGACTCAGGAAAACATCTCTACCTCCCCCACAACTGCCTAAAAGAATTTAGAGGACCTGCTCCAGGGAGAGAGCTATCACCATAACTCTATTATGATATCGACAGAGAGGAACCTAGGAAGGCCACTCTGATCAAGGTCCACTCTTTGTCTCATTGTTTCTGAATGGCCCATCAAACATTTATTTGTCAAACATTTATTCTTTTTCATCTTCCTGTGAATTGAATTCCTTTCCTCTGAAGTCCCAGACCCCTGCTCTCTTCTCCTTAGTTCAGGATAACATATATACCTCATTTTGCCTGTCTTTGGAATTGCCATGCCGGCGTGGATTCCCCATATGTATGCTATTAAATTTGATTTTTTTCTGTTAATCTGTCTCATGTCAACTTGATTCTTAGTCCAGCTAGAAGGACCTTGAAGGGGACGGGCATTATTGCTCCCTGACAACACATATATGTTAAGTTCTGAATATGTAGATATGATATTAAGTGGATTATGTTTGATGAATAACTAACAACTCTTCTAATTCCAAGAAAGAAGCTTAATTTAAATAGAAACCACTGAGCTGTAAATGCAGGAAGAATCGGACACTCCTTTCTTCTCCATTTATTTATCGTGTGGGGGCATTTGTCAAGACTCTCTTCCTTGTGGTCATGGGTTTAGCCAATGACCCAGAACTCATACCATTCTGTTATTGTGCCTGTTCATGAAGAACTGAAATTCAGATTTCCTAGCACATTGCATAAAACCTTCTTTGCTCTATTCCTGTTTGACTTGATCTCATCTCCTCCCATTTGATGCTTGTATCCTGTGCTTCCAGCTTGCATTACCACTTGTCATTCTCTAACTGTATAGAGTCCCCCATGCCCTCATTCTTTAGTGTATGCGTTTCTGACTTCTTGAAATCTTCCTACATGTATCTTGTCCATTTCTCTGTTTCTTAAATATGTCTGCTCTACACTTCTCTTACTAAGGCTGAAGTTAATGTTATTGTTGGTGGGTGAACTGGGGAGACCCCCAGCCCTGGGGCCTCAACACAGCCCATCCCAAAGATGTAGCTGAAGGCTCTTGGTCTCCTCAAGAGAAAGAATTCAAGGACAGACAAGTGGATGAGAGACAAGAAAGTTTATTAAAGCAAAAGTAGAATCTCGAGTTGTGAGAGCAGGTGAGAGTGTGTGAGAGAGAGAGAGAGCATGAGAGCACGCTCACATATGAGGGAAAGTTGAATGTGCCCATGGGTTTGGGTCTCCATTTTTTTTTTTTTTTGAAGATTTTATTTATTTATTTGACAGAGAGAGACACAGCGAGAGAGGGAACACAAGCAGGGGGAGTGGGAGAGGGAGAAGCAGGCCTCCCGCCGAGCAGGGAGCCTGATGTGGGCCTCGATCCCAGGACCCCGGGATTGTGACCTGAGCAGAAGGCAGACGCTTAACGACTGAGCCACCCAGGCGCCCCTGGGTCTCCATCTTTTATTGACATTTGTTTTAACGAGGAGGTGGAATATTCATTACTTGGGGTGAGATTTTTTTGGAAGCTGGGTTTTGCACCTTTCTTCCTTATTTGGTCAGGGGTTTTTGGTCTGCTTTGTCAGCCATCTTGGGCCTGTCTGGTTTGATCCAGCTTCTTATGGCTTTGTTTTGGAGCATTGCCAGGACAGGCCTCTGACTTTCCCCATAGCTGGCCATGATTTCCTCCTTGCTGGCCTCCAGACGTTTTGCTAGAACCTGACTAACTGCCTCCAACATTAACTCTTCCATGATGTTTTCCTGATCTCCTTTGAAAATTTGAGTTGCTTCTAACAAAGCAGTTTTCCAGAACTTGGCGTGATATATTTGTGTATTGTCAAAACTAGGTCAGTCTATGATTATGTTTATTTCTATCATTCCTACAAAGACAGGGACTCTATTCTTATTCACCTGTGTATTTTTAGAACCTTCTGTAGAGGCCATTTTTAGGCAAACAGGCTTGAGTGATGGAATGTAAGAAGGGCCCACAGCAACCCCGTGACTGAATACAGACAGGCCCATCAGGCAACGTACCTCAAAATATCCACAGGTCCTAACTAACCTTTGTGCTACTTACAACTAGGCACAGTTACTGAAGAAGGGAAGATTCCATGCTTTGCCATACCTCCTCATCCTCCCCCTTTAAGAACAGCCCCCACCCACTGCCTCTGCAGAAACCTCTCCTCTACAGTCCTACCTGAGGCTTCCATGTGCTGTATTCAATAAACTTCTATCTCCTTTGTTCAGCCTCAAGTGAATTCTATCACCTCCCATGCCATTGGCTTCCACCTGATCATAACCCCACATTTGAGGTCCCCCATTCGGTTGAGAGATACCCATTTAGATACCACACCTTCCTCCATCTGCCATTAGTAGGTGTTTAATAATACTTCATAAATTGATCAGAGTATAAATTATGCTTTATGTTTGCATTTTACATTGAATCCCCTTGGGAGTGTTCTGTTCACACCTGTATCCACTTTGAGGGCAGACTCAGATCTCAGAATTCCCAACCTCCCCACAAACAAGACCTAGAAGTCCTGACAGACCACCTAGTTCATTGCATCAAATCCCCATTGGGTTCTCTGTTCATCATTTCCTCTCGACTCTTCACTCTCTTTCATTCTCTATATTATCTCCCAAAGCCTCTCTAATCTCTTCTATTTTGAAATAATCCAGCTCTGCCTTCTTTTTTTTTTTTTTTTAAAGATTTTATTTATTTATTTGAGAGAGAATGAGAGAGAGAGCATGAGAGGGGTGAGGGTCAGAGGGAGAAGCAGACTCCGTGCTGAGCAGGGAGCCCGATGTGGGACTCGATCCAGGGACTCCAGGATCATGACCTGAGCCGAAGGCAGTCGCTTAACCAACTGAGCCACCCAGGCGCCCCCAGCTCTGCCTTCTAATCATACATACCTCATGCCACAAAGCAAAGACCTCAGAAGATGAACCATTTTCAAAACAGTTACTCAAATAGGCTGGTGCGAGAGGGTGAAATTTGCTGCCCACCCCAGTTAAGTATTAATCTAACAAAATAGGTCTTCTGAGAGAAAGGCTAGAGGAACTCTACCACAAAGAAAGATTATATGTCTTTTCATTTTATATAGATTCTTATTATTTTAGCATAGAATAGCAGTCCACCATTTAAATGATTTTTATAGTGAATCACTTTGTATAATTAATAATTCCTTTCTAATGTAAATAGTCATCATTAGTTCATTCTTATTAAAATTCGGATTTTCATATATTAGGTTTAACAGAATAATTTTATTAAAGCTATTTTATGGCTTCAATGAAGCTTAAAAAATGACCCCCTAGAGGTGTATTATTGAAGCATTTACCTCTCACTAATGTATTAGTTTAATAACTAATTAATGAGTGCTTACCATGCTTCAAGTTCTCCCCAAAATAAATAGTTTGAACGAATGAATGAATGCAAGAAATAATGGTTGAAAGTGGGAGTAAAGTAAAGAAGGGCTCAGTTTTTTCCTAAGTCCTACTGAGTTGATTTTCATACTTTTTTTTTATTTTTTAATTTTTTAGTTGATTTTCATTCTTTCATAAAGTTTAAAGGGCTCTGTCTTTCAAGTAAAGCATTTTTGCATTTCTGAGGAAAATATAAAACCAAATTAGGGGTTTATTAGCATCACAATTCGGTACATTTTCAAGATATTAATAGTTATTTTAAATGAGACCTAACTGGCTTATGGGTACAGATCTTCCTCCCTCCTTTCTGTTTTTTTGAAGTACTCTTGAGCCCAATTTAAGAAGGGGTGCTCTGGGGCTTGCCTTGCTTTTCATTAAGTCACTCAGTAAATCCTTGACCTCTTTGTTTCTGAACTTTACCTCCTATGAAACTTAATCATTTGGCTAAACTCATAACGCAGACAATCAGAAAAACGTGAGCTTGAGGTTACAAAATAACAGTAAAAGTAATGAAAGAATTTGCAACCACCCAGTTTGCATATGGAAATTTTCATCAGCAGCTCAAGAAATGGCTATGCTGTAATCATTCAGGCAGCAGCTGCTTAAAATCAATGGTGAAAGTAGCATGCTTTTTTCCCTCCTTTCTGTATGTCTTCCCCCAAAACAGATTTAAATCCATTTTTCTCAGAGTTCCATATTTCTATGTATGTTTCTCTGCTAACTTTTGTTGTTGTTGTCATAATCATTGGATGTAATGTGCTATGACATAATGGATGACTTGGCAACTGAATACCACGCGGAATATTTTAAGTATTTTCTTTATCATAAAAGAAAAGATGAGAGCACCCCTACTCTTTTTTTTTCTTTCTTTTTTTGCTTTGAGAAAACCAGCTGATTCTCCTGTTGTGTGTTGATTTATATATCATTTATGTGAAAATAATATAAATTCATATTAGAGTAAATCAAATGGTATTCATAGAAAAATTGATAACATTTGTAATAGTGGAGCAAAAATCATTTTTAAAAAATATAAATTATATTTTAACATTTATGCTTGAGAGGAACAAAGACATCCTGATCATTTGCTAAAACAATCGTTTTCAGCCTTTTTTGAATCACCTCTCGAGATTGAGTATTTTGATGCTGTAGGAAAAAGGAACAGATTTAAATAGAATACTTGGTAATGTACAAGTAAGAAAAAATATTTTCAAGTTGGAAAAATAAGTACAGCTTAATCCACTGGAGATTAGAAAATGGAATTGTAAGTGTCCTTCTTCATCATGAATTTAGTGTTTTGGACATTGAATTTTCAGCTCTTTCTTCCTAACAGCTTTCCTTAGGCATCCCGGTGGTAGAAACATTTTTATGGTCCTCATGATATTTTCTTTGCTTGTGGATGAGGTGAGTATTTATCAGGTGACCAAGGGTTGGGTCAACTCATTTTAATCAAAAGTTTCAGGCGTCTGTAAGCTGTGGGTGGCATGGCCATGCTTTCTTCACATCTTGCTCTCTAATACCTCTGATGATAACAGGCACATAAATGGCACCCAATAAATGTAGCTTTTTTAGAATAAAGAGAGTTGTTTCCGGCTATATTTGTATATTTGTTCTTAGGCTCATAAGGAGAAAGAAATTTATATATATTTTTTTAGTTATCTTTTTTGTGCATATGGTGAGGACACTTAAGACCTACTCTCCTAGCAAATTTCTAGTGTACAGTACAATATTATTAACTATAATCACCAAACTATACATTAGATTCCCTTCTCTTATTCTTTGTATAATTTAAAGTTTGTACTCTTTGACCAATATCTCCCCCATTTTCCCAGCCTCCAAAATTCTGGCAAATACCATTCTATTTTGATTTATGACTTTGATTTTTTTTTTTTTTTTTTAGATTTCACATATAAGTGAAATCATACTGTTTGTTTTTCTGTATCTAGTTTATTTCACTAAGTATAATGTCCCACAAGTTCACCCAGGTTGTTGCAAATGGCAGAATTTCCCTCCTTTTTAAAAAATGAATAATATTCCATTTCAAGAAGCAGAACTGACTGGTCTCTAGCCAGGGCCTTAAACTGGGTCAAGACAGCACAATTAAACAAAAGAAAAAATATATATATTACATTTGGTATACTTATTTGCTAAACAATTATTTGTAATAAGTGATTTAAAATACTGTAAAGTCAAAACTCAACATGTTTATTGATCTTTAGCTATAGAAAGCAATAAATTAAGGGGGAAATAACACCAAGGTCTGAGTTTTAATCCTGATTTTTCTACAAATAGAATGATTCTCATCTCTACTAGCTAAGGGAATTGAATTATGGAGGAGATAGACTTGGTCACTACAGAACCTAGGATTTAGAACAGGATGCTGATGGGAACACAGAGGCAAGACAATTTAGCTAGATTTTGGGGGTGATGTAGATGGATGGCTTCCTGAGAGAAATGATGATACAAAGCTGAGGCTTTGACAGAGTAGTAGTGATGGGCATACAAAATTCCTGGCCTATCAGAGTACTCAGTAAATAAATAAAATTTGAATGGACTTTGTAAATTTTATTTTCTTCTTGTTCTTTCTCTCTCACTCTCATTAGTTGTGTATGGCAACAACTGCAGTTCTTATTTTCTGGATTCTAATTAACTGTTACAGTTTTTAAAAATTATAACAATTTTTTTTACTTCACCCCCAGTGAGACTTGGAGTATATGGCCCTCCCTGTGAATCTGTGTGGGCTTGTGACTTCGTAGAACAATGTAATACCGTAGAAGTGACACTTTGTGACTTCTGAGATTTGGTCAGAAAAGGCCATGCATCTTCTGTTTGTTTTTGGGGGGAATAATTGCTTTCTGGAAACTCGTTAGCTGCCATGGTGTGAGAACCCATGTTGAGAATCCATAAAGATGTACTCTGATCAACAGTTACAGGTGAATCCAGCCTTATGAAATCCCAGCTTATATGAGTGAAGTCCCAGCCTATATGAGTGAAGAAGCCTCTAGGTGAGGGGTGCCTGGGTGGTTCAGTCCTTAAACGTCTGCCTTTGGCTCAGGTCATGATCCCCGGGTCCTCGGATCGAGCCCCTCATCTGGCTCCCTGCTTGCCAGGAAGCCTGTTTCTCCCTCTCCCACTCCCCCTGCTTGTGTTGCTGCTCTCGTCTCTCTGTCAAATAAATAAATAAGATCTTAAAAAAAAAAAAAAAAAGAAGCCTCTAGGTGATTCTAAATTCCATTCACTTAACCCCCATGCATTTGTATATTCTGAGGTACCAGAGCTGAAATAAACTATCAGTATGGTACTCTGACCAAATACCCGAACCCAAGAATTTGTTAGCACAGTAAATCATAATTGTTTTATGTAACTAATTTTTAGTTAAGTTGTTATGTAACAATTAATAGTGTAACAATATTAAAGAGCTATATATAAAATTATTTTACTTCTTGTTTACATTTAGGAAATTTCAAATCCTAGGTTGACTTTTTTGTCTGTACATGCAAAATACAACTAATGTTCTCTTTTCCTCATCAGTCATGCAAGAACGTGTTCTAGCCCAAAAGAGTAATATGTGCAAATAAGTGTGTGATATACCCAGGCAACTGAAAGTAATTCATTATAGCTGGATCATAGAACTTGAGAAGAGGAATCACTAGAAACAAAGCTAGGAATGTAAGCACCAGATCATGAAAGATCTTATAAGTCAATTTAAGAAGTTGAAGTTTATGCTAAGGGCAATGAGAAACTGCTTATTTAAAGCACTTACATCTCCTAATCATATTTATATTTCAGAAAGATCCGTGTGGTTTCTGTGTGGATGCTAGATATCAGGGGTCAAATCTGAGGATGAAGTGGCCACTTAGAAGACTGTTTTAGTAATTGAGGTAAAAGATGGTAGGTATCTCATAATAGTGGCAGGGTAGATGGAAGAAACTTGACAAATTGAGTAGACATTTATCAGGTAGAATCAAAAGAATTTTGTGATTTGTTAAATGTAAGCAGTTGGGACATACAGAAAAGTAAAGAACGGCGTGACTAGGTGACAGTAAGCCAGCTGGAGAATAACAGAAAAGGTCTATATTGGAGGAAGAGGTAGGCAGCAGAAAATAAGTGATTTTGACATGTGGAGTTGGGTCAATAGATTGCCTTTGCTTTTCCAATTAATAGCCTTTAGAGGGCCCTCCCATATTGCCTTTGGACTTGGTGTAACTTGCTTCGAAACAGTGGCCAACCTGACTAAAACAGAGGCTTCAAATACGTCTGTACATTTCTGCTTCCTTGCTTGGATTCCCACTACCGTCAACACAATAGACCTGCACTAGCCTCCTGGAGGGATGTGAGAGACAAGTAGAATCAACGTGATTTATTTCATCTGAGGGCATCCCAGACCAGCCAGATCCCAGATGACTGAATAGCTAGTCACTGACACATGAGAAAGTCCACTTTTGATAAGCTCAGCCTGGTCCAGATATACATGATTGTGCATAGATTCATAAATGTTTGTTTTAAGCCACTAAATCTTGGCATGGCTTTTTACACCACAGTAGGTAACTGATACTTATTTTGAAGGTCTATTTTTGAGATGTACACAACTGGATTGTGAGACTAGAGGTCAGAAGAAAGTTTTGGCTTTCAGACAAAGCTGCTTGTCAGTATTCAATAGTTCAGCTTTATCTCTGAGTGTCCACTCTGATTGGCTGGGCTTCTCTTCTGGTTGGTTGATGTGCATGCCTTTTACCCTTTACATGTAAATAGAGATTTTGGAATCATTTGTGTATATGTAGTTACAAGTCCATGGGAGAGGGTAAGACTGTTCACCAGAGTTTAAATGGAAGATGGCTGATAGCAAATCATTAGGAAAATAATATTTAAGGAATGGAGAGGGGGAAGAAAAATGAGAACCTCAAAATATCTGGGGAAGGAACATGTAGTTAGGTAAGAGGAAACCATGGCAAGATAGTGTCCACTGAAACCAAGAAGAAAGAATGTTCAAAAAGGAAGATGTGGGTAAAACACTACTGAAAAGTTAAATAAGATTGTGGCTGGTGAACTTACATTGGCTTTAGCAACATTTGAGGTCATTAATGATCTTGAAGAGGGCAATTTCATGTGGTGGTAAAATGATGGAACTGCATTCATTTTGATTCCTAAAGTTTTCTTCCCTCCCTCCTTCCCTCCTTCCCTCCTTCCTTCCCCTCCCTACCCCTCCTCTCCCTTCCCTTCCTTCCTTCCTTTTTCTTTCTTTCTTTCTTTCTTTCTTTCTTTCTTTCTTTCTTTCTTTCTTTCTTTCTTTCTTTCTTTCTTTCTTTCTTTCTTTCTTTCTTTCTTTCTTTCTTTTTCCTTCCTTCCTTCCTTTTTCCTTCCCTCCTTCCCTCCTTTCTTTCTTTCTTAGAATTCAAAATACTTGTCTCTATGAGCAGGCTGAATAAATTAGAAATTTGTCTCCTATGATCAGTCAGATGCTCTAAATGTGAATTAATTAGAAAAGAGTGAACTGATAAATTAGACAAAAAAATTTTTTTACATGCATGATATCTAGTGATGGAATGCATAGTAAGCCTTGCCAAGTCTACCACATTAAAAAAGCCTCACGTTTAGAACTTATCCACATTCTCTCAACTCTAACCTGATTACAAGGGGATTTTGTTGTTGTGAAGGATAATGAGTACACCCTGGTTTAATGGCACTATGACAAATTTGAGTTAAGTAGCTTTCCAGTTGTTATAGAGGGCAATAGCTACATTGCATATTCACCAGTTACTCCCTCCAATCTTCCTATCTTTTCTTTTAATTTGTTGCTGACTGAGAGAGGACAGTGAGATAGAGTTTTCTGTCAAAGGAAGCAAGCAACCATTAGACTGTACAGTCGCACAATCATAAGAATAGATCATTCTAAAGGTTTATTTTATGTTTCACAGGTTATAAAATAGTCTTTTTATGTAGTAGGATATGAGCTATGTCCAATCGGCAAAAATGTTTCTTTAAAATGACTGAAAATAAATTAAAAACATAAATAAAATAGTATCACTTTTTGGAGTACAGTGGAAATTTTACAATCATTTCATTATTTAGTTTTTAAAAGATTTATGTATTTATTTGAGAGAGAGAGAGCACTAGTGGGAGGGGCTGATGGAGAGGGAGAGAAAATCCCAAGCAGACTCTGCACTGAGTGTGGAGCCTGACGTGGGGCTTGATCTCACCATCATGAGATCACAATCTGAGCTGAAACCAAGAGTTGGAGCTCAACACACTTAAAACTGTAAGACATTTTTTATTAATGAAATTCCTTCAGGAAAAATTGGTTTGGAACTATCTAGTGGGTTACTTATTTTATTCTTCTGTGATAAGCAATTTTTTATTATGTTTGATTTATTATCATTTTAATAATTATTAGTAAAATGGGCTATATTCTTTTATAATGAAAAAATCTCTATTTTAAAAAATCCATTCTATTTTCTTAAGTTTTTTTTTATTGGATTCTGTAATCATTTATCAATTATATTTTATTGACCTTAAATATATTTTAAGATTTTTTTTTGCTATAAGTAAAAAAAAATAATTATTTTATTTTATTAAAGTATAGTTGACACATGTTACATTAGTTTTAGGTGTAAAACATAGTGATTCAACAATTCTATACATTATGCTGTGCTCACCAAAAGTGTAGCTACCATCTGTCACCACACAAGACATTTACAATACCATTGACTATATTCCTATGCTGCACCCTTCATCCCTGTGACTTATTCATTCCGTAACTGGAAGCCTGTACCTCCAAGCCTATATTTTAATATTAATAGATTTAAATGTGGATTCTCTTTACCTTTTTTATTTCATCATCTGGCTTTGCATGTTGTTTATTTGCTCGTTCTGATTGCTAGTTTCTTCAGTTGCTAACATTCTGAGCTCACTGCTTATTTTTTTATTCTCTTTGTGTTATCTCTCTGTCTCTGTCTCTCTCTTTGTCTCTTTTTCCTTAGCTCCACCACCACACAAAGTTTTATGTATGGAGTTTCCATTTTCACTAATTTACAAATACTCAGATATGATTCTTTTTTACTTAATTATGATGGAAAATATGTCATGATTTTTGGTTAGGCTTTAAAATTACTCATATATGCATAAATAGTGTCTTTTCATACATAATGCTTTTCATACATAAAGCATTCATACAAATGCTTATGCTTTTCAAACATAATAGTTTTTTCTCCTATAAAAATATAAAAACAATATTTTTCAAAACTGTTATTGAAAAATAAAAGCTTTGGAGTCTGTAGGTCTCATTTAAATCTTAACTCAGTCCCTTGTTAACACATTAACCTTGGGAAAATTTTATTTCTGATAATCCCATTTTTTCTGTGTGAAATAGTAATGGTCAAATCTCTATTGCTGGGGTTTGTGGTATGTGTGTATGTGTGTGCATGTGTGTATGTGTGTGGGGGGAGAGAGAGAAACAGAGAAACACTGGATCTAAAATGCTATGTTCTTAAAACCTAAGAAGTGGGCACTAACTATGCAGAATTAGTGATGATTACTATCTGCCAGGCACCATTCCAAATATTTTATATGCATTAATTAATTTAATGCTATACTCACCAGTAAAGTAGATATAATTATTAATCTTTATTTTGTTGGTAAAGAGTATAAAAAATAGAAGAGTTTAGTGAAATTTTCCTTAGCCTTTTGAATACTCCAAATTGGACTATTCATGCTTTTTGTGTCAGTTTTCCCTACAAATTATTTGGTTTGTATTGGTTATCCATGCACATTCAAAACATTCAGAGGAGAACACAGAAGGAAGTAAATCTGTCTTGCCTAGATTCACCCAATTTTGCTCCTTTAAGGTATCATATTAAACAACGTATTCTTTCTTTCTTGTCTGTCTGTCTTTCAAAAATCATATCTTTTTAACATTTGGAAATCACTAATATGATTTGCTGAATAAATATATTGTAGTTGATAATCCTAAAAGATGCTGAAAGGATATTTGTTAACATTCAATATATATTTTTTACATAAACATATGTTATTAGCAAGAGAAGAGTTGAAGAGAATTTTCTTAACTTTCTAAAGGGCAATTAATAGAAAATGATTAACTACCTTTTTAAAACTTGTTTTTAAATAGTCTTCAAAACTCAACACTTGTGCAAACTGGTTTTAGACCTAAAGGAAGGACCTCATATTTATCTCTTTATATTTATTGTCAGTTTTACCTTTTGCTCTGGGAGAAGGGATATCTGGTTAAATCCTGATTGTCATGTAAATTATCTATCACTAAAAAAGCTTTATTAAAGTACAATTGTCAATTAACTACACTTAAAGTATACAATTTGATTTTGATGTATACATATATCTGTGAACCTGTTATCACTGCAAAAAATTTTCTCTTGCTCCTTTATTATCCCCTCCTTTCACATCTCTCAAAACCTCACCCTTACCCTGTGCGATCACTCTTCTGCATTTTGTTACTATGGATTAGTATGCAATTTATAGGATTTCATATACACCAAATCACAAAATATATCTATTTTTTGTCTGTGTTCTTTGACTCAGCATTGTTACTTTGATACTTATCCATATTATAGCAAATATCAATATTTCATTCTTTAAACGAACATTTAAATATTTATTATATGGTTATGCCACAATGTGTTTATCCATTCATTTATTAATAGGTATTTCCATTGTTTCCAGTTTGTGGTTCTTGCAAATAAAGTTCTGTGATCATTTGCATAAAACTATTTGTGTAGACATATGTTTTATTTCTCTTGTGTAAATACCTGGGATTTGAATGACTGGATTATATGGTAGGTCTATTCCTAATTTCTTAAGAAGCTGTCAAATTGTTTTCCAAAGGGATTACACAAATTACTATTCCCACAAGCAGAGTATGAGAGCTCCCAATACTCTGTTTTCTTACTTGGTATGGTCATGTGTCTAGTTGTACTGAAGTCTAACTTACCAATTTTTCTTTGACATATCATGTTTTTTCTGTTTTATCTAAATGCAATCTTTCTATAAGTTGACAAAGTTTTGTTACTGTATTTTCTTCTAGAAATTTTAGTTTCAGGTTTTATACATAAGTCTAACATCTATTTTTACTTAATCTTTATATTTCTGATAGTTCATTTTTTCTGTGTGAAAAAAGAAAGTCCCTTCAACTCTTCTCTTATAAGGTATGAATCAAATTTCTTTTTTTAATAAAATATACTTTTTTTTTCCCAGTACCATTTTTTAAAAAGATTTTCCTTTCTTCACTGGAATGCCTTGGCATTTTTGTTGAAAATCCTCACTTATGTGAGGATTTATTTCTGGGATCTTTATGCTATTTGATTGGTCTAATTGTCTATCTTTATGTTAATGCTGTACTATTTTGATTCTTGTGGCTTTATAAAAAGTCTTGAAATAATTAGTCCTCCAACTCTGTTCTTCTTTTTCAAAGTTTGTTCTAGGTTATTTGCATTCCATATGAATTATAGACCCAACTTGTCAATTTCAATAAAATAGGCTCCTAAGATTGTTATTGAGATTCCATTGACTCTATAGATCATTTGAGAAGAATTGACACCTTAATCAACATTAAATATTCTGACCCATGAATATGGCAAATTCTTCACTTAGTTGGGTCTTCTTTAATTTTTCTTTGAACTGTTTTGTAGTTTTCAGTGTAAAGATCTCGCACATCTTTTGCCAAATTAATTACTAAATTTTCATGCTTTTCAATATTATAAATCTTTTATTTTAATTTTTAGTTTTTCTTGCTATTATAAAAATACAATTTGTGCTTTACATTGATTTTGCATCCTGATACTTGTTAAACTCACTTATTAGTTCCACTAGTTATTTTGTAGAATCCATCTGATTTTCTACATACAATCATATCATCTGGGAATAAAGAGAGTTGACATCTTTCTTTTCAACTTGAATACCTTTCTTTCTCTTTCTTGTCTGATTGACCTGTCTAGAACTTGTCCTGCAATGTTGAATAGAAGTCGTAAGAGCAGACATTGTTGTCTTAGTTCTGATTTTAATAGGGAATTAATCAGTCTTATACAAAGTCTAATATTAACTCTTTTTTTTCCATATATGCCCTTAATCAGATTGAGAAAGTGTTCCTAGTTTGCTAGCCTTTTTTTTTTTTTAATTGAGTAATGGATGTTGAATTTTGTGAAAGGACTCTTTCTGTTTCTACTGATATGATCATGTGGTTTTTCTTTTATGTATTTTTTTTTAGTTTAATATGGTGAGTTATATTGTTTTTTTTTTTTTAATAAACCCCTACTTTAAATTCAGGATAAATTCCAGTTAGTCTTAATGTATCATTCCTTTTCAAAATAGACTTTTTTAAAGAGAAGTTTTATGTTTTCAGAAAAATTGGGTAGAAAGTACAGAAAGTTCTCATATACACTATGTCTCCTGACACATGGTTTTCCCTATTATTAACATATTACATTAGTGTGGTACATTGTTAAAACTGATGAAAAAATATTAATTATTATTAACTAAAGTCTATAGTTTATGTTAGGGCTCACTTTTTGCACTGTATAGGTGTATCAGTTTTGAAAAACGAAAAATGTCCCATATACACCAATTTGTGATCATAGAGCATAGTTTCACTGCATTTAAAAATTCCTGTGCACCACCCATTCATCTCCCCTTTCCTCCTTCTTCCAATGTCCTAATGAACACTGAGTTTTTTACTCTCTATAATTTTACATTTTCCAAAGTGTCATACAGCATGAAATCATGTAGCCTATAGCCTTTTCTCACTGGCTTCTTTCACTTACCACTATGCATTTAAAGTTCTTCCATATCTTTTTGTGGTTTGGTAGCTCATTTCTTTCTTTCTTTTTTTTTTTTTTCAGAATAATATTCCATTGTATGGATGTATCAAAGTCTGTTTATCCATTTACCTACTGAAGGATATCTTGGTTGCTTCCAATTGGGGACAATTATTAATAATGTAGCTATGACAATTTGTGTGCAGGTTTTATTTTTATTTTTTTTAAGATTATTTATTTGTTTATTTAAGAGAGAGAGCACAAGCAGGGGGAACAGCAGAGGGAGAGGGAGAAGCAGACTCCCTACTGAGCAGGGAGCCCGAAGCAGGGTTCCTGATCCCAGGACCCTGGGATCATGACCTGAGCCAAAGGCAGATGCTCAACCGACTGAGCCACCCAGTTGCTTCAAATCAGGAGTCAGATGCTTAAATGACTGAGCCACCCAGGTGCCTCTGTATGTAGGTTTTAGTTTTCAGTTAATTTGGGTGAATAACTAGTTGTGCACTTGTTGAATTGTATGTTAAGACTATGTTTAGCTTTGTAAGAAACTACTAAACTATCTTCCAAAATGGCCATATCATTGTGCATTTGCACCACCAATGAATAAGAGTGCCTACTGACATACATCTTCTCCCACATTTGGTGTTGTTAGTGTTTTGGAATTTAATCATTCTAATTAGTGTGGAGTGGTTTCTTATTGTTTTAACTTGTAATTCCCTAATGATATATGATGTTGAACATCATTTCATAGGCTTATTTGCCTCTATATATCTTCTTTGGTGAGTCGTCTGTTCAGATCTTTTGTCCATTTTTTAAATTGGGTTATTTTCTTGTTAAGTTTTAAGAGGACTTTATATATTCTGGGTATCAAATATTATGTTTTAGATAGCAAATATTTTCTGCCAGACTATGGCCTGTCTTTTTATTCTCTTAATGGTGTCCTTGCAGAGCTGAAGTTTTTATTTTAATGAAGTGTGATGCCATAAGATAGCATAATAGGAGGTCTCCTGCTTGTATTCCCCCACAGCAACAATAATTTGGCAGCTATCTACAGACAAAAGTGACTTTGTGGGAGCTTTGGGATCCAGACCAGAACTTGTAAAATCCAATGAAGCCCAAGACTAAAGAGGGCTTTTTTTGAGAGATCTCTGCGCAGGTGACAGGCTCACTGACTGTGGCCCCAGCACAGACCTGCACAGTTCTATCTCCTTATGGACTCAACTATAGTCTATTTAGCCTTGGTTCTGCCTCTAACATCATCTGCACTGGGACCTAGGAAGAGTTATACCTGTCTGTGCCTCGGGTAACAGGCCCACAGACCTCTGTCTCATCTGTGGACTCTGCAGTGGCCTGTGACTCAACTCCAGCCCTGCTCAGCCATAGTTTGGGGGCAGTTCTGACTATCCAGAGAACTTGAAGGAGGCATGCTTCTCAATGCCCCCAGAGACACTTAGGTCTATGATATCTTCTGAATTAGTTTTGATCGTAATTTTTATCTGATCCATGGCAAATTTGCTAAAGAATGTTTTTTATCTGCCACTATTTTTTTTCCTATTTTTCTTCCCCTCCCCCATTTTTTCTTACAGTACTTTTATATAAAGCTCATACTAATTCTTGTTTCTTAACACTTACTGTGAAATGGGATAAGTTCTAACTAGACAAGCTCTTTAAAGGAGGCTATTGTGAAGTTGTGGACACAGATGATTTTCTTTTTTTTTTTTTTTTTAATATTTTATTTATTTATTTGAGAGAGAGAGAATGAGAGACAGAGAGCATGAGAGGGAGGAGGGTCAGAGGGAGAAGCAGACTCCCTGCCGAGCAGGGAGCCTGATGCGGGACTCGATCTCGGGACTCCAGGATCATGACCTGAGCCGAAGGCAGTTGCTTAACCAACTGAGCCACCCAGGCGCCCCATGGACACAGATGATTTTCATGCTAGCAGCAATTCTTCCTGGTTTACATTAAAGTTCTTTATAAGATACATTTCTCTGTCTAAACTTTTACTTCCCTCAACCAACAGAAATTGTCAGCTGTAGTGTTATTTTAAGGGCAGAATATTTGTCTTTCTCTCTTTTTTCCTACGAGACTGCTTCCTGGAGGCCATACAGAAGTATGTAGCTGCTTGTGAATCTTTGTGTCTTTATTTTTGCTTATTCTTTGGGGCAAACTTGATTGAGAAAAAGTACTCCAAAATCCCTTATCATTCAAAATAAGTATTGGCTTTAGCCCCTAAGTATGACACCTATATTTAGAGAACACTGTTCTACCAGTTTTCTTTCTCAACATCTGTCTGCATGCAACATTACTCGTTTAATTTAGCAGCTCTTTCTTTTATATCATTATTTAGAACTATATGTGTGTTCTAGTTCTGCAGGTGATAAGAGTTTTCATTTTGTTTTATTTCCTTTGATATTAGGGAGATCTTTGGTGAAGAGGACAATGTTATCTTTACTGGTGCCATATTTCCTATTTCCTTTCTCTTTGTCATTTATTTCAGATGAGTGTTTCTTAGTCAAGGTTCTGCTAAAAGCTGATTGCATTGCTGGAGAGTCATTAATTAATTGATTTCTTCCCTCAGAGCAAAAAAAAAAAAAAATTCTGGAAAAGATAAACTGTAGGAACTGGAGAGACCTCATCACCCCACATGTATAAGAAGTAATTAAAACTTTATAATGAAAACTTACACCTATGACAGTTCAATATAATGATTGCAGTTCAAACATTGCCCCAATCTCTAGGGAGTTATCCTTTTTATAAAAAATTAACTACTGAGTTAATTGAGAAAAAAGTGGAATTTTGGAGTTAGGGTTTTTGCTTTAAGCAACTTAGACAAGATTAAAAAAAATACCAGAAGCTATTATTTATTGAGCACTTACCATGTGCAATGTACTACTCTATGTCCTTGATAAGAATGGGCTCACTTTCATTTTAACCTATGAGGTAGATACTATAATTATCCTCAAAGTACAGAAGACCAAACTAAGATTTAGTGAGGTTATGTAACTATCCTAAAGTAACATGTTTAATAAGTGACAAAACAAAAAATACAATCAACTACTGACAAAAACAATCTTGTGGCAAAGGCAAATGACATTTTGCATGCATTTACTCCTTTACTCTTTCATTCATTTATTTATCCAACAAATATATGAATGTGTACTCTGTGCTAGGTAATGACTAGGTTTTAGAGGCACAGCAATAAAACAAAATAGTCTCAGTCCTTAGTGAATTCACAGTTTAGTTGAGAAAATAGACACTCATCAAACAGTAGCACACAACATGAAAAATAACAACTGTGATGACATTTGTAAAAGAAAGGTACATGGTCTGCAGAAGTATCTAATATGGAATCCAAGGTATTCTGATGGGTATTGGCTAATGCAGAGATTTCAGTTTTGGAATGGAGTGTGAAGGATAAAAATGGATTAAGTTGGTGATGCTTACTGGTGGGGAGGTGAGCAGGGATGGGTTAAATAGGTGATGAGTATTAAGGAGGGCACTTGTGATGGGTACCTGGTGTTATATGTTAAGTGATGAATCACTAAATTCTATACCCAAAACTAATATTGCACTGTACATACACTAACTGGAATTTAAATAAAAACTTGGAAAAAATGGATTAAGTTGGTAAAGGGGTTGAGGATAAAGTTCCAATATAAGGAACCAAAGAGCAGGTACACAAGCCCTAGAATAGGAGAACATCATATTTGAGGAACTAAAAGAAAGTCAGTTTGCCGGGAACTCAGACCAAGGAAAAGGAAATGGTGGTTAATAAGGCCAGACAGGTTACTGGGATCAGACTGTGATGCTTTGTATCCCCATATTAAGCATCTTGGGTTTTGTCATAAGAGCATGGGGAGCTACTGAAGGTTTTAAGCAGTAGGGTGAAATATATGATTAACCTGTCTGCAATGTGATCTTTTCAAAGATAGGCACTGTTTGAAGAATGTGTCAGTATCTAAGGTGAAAGATTGTTGTTCCTTGGACTAGAAAGGAGAAAATATAGATTGAGATAATTAAATTGAATAGAGACATATTAAGTATGTTAAATTGGAAGAACCTGATGATTGATGGGCCATGGTATGATAAAGGAATGAGTTATTGATGATGATTGCCATGTTTTTGGCTAAAGAAGCTTAAAAAATGTTGTGTCATTCACTAAGCTAGAGAACAGTAGAAGGGAGATTGTATTTCTTGCAGAAAATCACTAGTACATTTTTGGAAATAGTGAGTATAAGATACTTGGACATTCAAAGCTTAATGTCAAGTTGGTAGTTTGATATGCAAGTCATAAGCTCAAAAGATAGGTTTTAACTAGATATCCATGTTGGTGATCATTGACACCATAGTTTCAGATGAAATGATTTAAGAAGAGAAGAATGCCAAGCATAATTTTAAAGGCATTCCAACATTTAAAGGCTAGGTAGAAGAGAAGAAGCCTATAAGAAAAAAAAAAAAAAAGGCAAGAGTTAGAAGAATCAGAAATGTGTGTCAGTACAAAAGGACAGAATGTTCAATACTCCGTGATGTTAGTTGGGAATTAAAATTCCTGCTCTCCCTTGTGGAAAGCTCTTCTCTCATTTACCCACATGCTTACTCCATCACTAACTTCATCACATTTCCATTGAAACCTTTTGTTATCACAATGTTATTAAATTTTAATTTCTCACCCAAACTCACTCAAGGCAACTCTTTATTTCTCTGCTTTATTTTATTTCCATCTAATATGCTACTTATTTAGGTTTTTTCATTGTCTGTCTCCTCCCCACCCCTCAATGAGTTATGGTGTTTGTAACTTTTGTTTACTGCAGTAGCTCCTATAGCTAGTTTAATGTCTAGCATATAGTATACCCTCTAGAAATTAATAAGTAATGATAGGTGATTAAATGAACAGTGATAAATCCACTGAGAGGGCAAGTACATAAATCAAGGATTGACATGTGTTAACTGGACTTGATGTGGTTGTAGCAGTGGCCAAACTGGAGTTACTTGAGGAGTGAGTGATAGGCAAGCAAACAAAGAAAGTGAATAGTTGTCTAAAAAGGCAACTCTTTTTTACAAGTATGGTTACAGAGAAAGAGAAAAATGAATATGATAAAAATTGGGTAAGATGGGAACACTGGATAGAAGGAATCTCTTCACCTCCCTACTTCCCCCTTTTTTTTGGAAAATGGACAAAAGATTGGACATGTTTAAAATGCCATTAGGTAGATGCATGAGAGGGAGCAGTTGAACACACAGAAGACAGTAATAAACAGAAACAACAGTTGAAGACAGAAAAGAAGGGGTAATTAATAGACTCAGATTCTGGGGAAGGCGCATAGAGAGAATGGTCTTCAGAGGAGGGGGAGGACTCAAGGATGTGGGAGGATTTAGGAGGTGAGCTACAATGTCAAGTGGTAGAAGTGAGGTAAGATGTCTGTGAGGTGGCACTCTAAAGGTGCCCGGGGTTAGTGATATGTTTTAAGTGAAACATTTGCAAAGAAGAAGATTGAAAATAGTAGCTTGAGAGTGTGGTAGAGAGAATTGAATACAGAAATATGTTAGGTTTGCTCTGGACAGTATGGAATGTGCACAAACAACTTGTACTAAATACAAGTAGAAAGACATATTTTGGTTTTAGAAAAGACTTTTTAATCGATAAAATAAGGCAGCTCATAATTGAGAAATCTATGAAAATGAGACAATTGATAATTTGGACTCTAATAAAAACAGTATTTTCTACACTTATTTAAAAATAAGTCCCTCATGTCAAATTGCAAGGATAAAATTTGATTCATTTCTAAAAGTTTATTTTTTCTTCCAAGAGCATTTCCAGATTGCTGAGTTTGAAGGTACATAAGCTTATGATATTATATATGAAAAATTAAATTTCTCTCTCTATGAACATGTACCCATCTACACATACTCATAAAGGAAAATGATGCATTGTTGATGTTTGATTTTAGTTTGTGTTGCATTTTAACAAAACAAAACAAAATAACGTGGTTTGACATGTTTTCCTAATTGTTTTGAGTGTGTAATTTAAATAAACGGCTCCATCTCTAGCATTCCAAATGATAAAACTTTCTCTAGAATTTGATCTGTCATTCTTCCAATTAGAAAAAGCCCTGCAGCCGCGCTATAGAATGGCTTTATAATATATCTCCAGCTTTAACAAGGAACTTTTTGATGTATTTCAATTATGATGTACAAAGTAGCATCTTCTTAATTAAAGAAGAAATTTCATTTTGAGGCTCTTTAAAGTGCTATTAAAGTTTATGGTTGAAAGCTTCCTGTTAAGATGAATCTGCCCTCTGTATTTAGTGAATGGTATATGGAGCATCTGGGCTGCAGGGAGAAAAATAGCCAAGAAAGGATGCTAAATACTACTGAGATTGGAGAATAAAATTTGGTTGTAAAAGGATGGCTTCTAAGAGACCAGATTACACATCAGTAAATATTTAAACACAGTTCTATTGGCAGTAATTTTTTAAATCATAATAATCTGGAAAGGACAAAAATTTCTTTGAAACTGAGGATAAGGAATTAAATGATGAAAATTAAGGGTGATGAATACTGTCTGACACGGTGATCCTGGGTGTGCGCACAGGAGAAATCCCATATTATACATATCCTGTAAAAAAAATTAAAGAAAATAAAAATAAATTGGTATATGGTCCCCTTGAGACACATACTCACACACAAATCAAAATCCCCAAATAAAAGTTAAGCCATAAAATACATATGTGATTCTCGCTTAGATGGAATAAATATAATTTTTCCTCTTTTCTCCAAACTAATTTTGCATATTCCAAATAAAGCTTTAGACGAGTGCTCTGGCAGTGTGTATTTTTAGGCTTCAAGAACTTCTAACGTAGACAAGATGGTGCAGCTGACAGTGCTCATGGTTGACAACAACACAGATTCTAAAGGTTGTTGGCTGGCTGGCGAGAGTGAACAGGAAATGGAAGACTTGTGCTATACGGGAAAATATTATATATGAAGCATCAAGAAAGAATGTTCTTTACTAAATATAAGCATTTATCTACATGTTTAGATACACACACACACACACACACACGGCATTCACCCAGCCAGGATTGCAAGCACATTAATATATACTCGTGCCAACTGGTCCTACTGTCTAATGATTTACTGATAAAAAGGAAAGTTCGAGAAGTCCATTTATTAAAGGCTTCAGCACACGGTTAATATATCCTAACCAGTCTAAGAAGTTAATACCTAATAAAATCTGAAGAGTAACTGCTTATCATTAAAATTGACATCAGTTTTTTTCAAATATCTCACTGAAGTAACCCCTTGATCTTTTATGATGAATGTAAGAATATTATAGAAGGCATATATTCTTCAAAAAATTGTATGAACTGTATGTTACCATGATTGTAGTTTACTTCTCTCTTTCTTTAGATGTACTATTTTTCTTAGTATCTAATTGCATAAATTCTCTCAAAATGGAAGAAATATTATAAAATTCTATCAGAAATGCCTTGTTGCCTTATGCTTTAAGATGAGTAATGGATAAGTCAGTAACATAAAATAGAGCATCTCTGATATTCATGTACTCAGATACCAATGTGAATATAAGGTTTTCTTGGAAGGCAAATTCATCACTAAACTGTGACATTTTGTAAAATACTGTGTTATGTTTCATAGTATCATGTTTTATAGTATATATTCTCCAAATGATACCACAATCATTATATAGGATATGAGAAAATCTTTCTTTTACAGGATAGGCTAATTCATTGCCATTGTGGTGGGCACCTTTGGAAATTAAAAATGGAGAATGGTTGCATAAAGAAATGCATTATTGGGGTTATCCAAAGTGGTAAGTCTGGAGCTATTGCAATGTGAATTTCTTTATCATTTCTGAATATTCAATTCTGCTTTAGAAAAAAAATGGCATGGATGAAACTCATCATATTTGTTAGGTATAAATACACGATATGGTATGTTAAAAATGGGATGGAAGAAAGTAGATATATTTAAGACTCATGAAATAATATATATTTATATACACAAATAAAACCCATGGCTGTTTAGTAAGCTACAGCTATTGGCCGGGCAACCTTGTCCCTGTGTCTCTCTGATAGAACAAATGTATGTCATTGGCCCAGGGGACCCTCTGTCTCTAAATTTTTTTGTTCAACTACAACCCTGGTCCTTCTAACTAAAAACATATAGTTATATATAATGTGTGTAATTAATATAAATACATATTATACAGGTAGCATATAATACATGTAATTAAAATATTATGCCATTAGTGGGAATAGCTCATATGGTCCAGAGCTAGGGTATAATGAACATTGGGTAGCCAGGATTCAGATAGTGTGGTTTTCCATCCACTTGTACCTTTTCCTAATTGTGTTAACTTACTCAAGCTTTACTATTGCTTCTTAAATTGATATAACAGTCTGTGATCTGAGTGCTTTCATTCAGTCTATGAGCCTTTCCGTTCTGTGACAGTAATGTTCCACAGTGAATTGTGTGGTAGTTACACATGGAAGCTACCACTGAGTCAAGTTAATTTCCTACATAACATGAAGCAGAGTCCATATCTCTACAGACCTTCTAGTGATCCTTGTATACAGTTTGAGTTTTTAATTCACTCACCCTCAAAACTTTCCTAGTCATCAAAAAAAAAATCCTGTTTTCATATGGCTATGGTTTCTTTCTAGAACTCAACATAAATATAATTTTATCAAAATAATATTTGGGTATCCTGAAATTTAACATGGTACTTTTTCGAGAAAAAAAAAAGACTCCTATGTAAATTCATGGTATCCTGTTTTATAGTATACATTTATAGTATAGATGACCTCTCTCCTTTGTTAGGGTGTAATATTTTTAAAAATGTATCTATCCTTGACTAGGAAGGAGGTGTATAATTATCAGGAAATATGGAAAACAGTCACTCTTCTTCCTGGGAGACTGCTAGTCTGATTAGGTCAATGACCTTTTATGTCACACAAAAGGGCAGGAAGGGCTTACTAGGTCTCTAAATTTCAGGTGTACTTTTCATCTAGGATTTCTTGATGACACAACAGTAAGAGAATTTTCTTTCAGGACACTGATAAGGCCCCATTGCATATAAATTGTGAATTGGACAAATTAGTTAATATATGAATGATTTCTCCTTGAAGAGTTACTATACGTAGTAAATGAGATGTTTTATGTTTTATTCTTTAAAAACTATAGAATAAAATACAGTTGTTATTATACTGTATTCTATACAAGGCTGACTTTCTGATACTGAAAAGGATGTTACTTTGGTGGGGCCTATGGCAAGGATGCAATTGATTTTCTCCCTGTGGCTGTGTAAGCTTTTGCATTATAGTTGATTAAAACTGCTCTCTCTCTCTTGCATTCTCGCTCTCTCTCAAATAAATAAATAAAATCTTAAAAAAATTTGCCAACCATTGGCAAAATGCAAAAATGGGTATAGACCACTGAATTCTTTCATCATACTATTATCAAATGTGTTTAGAATGTTAAAAGGGATAATTAGCAATGAAATATCTCTACACTCCGTCACAACACATCAAGAGCATATAACACTCTTCACACTTAAAAAAAGAAAGAAAAAGCTAGAATACAAATTTCATGGTAACAGTATTATATTTGGTATATACTTCATTCTCATTCCATGCTTGTAACATTGGAATCCACATATATTTTCTCTTTTTTCACTACGTTCCTCCTCTTCTGCCTTCTCTCTTCTTTACCTTTCCATTTCTTTGACATGGTCTTGGCTTCAGTCACTTTAAACTCTATTGTGATTACTATCATTAGGAAAAATTACCTACCCCCTAAGGATAATGGAACAGGCTATCAGGAAAAAAAAAATACAAAAATACATTCTACACTGGTATTACCTTGACTATGTTCATGGCAAATCTCTGCGTGAGCATTTTTGAAAACAATTACATTTTGACCTTTTGAGTTTGATTTTCTTTTCCAAAAACTCAACCTAATAATGTAGTGCAAAATATTCTCATATCTAATAACTGAGTAAGTAAAATTTAAGGACTTCTTGAAGAATGATTAATCTTTTTCTTTTTAGAAACATTATATTCATGGATTTCAGGTTCTCAGTAATGCCTGTTAAACAGTAAAAGGATTAAATGAAAAACCAGGTGCACTGCTCAAGGTTCTGCCCACTGGGAGAATTTCCCTTCACCACTGTTTTTCAGGGATGTCCCAGAGAAGGATTGTAGTGCTGGGGCTCTTCACTTCCAGGTGGTACCTATTTGCCTAAAACCAGTAAACCAAACCCAAGTTTTCTTTTCTTCTATCAGCTGCTTGTAGGGAACTCCCCATGAGGCCATATGTGTAGGCTATGTGAGACAGAAGGTAATGTAGCAGGAATGGGGACCACAGACATTTGGACCATTTCACCATGTAACTTATTCATGCCTTCAGAGCCTACCCAAGCTGCTCTTATATCTATAACTTCCGTGAATTGCTGCTATGCCTGCCCAAATTTATAGCTTAATGGATCAGACAACCCCAGCTCATAATGGGTGGTTCAGGTCACATGGTAACTTGATGGCCGATGGTTAAGCATTCAGTCTCAACTAAGGCCTAAGAACAAGCCAAAAGCTGTTTTTCAGGCACCATTGGATCTGCTGGAACCAGCCAAGCATCACCCCATATCCTTCAAGTCTTGATGGTGGCATGATTTCTGCAATCTCTCCAGGTATGCAATATTGCTTCTTGTATTATTTAAAATTTTTGTTTTGTTTTTGATTCATTATTTCCTAAGTAGGGAGTGCTGAAACTATTCATTATAATATCTGGTGTTCAATACATAATACTATGTGTTTTCAAAACCCATGGAACTTTCCAGTTACAGAAAGTGAACTTTAATGTATACAGATTTAGAAGATTGGGGGTTGCCAGAATGGAGTGCAGAATGTGACAAAGCAATCTAACTGTATTGCAAATATGCAAAACATTGTCATTTAAGAGCATGTGGTTAGGGAAAGTACTGCACTAAGTAACCTTGGAAATGAGTGAAGTATATAAGACTAAAGGCAAAGAAACTGTAGATAAACAAGGTACAGTAGTTGATGAGGTCATTTCCCATGAGGATATAGGTTAATAATTCTGATACTCCTGTACATGTATACTAGAATTGAACAATTGAGTAAATGAAAGTTGTGAGCCAGGTTTTTCACTATAGGCATGAGAAGTTACAGATAATCAAGAGTAAGAGGCTAGAATGATCCACCTGGTCATGGATTAGAGCTAGAAACACAGGCATAAACTCAAGTTTAGCTTAATACAGGTACAGATGGTTACAGTTAGAAATATTTGTAAATAGGTTTATATACACAGGTAAGTATAAGCACATCTGTTTCCTTTCTTTAGCTGAAAGGGCCTAAAAGCACTAGAGTAGTGATCAGCACATCTAGAGCCAAGTTTTTGGTTTCTGGTACTGTTCTCCAATAAAAGAACCCAGGATTCTTAGAGAAATAGCTGAATCTAAGACTGTGGCAAGAAATGTACAAGATGAGCCTGGGGCATCCTGTAGTGCCAGAAAGTAAGGAAGAGCTCAAATGGAGCTCTTATGGAGATATGTCAAAGGGTCTCAAGAGCTAACTGAATGAGCTCCTAAAGCCTGAAATTGGAGCAATTTTAAAAAATATATAAATAAAGTTATACTGGATTATAACTCAAAGTGTAAAAAAAAATGTTTCCATATTTGCATAAATGATTACATATACGAATATATGAAGGAGAATAAACATATCTCCCTATCGGAAGAATTCCAAATAGTTTATTTATGTAGATAATCCTACCTCAAAGTGGGGGAAGACATAATCCCCTACCCCATAAGTGGGGACCATAGGCTATACCTAGTGACTTTCTTCCAAAGAATACAGTATGGAAAGGACTAGAAAAGATTAACTTTCCAGTGGAGATTGTGGCAAACATTATCGCAATCAGGTGATGAAGGTTAACATCAATAATGATATCTAAAGTAAAATATTGACAATTATATTCTTTTGATAAAATGTAGTGAAAATGGCACTTTACTTCTATGGTCTTCCTCTTAAAGACACATAACCCAAGTATAATCATGAGAAAAATACCAAGACAATCCAAAAATACCAGACAAATCCAAATATCCATAGGGATATTCTATGAAATAATCTGTTTAGTACACCTACTCCTCAAAGCTATCGAGGTCATGAAAAGCAAGGGAAGTCGGAGAAAAAGCAAAAGGAGCCTAAGGAGACATGATGACAAATATAATGTCGTATCATGGATAGGATCCTGAAACAGGAAAGGATCATAAGGTAAACTCCAAGGACATTTTAATGATGTATTGACTTGAGTTAGTAACAATGTATTGATATTGGTTCATTAATTGTAACAAATGCACCGCACTAATATAAGATATTAACAGTAGAAACTGGGTGTGAGGTATATATGAATTCTCCATACCATCTTCACAATTTTTCCATAAATCTACAGGTGTACTAAAATGAGAACTGAATTTAAAAAGACAGAAAAATTTGAGCACTTAAAAATGATTTGAAGAATTTGCAGGGAGGTAATTAATGGTGGAGTCTTAATTCCTGACTTAATGTATCATATCTATGCTTTAATCTACATGAGTAAATAATTTTATATATCTTAAGCTTCATACACATGTTAGTGCATCTCATATTGTCCTCTGATCTAGAGCATAGAATTATAATAGCACAGAATTGATCTTAATGGAATCAAGGTATAGGCAATATTATATTTAAAAGTGCCTGATTCTTAGAAAGTATCCCCAAATTGTTAGATTGCTTAATATGGACCATCGACTTTTCTAATGGGAGGAATTATGGGGTTGGATATTTTGGGTATAGATTATTTTCTGTTTAAATCCTGGTTCCAATATTACTAGTCAAGGCAACATTGATATATTTTATAATCTTCATGAGTTGCATATTCAGCTATTGTAAAATGGTGACAAATCTGTTTGAGTGCTGCAGTAAGGACTAGAGATAGTATATATAACACCCTACTGTAGAGCCTGGTATAGTAGATGCTTAATAAATGGGATATTTTAATATTGAATATTAAAATTTTACACACTCACCCAACTCTTTCAGCTTGACCTCTGCACTTCTCCATGGGATTTATAATCTTATAATATCATTTAAAGATATTTCTTATTACAGTGATAAATAAGCAGTATCCCTTCTTTCATAAGGTCTTTCATGAGTCTTATATCCTTTGGACAACAAAAATAAAATTAATAAACAAGTCCTGTAGTGGGTGCTCCATATAAGGTGGCTAAGTAGCTATTTTGGGCTGGGTGTTTAGAGCAGGCATCTCTGAAATATTTATTTATTTATTTATTTATTTATTTACTTTAATTTTACTAATATATTTTATGTAATCCAACATGGTCAAAATATTATTTCAACATGTGATAAATGTTTTTTAAAATTATCAACGCAATATTTTATTTTTGTAGTAAGTCTTTGAACTTCAGCATGCATTTTACACTTAGAGCGCATGTCAGTTCAGCCTAGCCAACATTTCAGGTACTCACAGCCAACATGTGGCTCATGGCTTCAATATTGGACAGCCCGATGAGAGTGTAAGCAGTCATCAGATCTAGTCTGGATTATTGCAGTAGTCTTCCTGTTTCCACTCTTGTTTTCCTGAAGGCATTTTTCTACAGAGCAGCCAGATCTGACTGTCAGATCATGTCACTTCCCTTTTATTTATTTGTTTGTTTGTTTATTTATTTATTTATTCTTATCTTATTTTATGTTACTCTTTTCTTATTTAAATTCAATTAATTAACATATACTGTATTATTAGTTTCAGAGGTGGAGTTCAGTGATTCATCAGTCTTATATAATACCCAGTGCTCATTACATCACGTGCCCTCCTTAATTCCATCACCCAATTATCTCTCCCCCACCCCTCTCCACTCCAGCAGACCTCAGTTTGTTTTCTATGATTAAGAGTCTCTAATGGAAATTCAATACTAAGTAGGAGCCCAGCATGTAAAACCCAGAGGGCTGAGCCTGGCAGCAGAGAGAAGAAATTGGTCCATAGGCTCCAAGGAGGAAGTGAGCTTGGTTGCACCTAGGAAAGAAGGTGGACCAGTCCGTGGGTAGGTGGAGGGTTATTACAAGAAAGGTGGCCTGGACTTTCTAGGCCAGACTAAGAAGCTAGGTTTTTTTGTTTTATTTTCAATGGGGAAGAATGCTTTTGGAAAACTTTACAAAGGGGACTTTTGTGATCAGATTTATATTTTAAAAGATTACTCTGCTGCATGAAAAGAATGAAAGAAAAAGCTTTTAACTAAATTCTCATATTGTATAAATCCACTCAGGATTTAAAAAAACCTATGTTGGTTATTCTCAAGGAAGATAATCGGTGATTTGAAAGTGTATGGACTTATGTAAATTTCTATACAGCCTCTTAGGAACTTGAAATGAATACTATATGTATTTATAGATATATAGGCATAGATGCATATTCTTTTAGGAACTGAATATAAGCTACTTGATTCAATCTGTAAAAAAGTTCTGAAATTTTACTTGCTCTTAATATAAATGACCAATTATAAATCTAAGATAAAATCCAGATGACATTTCTTGTACTCCAGCGGAAAGTTGGAATACCCATTTATGATGATGATGATGTTTAAAAATGCTGTGAGTTTCCTTACCTCAAAGCACCCAAATATTCTTTTTTCCAGGCTTAAGATAATTTATAACTATGTGAATACTATTTCTACTTCACCTTTCTTCTTTTTTTACTTTTTCTATTAATGTAACTCAAAAGTTTAATTATTGAACATTGTGTAGAGCTCTAAATTATAGCTTAAGTGAAAATTCAATAAATTCTAGGGTAAACTTGGGTAGTACTTTGCAAACTATAATGAGCATATGATTCATGTGGGGATCTTGTCAAATGCAGCTTCTGTTCAGGACCAGTGCAGGATCTGTGTTTCTGCATTTCTAGCAAGTTCCCAGATAATGCCAAAGC
Organism: Phoca vitulina; assembly: GCF_004348235.1. NCBI lineage: Eukaryota > Metazoa > Chordata > Mammalia > Carnivora > Phocidae > Phoca > Phoca vitulina. Next base: position 56,410,004 of record NW_022589707.1, read on the forward strand.
TTCTGGTCCATGGACCAACTTTGAGTAGCAAGAGACTAAGCTTTCATACCATAGAAAATCCCCTGGGCATTTACTTACTTATTTTTTAATACCAATTCCTGACTCCCACCCAAGACCAACAATCAGAATTGATGGGGTTGAGTCTGGGCATAACTATTTCTTAAAAGGTTGAAGTTGATCATGATGTTTAGACAAACTTGAAAACCATAGCTCTGGAACATATAAGTCATTAATAAAATATCTTTATGACATTACTTAGAGCTAAAATAATATGGGCAGCAGGACTTAGGGATACAGTTCTGTCACTGTGCTGGGAAAAATTATAAGACAATTTGCTATTTTTGACCCTGGCTTAATTTTGAGCAGAGACTGACAGAATGGCAATTGTACTATATTATACTGACTTGCATGGCAGCTTGGTGATAATGGGGCTATTGATGAGGCAGACCATTAAATTCATTTTCACTCAAGACCAAAGCAAGGATTTGAATGGAAGTTTCCAGAGGTGAAAAACGAACGTGAAAGCCCATTTTTATTCATATATTAAGTGAATTAATTCATTCTCTCTATAAATGGTTTTGAGATAACATGCACTCAAATGACTGTAAGTAGAAATTATTTTTTTAATAGTAAAAAAATTCATTTTGAGATCCTCCCACAGGCAACTGAAGAGTTATTTCAGAAATATACTAATTACAATATAATGACTACTACTAACTACTTAGTATTTACTATGTGCCAGGTGTTATATATAATATATATAATATTATTCTTTTTACTTTATATGAGGAGGAAATTGAGATTCAGAGAAATTAAATAACCTTTCTAAGTTTGCACAGCTGGTATGTGGCAGAGACAATATTTAACCCATTTATCTGACTCGAGAGTCCAAGCATTTTTCTGTCTAGCTCATCATTCCTAGAACTGTTTGAAATGCTACTTAGTCAGTGTGTTAATTCATGGAATGCTCATAGGAAACAAGTTGAAACACATATGAACTATTTTAAAACTCACTTCTTTTAAAATTGCTTTATTTAAAAAATCATACTTCATGTGTTTTTTTTAAATAATATATATTTATTTGTGAACTATTAACTTTTTACCTATGCTACTTTTATTATTGAAATTATAAGCTAGGTGTGTAGGTAAGGTTATACATTTCAGTCCAGGAAAGCATGGAAGTTCACCTACAATTAGTGACTCTAAAAAAAAGTGCAACTAGTTCTTCATTCTATCAGTAATTCTAATTCCTAGTTTCATGTTTGACTTTGAAAGTTTGCTCTAAAAAGGTGATTTATTCATATACACACAGGAGATCTTTCCTGTGGACTGCCACCTAGATATATTAACAGATTATATATATATATACATATACATGTATATATATATATTATATATATATATACATGTATATATATATATAATCTGAAAGAGAAAGAGCGAAATTAGAAATAAATCACATAAAACTGAATTTCATAAATGTCCCTAATAAAATATTTTAAAGAAAATCATATATATAGTTTTAGTTAAAACATTATATATATACAGGCATATAAATAATTTTCTTTTAAGTGTATTATTGTGCATGTTTAAAAAAAATTTTTTTAAAGATTTTATTTATTTATTTGACAGAGAGAGACACAGTGAGAGAGGGAACACAAGCAGGGGGAGTGGGAGAGGGATAAGCAGGCTTCCTGCAGAGCAGGGAGCCTGATGCGGGGCTCAATCCCAGGACCCTGGGATTATGACCTGAGCTGAGGCAGATGCTTAACAACTGAGCCACCCAGGTGCCCCTAAAAAACTTTTTAAGTATATTATTGTGCATGTTTTAAAAACTATCTATACATAGCTTAAACATTACAAACTATACAGATGTATGTAAATGTGTATTTTTCTTTTAAATATTTTATCATGAAAAAATTCAAACATACAAAAGTAGCATTAATAAAATAACAAATCTCCATGTAAAAATCACATAATTTTATAAATGGTCTACCATTAACCAACCAATTTTGTTTCATCTATAACCCTCTACTCATAACTACTTGTTTTATATATAACTACACTCCTCAGAATATTTTGAAGAAAACTTCATCATCTGTATTTATGTTTAAGCAAGAAATTTTTAACATGATGATGTTATCATTATTACACCTAAATAATTTAGTTATAATTTTTAAATATGGAATGTCTACTCAATGTTCAAATATCTCCACTTATAATCTGCCTCCCTCTCCCTTTCCCTCTTTTTAAAAATTTGATTATATGAATCAGAATTTTTAAAAAATTAAGATATGGTTAGTATGCTATATTTTCTTTTTCATTTATTTTTTTAGGTTGCTATATTTTCTAAGACCCTTTCAATCCATAATTACGCCTCCATCAGCTTTTCTTCCTACATTCTTTTTTGCTGTTGTAAAATACACTGGGATATTTTTCCTGTACAGTTTCCTACACGTTGAAGTTTCATATTTTCAGCTACATGTTATTTTTACACATTTTTCTTTGTTCCATGCATTTCCTGTAATTTGACAATTAGATCTAAGGGTTGATAAAATTTAGGAAAAGGAAATTTTTGGTGAGACTATGTCTTGAGGAGGTATGTTTTATCTAAATCTTTTTTCATGACATTAAAAACTCTTGATGAGGGGCGCCTGGGTGGCTCAGTCGTTAAGCGTCTGCCTTCGGCTCAGGTCATGATCCCGGAGTCCTGGGATCGAGCCCCGCATCGGGCTCCCTGCTCCGCGGGAAGCCTGCTTCTCCCTCTCCCACTCCCACTGCTTCTGTTCCCTCTCTCACTGTGTCTCTCTGTCAAATAAATAAATAAAATCTTTAAAAAAAAAAAAAAACTCTTGATGATAATTGCATAGATGCAATAATTCATTGAGGGTTCCCTAATGGCGATATTCTTTCATTCTTATTCATTTATTGACTGAATTAATCTATACATTTCTTTTCATTATTTACTCATTGGTAAGCATGAAGGACAGTTCACACAAGAAAGATAAAATATACTTAATAATTTCCAAAATAATAAGTTGATTCCCTAGCACCATCCAGATGACTTATAAGGATGTTTTGTTTTGTTTTGTTTTTTCTTTTCCTTTTTAGCATCATTATGAACTTATGGGGTTAAACATACTTAATTTGTTTCAATTTAGCACAGCCTATAGTAGGAGCCTGTTTTGTTTGGCTCCTGATCTTGAATGATTTTATTATGACTATAATAATTCTAATGCTTTCTTTGTTTGCTCGTGCCAAAAAAAGTCAGAGCTACCTTGGTATATTGTTTTTAGAACTTCCCTGGGAAGAGAGATAACAATGTGTGTATATAGTTTTAAAAGATATGAGTTCATATTGACATTTCAAAATGAAATTCAATAATATGGAGTTTTATCCCAAAGTCACATATCTCAGATCTCTTCTTTCTTCCAGGCTTAAAATCCCAGTTGTAAACTTAAACTTAAATATTCATTTGCTTTATCCTATATACTCACAAAAAAGACTCAGAATAAAACAAAATAAAAAGGTAGTAACAATATTATTACTACTGAAAGTAGTTTACAAAATAAGATTATTTTTTTTTTGTGCATAGGTTTTCATTTCATTAGAGTTGTACAATCAAATTACAGTATATTAAGGTAATTTGAAGTAAATGGTTTTTGTGTGGTTATGTCACCAATTGGATGGATACATGATTAGTTTAGTTGTTTAATTTCATTTATAATTTTAGGGTCTTGAATTTTGAATTATGTAAAATGCATGTTACAAGGTCAAACTTTAAAGTCAAAATATGTTCCAATATATCTAGCTTCTATTCCTGTCACTTCCACTTGATTTCACCTGTTCAGTTTATATGCACATTTAAAAAAAATAATGTTCATCTTATTTTCATATTATTTAGTATTGTTCTAATGTTTTATAATGGCCTGAGTCCCACACTTTTTCTTAGTAAAAAAAGGTTCACTTCTATGAATAATATTGAAATTAGATAGTAACCATGTCTTCCCCTCTACTATTTCCTCCTCATCTCATTTCACATAATATGCTTGTAATTATAGTTAAATCACTGAATTAATCCTAGTTTTGTATACTCTCACCTTTTTGTCCCATTTTTTCAAATTATGTTATCAGAGCATATATTCTATACTTTTATTCATCACTTATCTTAGTTCTGTGGTAAATTACATGTATATAATTAATCATCACAAGTCCATAAGCCAGTATCTCTTTAGCCTTGGAAATCTTCCTAAATGAAGCTCATACTCAGAAATAGATTAACAAAACATTCCTAGGGTTCTTTCATATTGAGCAGTATGTCTTCAGTTTTATACTTAAAAGTCTCTTAATTGGATATAAATACTTTTGCTTACTCTTTCTTTCTTTGGGTAACTTAAACACCTTATTCCAATGTCTTTGGAATAAAGAGTTGCTGTTAAAAAACAAAACAAAACAAAACAAAACCCAAAAAACCTCTACTAATAATCTGTTTATTCTTTCATTACCCTTGACTTGCTGTTTTTGGCTGGTAGTTTTTTTTCTTTTTTTCTTTTTTTTTTACATTAAAGTTCAATAATTTTACTAAAATGTTCTCAGTTTTGGTGATCTAGATTTGATTTTTTTCAGGTACACCATTTGTTCTTTCAATATATAGGTTAAAGTTCCTTTTTTCTTTAGTAAAGTGTTCTTTAATCATAGTTTTTATACTTATTCTGTTCCATTAACTTGTTGCACTGCTTAAGAAACTCCAATTATATGTATATTTTATCTTCTTTGCCTATGTTCTCTACCACTTTCTCTGAAGTTTTTTTTTTTTTTTTAAAGATTTTTATTTATTTATTCATGAGAGACAGAGAGAGAGAGAGAGGCAGAGGGAGAAGCAGGCTCCCAAGGAGCAGGGAGCCCGATGTGGGACCTGATCCCAGGACCCCGGGATCGTGACCTGAGCCGAAGGCAGACGCTTAACCATCTGAGCCACCCAGGCACCCTCTCTGAAGTTTTTTTATCTCATTTTTTATTGCTTTTAAATTTTGAAAAATTTCATCCTTCCCATTTACTTTTCCTAAGGAACTCCCCATTTAATTTATTTGCTCTTTTACTTAATTTTGTTCACACTTCATTTCTGAAATAACTCTTTAACTTTAAAATATTATTTTCCTCAGTTTCATAACCTCTTTCCAAATATTTTACATATTTGCTTCAATTTTCTTATGGTGATTTCTGTGATTCTTTCATAGGCTTTTCCATTTTCTCAATTTCTTTTGGTCTATTTTGAAATACATTATTATTATTATTTTTAATTTCTTGGACATTTCTTTCTAGTGTGCTTTTCTTTTGTGTAGAGATGCAGTTTCTTACCTTATAATAATATTGTGTAAGATTTGACTGTAATTATTTTCTAGTTTCAGGAGTAAGGGTGGATCAGCATCATGTTTTAGCTTTGTTTCTCTAGAAATCCCTCTCTTTTTTTTTGTTTTTGTGAAGTGATCAAAATATGGCCTAACAGTTCTGAGACATTTTTCCATTTTATCTATTTTTATGCTGACACCACTCATGCCAAAACTTCAATGGTTAGAACACATCTACTTACCTATTATAGTTCATGGAGATACCTTTTTGTTTTTTAGTAAACATTGTATTGTTTTTGTTTCATTTTGCTTATTTTATTTTGTAAGTTTTATGGGGAGATTTGAAGAAGTCGAAAAACGTAACTGCTCCTTCTACCATCTTTTTCTTAGTATCCTATAACACACAGATTATCAGTGTATATCAGTCATTCTTAAAGCATTATTTTTTATTGTGTGTTTCAAGGAACATTAGTGTATTGAAAATTTAAATGTTTATATAAAAATCGTGAGGTTTGTTGTTAAGTATAAATTTAAAGTCATGGAATAAGCACAATTGAATCAATGCCTTTACTATATGACTTATCAGAATCTTCAATATGCTAATGTGTCATGTGGATCTTCAATGGGGGAATGTGTTTTGCTCCATTACCCAAAATTACTTAAACTTGGGACTCATTTTTTCTCATGCATCATTAGTTCTGCATGAGTAAATGGAGCCTTAAAGCAATTTTTTCAGCAATTCCAACTGTGCTTGGCCCTCTTTAGCTCACAACCAAAAGATAGTTTGTCGGACTGCTGATGCTCTGTTAGTGAAACGTTTCATGGTGATCATAGTTTCAGTGTTTATCGGCTGGCCTCATAGACTTTATGATTAATCACTTTTGTCTCGCAACTTTTTGCTTGTTAGGATTACTATAGATCCTACCTTAAAAAGATGAGATGTTGAAATTATATTTTCATAAATAATATTTTTAAGCATGGTAAATTATGTTTCTTGCCTTTGAGAGTGAGTGAATCATTAGCAGACACCATTTTCCTATTAAATCATAAGTTTTATGGGAGAAACTATAGTATTGCATGTGGTTTAAAATACAGCAAAACACAATCGTGGTAAAAGTGGAAGTTTCTTTTTAGTTTTAGATGAGCATTGATTTGATATTGTTTATTACCAATACATGGCAGAACAATGCTAGTTTGCAGAATTTATGCTTAAATGTATAATTATTTCAACACAACATTTTTTTGTGGGGGCCAAGTAAGATCTTTTTTTTAAGGGGTTAAAATAATAGGATTTTGTAAAAAAAAAAAAAAAAAAAAAGTGGTTCTGTTAGCTAGCAATGCAGTAATTTCTTCTTCCCTACATTCTTTCCTCCCTTTTTCCCTCTTCCTTCTTTGTGTTCCTTTCTTTTTTTTTTTTAAGATTTTATTTATTTGATAGAGAGCATGAGGGAAAGAGAGAGCACAAGCGAGAGAGAGCACCAATGAGAGAGAGCATGAATGGAGGGGGGCAGAGGGAAAGGGAGGAAAAGACTTCCAGCTGGGCAGGGAGCTTGACATGGGGCTCGATCCCAGGACCCTGGGATCATGACCCGAGCTGAAGGCAGCCACGTAACTGACCGAGCCACCCAGGCACCCCCTCTTTGTGTTCCTTTCTCCAACTAAGTATCTCCAATGAGAAGTACATACAGTATGTTGTCAGAGAAGGCATTAGAATAAGGCTGCCTGGGTTCTAATGAAAACTCTCTCATTTATTAACTGTGTGATTTAGGGAAATTTTCTTAATCTCTCTGTGCCTCAATTTTCTTAACTGAAAATAGAGCTCAAATAACATCTACCTCATTCACTTTTTGTTTGCATTTAGTACAATGTTCTGCACATAATCCTCAGGAAGACTGGAGAGGAGTATATGAAAAATAAGAGCATCCTTAAACATTCATTGATTTATTCATTAGTTCAGCCAGGCATTTATTAATTCATCCAAACACAGAAATTCATAGAGCACCCCTATGTACAAAGCACATTACTAACAACTTGGAATAAAATGCTAAACAAGACAGACATGTTTTATTCTAGGTGCTTAGCAATGTGATTTGCACATAGGGATGCTCTTCCTGAGGAATATGTGAAGACTACATTTAAATGACTCCAGCCTTTACAAATCCTTTATGAAAAATCCCTCCAAATAGTGATAAATAAAATAAAGTAGATACCATTGCTGAATTATTTGCTATATGCCAGTTTTACTAAGGTTTTCAATTGAATTATATCAGTAAGATTTGGGGTGGTAAGCAACAGAAAAGTACTCTGTTATGTTTAGTTAAAAAGAAAGAGTTACTTAGAAAAAACTTGTGGAAAATTCTCACAAAACTGAGAAAAGAGGGGCCTGGGTGGCTCAGTAGTTAAGTGTCTGCCTTCGGCTCAGGTCATGATCCCAGGGTCCTGGGATTGAGCCCCACATCGGGCTCCCTGCTCAGCGGGAAGCCTGCTTCTCCCTTTCCCACTCCCCCTGCTTGTGTTCCCTCTCTCGCTGTGTCTCTCTCTGTCAAATAAATAAAAAAAACAAAAAAACAAAAAACTGAGAAAAGATTTAGAGACTAGGTCTGAGAAAATAAGAATGGATATTTAGAGGCTTAGGCAACAGGAATCAGAGTCAAGATTATGTCATGGTTCTTGTGCTCAACATATATCTAATGTGCTCATAATACCTATAAAACAAAATGGCTAGTGTTTTTGAGGTACCTATGAATAGTGGTTGTATTTCCCTTTCCTCTTGCAATTTTGTTTAAAGAAATGGGTGACTTTAAAAAATGTTTAATGAAAAGTAGAGTTGTTTGTTATTTTAATTTTTTGAACATATCTGTTACAACAAATTTATATTTGTTATTCTACTTGATACTATGCGGGAGATCGATATTAATGAAATAATGTGTTCCTTAAGCAATTAAAAATCAGAACTGGAATTCAAACTTTATGAAGGTAGTACCACTTAAAGATATTTTAAGCATTAAGCAACATAGTTGTTTTGCCTTAAAGTGATTCTTGAAATGTCCTTAAGAGACAATCATGGCTCTTTTAAACTCTTGGAATAATTAAGACTTCTGTGTAAAGATCAGAAAGGAGGGCACATATATCTATTATATGAGGCAAGAATCCAGCATCCCAATGAAGATCAATGGTCACTTGTCATCTCAGGCTGTTTTAGGACTTCACTGTAGAGATGTCTACTATAGTTTGTCTTTCTGTAATCATTAACTGTTACTCATCCTAAGGCAATGAAAACAGAATGGCTCAATTTTCAAAGCTTCAGTTGAGTAATAAGAGATAATAATAACAAAAAGTGTAACAGTCAAGTCTGGCACCATGATACAGAAAACACTGAGCAATCATCAGCCTCAAGGGACACTGACTGACTCTCACAAATCTCCAGTGACAAAGAGTTTTATGGAAGTTTGCGTCATTTAGTTCTAAAAGCAAAGGCACCTTCGAGGCAAAATGGCTCTTACCACTCCCTGAAAAGTCTCAATTTTGGACTTCATCTATTTGATATAATTGTTTGGGGTTTTTAAGATTTAGAGTGAACTATGGAACTCTTGTTTTTCTTGGTCTGGAAAATTGACTAAATAGACATCTTGTTCAGGTGCGAGTAATGAAGAGAGATTGGATTTTTTCATGAGATAGACTGACTTCTGAAGAAAAGTAATGGTGTTATTCCCTGAGATGGAAGTGGTTGATATGTTCTTATCAGTGAAAGAATTGAAGTAAATTCCAAAGGACCAGTTCTTCTCGATGATTTCTATCATAATGAACTTGAAAGTTGAGCCTCTGATAGTACATTTTGCTTTTAAGAGATTTTTTTAAATGGAAAGTTGTTAGAGATTTTTTTCATTTCTTATATAATTTTAATATTAAAATATTTTATTCTTTATCTAAAAACTAAAGGATCTATAGATATAGAATATGTGTATGGTGAAAAAACCTGTAATTGTGTAATTCAGAAATAAAAAGTTGCATTTTGGGGTATCTCTAACTTTTTTCTCTGCATATTTATTCAATTTTAGAAAAATAAGATAATACTCTACTGTCAACTACTTAATATATTATTGATAATTTCTTTATCTACATGGATATCAATACAATAATTTTTAATGACTGATTTTTATTCCCTAGTAAAATTATATCATAGTTTATGTGATCAAGTCTTTATTGATGGTATTTGGATTGTCTCTGTTTTTTCAGTATTGCTGATAATAGCTCTTTTAGGTTCTCTGAAAATAAATCTTTTCAAAATTTTCTGAGATTTCTCTTAGAGTAAATTCATAGATGTGGGATTTGGGTATTTTGACTGTAGACAATACTGACAAATGAGCCTAACAAATGGTGTTATGCTAATTTTATTCCCTCTTAATTTGATGGATATGAGATGCTTTACGTATTATAGTTATTATTTTAATCTCTAAAATATTAATTTTAATTTCTAATACAAAATATGAAAATATTTTAGTAAATATTTGCATTTTTGCATTTATGAATTGGCTATTTGTTTCCTTTGCTCATTTTTCTACTGAGATACTCATCTTTTCCTTATTGATTTATGAAAGTTTTTAATTTATAGATATCATCATTTATTCAATTTTAGTTCATAAATATTTTCTTTGTGTCCCAATTTGTCCTACCATCACCATCTTTATAATCTGTTCTTCTGCTGTGAAAACATCCCTTGGGATATGCCCACACTGTTGTTACTACCAATTAAAAGAAAAACTACACACAAAGAAGCAACAAAGCATTTTAATCCTAATTCTTTCTCCTGATACAACTATATTTCCAACAAAATTCCTGAAAAGAATTTTCTAGAATTGTGCTTTTCTTTCCTCTTGTTCTATCTTAAATCCTCACCACTCCATCAAATCTTCTTTCACATTTTTTTAAAGACCTATTTGCTACTTCTAAATAGCAAATTCTCAGTTCTTGCCTTCCTTGAACCAATGGCAGCCTTTGACATATATTCAATCCCACTCTTCCTCTTAGAATGCTTTATTTACTTCTCTTCCTTTGACTCTTCTTCACTCCTGGACCCTTTTTCTTATCTTCTCTTCACCTTTTTAAATTTAGAGTGCTTCAGGTTTCAATCCTTGGCCTTCTCCTCTCTCTCTACTCACTCACAGTGATTTTAGCTCCTCTCTTGGCTTTAACCGCCTATACCCTGAAGACTTGCAAATTTGTATATTCATTGATCCTAAAATCACTCCTGAAATTCATGCCTACATTCGCTGCCTAGTAGACCTTTCCATTTGGATATTTCATAGGTATCTCAAATTTAACAGATTCAATACTGAATTCCTCATGTTTCTTCACAAAACCTTTTCTCATACAGACTTCCCACCTCAGGAAATGACAACTTGTATTTCCAGTTCCTCAGGCTAGCAGCCTTGCACTTATCCTTGACACTTCCATTTTTCACACTCTGTATGTAACTCATCAGCAAATCCTATGGGCACAATCAGCAAAGTATACACAGAATCTGATTATGTATCAGAATTTCCACCACAACCTCCTAATCAGTACCACCATCTCTTGCCTGGATTATTGCTGTAGACTTCTATTTATTTTCCCAGTTTCTGCCTGATTTGTCTATAGTCTATTATGCACACAGCCAAAATGATCTTCTCATAATAGAAGTATATTTCCTGTTCTGTGAACTGTTTTGATAGGCTGATAGACCCTTTTGAAAAATTCTTTTATTTCAATTAAATTTAATTAACATATAGTGTATTATTAGTTTCAGAGGTAGAATTTTTTATTCATCGGCCACATATCACCCTAGTGCTTATTACCTCAAATGCTGCCCTTAATGCCCATCACCCAGTTACCCCATCCCCTTGCCCACCTCCCTTCCAGCAACCCTCAGTTTGTTTCCTATAGTTAAGAGTCTCTTATGGTTTGTCTCCCTCTCTGTTTTCATCTTATTTTATTTTTCCTTCCCTTCCCTTATGTTCATTTGTTTCTTAAATTCCACATATGAGTGAAATATGATATTTGTCTTTCTCTGACTGACTTATTTCGCTTAGCATAATACCCTCTAGTTCCATCCATGTCTTGCAAATGGCAAGATTCATTCTTTTTGAAGGCTGAGTAATATTCCATTACACACACACACACACACACACACACACACACACACGTATATATACATCTTCTTTATTCATTCATCCGTTGATGGACATCTGGGTTCTTTCCATATTTTGGCTATTGTGGACATTGCTGTTATAAATATTGAGGTACATGTGCCCCATTGAATCACTATGTTGTATCCTTTGGATAAATGCCTAGTAGTGCAATTGCTGGGTCATAGGGTAGCTCTATTTTTAACTTTTTGAGGAACCTCCATACTGTTTTCCAGAGTGGCTGCACCACTTTGCTTTCCCACCAACAATGTAAGAGAGTTCCCCTTTCTCCACATTCTCACCAACACCTGTTGTTCCCTGAGTTGTTAATTTTAGCCATTCTGACAAGTGTGAGGTGTTATCTCATTGTAGTTTTTTTTGAAGATTTTATTTATTTATTTGAGAGAGTGGGCAAGTGAGAGACAGATAGACAGAGAGAGAACATGAGCAGGGGGAGAGGGAGAAGCAGACTCCCCGCTGAACAGAGAGCCGGATGCGGGGCTCAATCCCAGGATGCTGGCTCGATCCTAGGATGCTGGGATCATGACCTGAGCTGAAGGCAGATACTTAACAAACTGAGCCACCCAGATGCCCCCTCATTGTGGTTTTGATTTGTATTTCCCTGATGCCAAGTGATGTTGAGCATTTTTTCATGTGTCTGTTGGCCATTTGGATGTCTTCTTTGGAGAAATATCTGTTCTTGTCTTCTGCCCATTTCTTGACTGCATTTTTTGTTGTTTGGGTTTTGAGTTTGATAAGTTCTTTATAGATTTTGTATACTAACCCTTTATTTTATAAGACATTCGCAAATATCTTCTCCCATTCTATCAGTTGCCTTTTAGTTTTGTCAACTGTTTCCTTTGCTGTGCAAAAGCTTTTTTTTTTTTTAATTATGTTATGTTAATCACCATACATTACGTCATTAGTTTTTGATGTAGTGTTCCATGATTCATTGTTTGTGCATAACACCCAGTGCTCCATGCAGAGTGTGCCCTCTTTAATACCCATCACCAAGCTAACCCATCCCCCCATCCCCCTCCCCTCTAGAACCCTCAATTTGTTTCTCAGAGTCCATAGTCTCTCATGGTTCATCTCCCCCTCCGATTCCCCCCCTTCATTTTTCCCTTCCTTCTATGTTCTTCTTCTTTTTTTTTTTTTTAACATATATTGTATTATTTGTTTCAGAGGTACAGGTCTGTGATTCAACAGTCTTACACAATTCACAGTGCTCACCATAGCACATACCCTCCCCAGTGTCTATCACCCCGCCACCCTATCCCTCCCACCCCCGACCACTCCAGCAACCCTCATTTTGTTTCCTGAGATTAAGAATTCCTCATATCAGTGAGATCATATGATACATGTCTTTCTCTGATTGACTTATTTTGCTCAGCATAACACCCTCCAGTTCCAACCACGTCATTGCAAATGGCAAGATTTCATTCCTTTTGATGGATGCATAATATTCCATTGTATATATGTACTATATATATATACCACATCTTCTTTATCCATTCACCTGTCGATGGACATCTTGGCTCTTTCCATAGTTTGGCTATTGTGGACATTGCTGCTATAAACATCGGGGTGCATGTACCCCTTCAGATCCCTACATTTGTATCTTTGGGGTAAATATCCAGTAGTGTGCAAAAGCCTTTTATCTTGATGAAGTCCCAATAGTTCATTTTTGCTTTTGTTTCTCTTGCCTTTGAAGACATGTCTAGGAAGAAGTTGCTGCAGCCGAGGTCAAAGACGTTGCTGCCTGTGTTCTCCTCTAGAATTTTGATGGATTCCTGTCTCACATTTAGGTCTTTCATTCATTTTGAGTTTATTTTTGTATATGGTGTAAGACCACTGTCCAGCTTCATTCTTCTGCATGTGGCTGTCCAATTTTCCCAATACCATTTGTTGAAGAGACTGTCTCTTATCCATTGAATATTCTTTCCTACTTTGTCAAAGATTAGTTGACCATAGAGTTGAGGGTCTATTTCTGGGTTCTTTATTCTGTTCCATTGATCTATGTGTATGTTTTTGGGCCAGTACAATCCTGTGTTGATGATTACAGCTTTGTAATAGAGCTTGAAGTCCAGAATTGTGATGCCACCAGCTTTCCTTTTCTTTTTTAACGTTCCTTTGGCTATTCAGGGTCTTTTCTGATTCCATAGCAATTTTAGGATTGTTTGTTCCAGCTCTGTGAAAAATGTTGATGGTGGGGTGCCTGGGTGGCTCAGTCGCTTGAGCGGCTGCCTTCGGCTCGGGTCATGATCCCAGGGTCCTGGGATCGAGCCGTGCATTGGGCTCTCTGCTCAGCGGAGAGCCTCCTTCTCCCTCTCCCTCTGCCTGCCTCTCTGCCTACTTGTGCTCTCTCTCTATCTCTCTGTCAAATAAATAAATAAAATCTTAAAAAAAATGTTGATGGTATTTTGATAGGGATTGCTTTGAATTTGTAGATTGCTTCAGGTAGTATAGATATTTTAACACTATTTGTTCTTCCAATCCATGAGCATGGAATAATTTTCCATTTCTTTGTGTCTTCCAAATGTCTTTCATAAGTGTTCTATAGTTTTTAGAGTATAGATCCTTTACCTCTTTGATTAGGCTTATTCCTAGTTATCTAATGGTTTTTGGTGCAATTGTAAATGGGATTGATTCCTTCATTTCTCTTTCTTCTGCCTCCTTGGTAGTGTATAGAAACGCAACTGACTTCTGTGCATTGGTTTTATATCCTGTGACTTTGCTGAATTCCTGTATCAGCTCCAGCAATTTTTGGGTGGAATCTTTTGGGTTTTCTACATAAAGTATCGTGTCATCTGCGAAGAGTGAAAGTTTGACTTCTTCTTTGCCAGTTTGGATGCTGATAGGCCCTTTTTTATTTCTATATTATAATTTATTACATATTTATAGAAGTTGTTTATATATTGTTTACTTATCTTTTTTCAGTCACTTAATTTCTTCTAGGTTTTTTGTCTTTATGATTTTTTTATTAAATAGAATATTTAGATTTTGATATGTTTAAATCTATTACTTTTATTGACTTCTGCTTTGAGAGACTTGTCTAAGAAATACTTCTTCATAGAGGTCATATATTATTTTATATTTTCTTCTGATAGTTATAAAGTTTAATTTTTAATTGGAGTTACTATTAGAACAAGATCTGTAATTTAATTTTTGGAAATTTTTTGAGATAGGATCTCATCACTATATCAAAAGTTAGTTATTACCACATCAGATACTAAGTGGTTTACTTTTTTTTGCTAGTTTCTTATACAGTTTCCATATCTGTATGTTTATATGCACTCTGCTGTTCCTTTGATCTGTTTGTCTGTCTTTGAGCTAATTTAAGACTTTTACAGTTAATTAATACATTTTAGACCAAATACCCTCTCATTATATTTTTCAGATTTAGCTTAGCTATTTTGAAATTTACTGTGTGTAGGAGTCAATTTGGGAAATGACATGATAAATGATACTGAAATTTTGTTCCATTGAATTTGTATATTAACTTGAGGTTTAGTCAACATTAATGATACCATGTCTTCTCATTTATTCAAATCTTCTTTGCTATAGTATTTGATAATCTGTAATGATTTTGCACATCATATGTTAAATTTATTTTTATGTATTCCATAGTTTTTTTATTCCTTTGTAAATTGAACCAGTTCTAGTTTTTAAAATTATATTCTAAATTATATTATTCTAAATTTAAAATAATATTGTATTGGCTATAGCTGGTACAATAACCATTGATTTTTATGTATTCTTTATTGAAGTATAATAAACATAAATAAAATGCCCAAATTATAAGCATGATGAATTTCCACAAAGTGAACACCCCAGCACCCAAATCAAGGAATAGGTCAATTCAAGAACCTCCAAAGTCCTTTTCTGTCTTCTCCAAATTACCATCCTCACCACTTCCAAAAATAACTACTATGTTAATTCCTGACCTGTAGATTAGTTTTGCCTGATTTTGAACTTTATATAGATGGAATCATACAATGTATATTCTTTGTGTCTGCTTCTTTTGTTCAATAATAGTGTAGGCAAATATTACAGCCACCACTGGTGTGTCTATTTTTGACCTTCCCGTTCCGCTCCTTTTGTCTATTTATACATTTTTGTGCCAATCCCATGCTTTCTTATTTTTTCTATGTTTATAATAAGTCTTAAGATCAGATAGGGTAAGTTTTGAACTTTTTTATTCATCATTGTCATGACTATTCTAGATACTTTGTATTTTAATATAAATTTTAATACTAATGGATAAATATCCAAAAAGAATGAGTTGGGCTTTCATTGGAATTAGATTAAACTTATATGTCAAATTGAGTACAAATGAAATCTCTAAATTTCTGAATTTTCCTATTTGGGAGCATAGAGCTACTCTCTGTCTTGTTTAATTGCTCTCATTAATGTTTTGTTATTTTCATTACAGAGATCTTGGGCATCTTTTGTTAGATTTATTCTTAGGTATTTGGTGTTTTTGATCCTATTGTAAATGCTATTTCTTTTTTTCTAAAGTATAAAGATACAACTCTTATGTATTGACATTATTATTATATTATTATAGATGTGAGGTGCTTTTGTTTGCAAAGATTTTATAAAATATCAAGTCCAATATATTTGGTTTTTGAAAAACTGTGTCTAAAATAAGCCTCAGAATTTCTGTATCCTAAAAACTTGAGAAAGTGCCTGTCACATCATAAGTAAACTGTAAATGATTGTTGAATGAACAATAAATCTCTTTACAATGATTATATGTAACATCATTGATTAAATGTTTCTTGAAAATAAATCCTGGAGGCTTAAGGCAACCATTTTATATAACATCAGTGAAATAAGTGTTATTAAATGTTTATATATTACCCATTTTCCCCTTTTTCTTTACTAACTATGTGCTGACTTTGTTTGAAGAAGCTGTGTGCCTAGACTTAAGTGTTGGATGATGGTTCCCTTATAGCTAGAAAGAACTTCTGGACAATGACACCTAAGGTGTAACCTGGTATCTTATTGAAAGGAATCAGACATGTCTAGATCTTCCCTTCCCCTTCCACTATTCTCAGACCTTGGACTTTGTGTTCTGATCTATAGAAATCATTGCAATAATAAGTCAATACATGTGAGGTGAGATGCTAACATGCTTTTGGTGGATCAGGAAGGTAGAAATAAATGGGGCTAATGTGTCATCACTGAGCAGCCAAAGGAATGCCAGAAATTGTCCCTGAATTTCTTCATTTGTGAAAAAAAGAAACCAACTTTGTTCAACTTACTGCTATTCAGTTATCCTTTATTCGAGGAGGAATGCATTTCTAACTGATATGCTTAGTTTGTCTCATATTTAGATAGAGATCAAAACAGCATGGACCACATATAGCACTTACAGATAAGTTGACCTATGATCCTCATAGAATCCTGAGGCAGCTCAAGAAAATAATATGGTAAAACCAAGTTTAATGAGAATAAATGTTGAATGATGTAACATTATATTTTATATTGCAAAGGTAGGACTTCTCATTTTTAAAGATTTATCTAACACTCTACAACTTATTCTCTATGGCTAAATTTGAGCTTTCTTCCTTAGCCTTCCCTAGTTATCAAATCTAATCTTTAAAAAAATTTCTATAGCAGTTATTAAGTGTAGCACTGTTTGGGCTAGCATCATCACCTATGGTTTTCTTTTCTATGTGTTTAACCTCTTCTACAGGTACAGATATAATGGAGTACTCAAGTGCTACCTCTTTCTTCTCTTGTTCTTGTGGCAGGAATTCCAAAATGATCTTGGCAACATTTCCCTCTAACCCTAGAGATAGCCTTAAGCTCCTCTTCAACACAGATATCCAGGTGGTTACTACTAATTTATCAGAGTTGGAATGCTAGACATGACTTAATATCCATGACTGAGCTAAAATATAAGCTCACTGAGATATAGATTTTATCAGTTTTATCTTAGTTTCTCAGATGCAGGGTTTTTTTTTGCATATATTCAATTTTTGTTAATAGATCAGCAATCTCACATTGCAAGGTCATCCCACTTAACATACACATGTTTTTGTAAAGTCATGTATGTATCACAATGACTAACAGTGTAGAAATAGGACTGAAGATATGAATAAAGTTTATTTTATAATTGAATAATCCTGCAAAAAGCATACTTTCTTGGGTCCTTGACCATTCCCTTTTTACTTAGAAATGTTTTGTTCAACTAGCAATGTTACAGTTCCTTCATCTATTAAATTAGCACATCAAAATCTTTTGTTGAAATGAATCAACTCACAATGAACAATAGATTTGGATGAGAGTTGGATGCTATGTGAGTGAAGAAAAAATTGTTCTGTTGCTAATCCATTGTTAAGTCTGAAGTCAGACCAAGAAGGTAGCTTTGTTTTGGTATAAAGAGCATTACACTAGAAATCAGAAAAAGTAGATTTGTGGTAAAATGATTTTCATTTTACAAAAGCATAAATCAAAGCTTAAAAATAGTCTGAGACCTTAAAATATATAATTTATGCTAGATCTGGAATATTATTCTCTGTCTCAAAGGTAAGTGTTATTTCTCTAGTTCATTACATATGTAATATAATTATATACATATACATATAAATACTAAGTATTTAGCCCAACTACATTCTTTGTAATTTCCTATACACTTTCTGTCCTTCTCACTTTTATGTCTTTATACAAACTTTGTCTTCAACCTGGAGTGCCTTAACCTGTCCAAATCATGTCATCCTTCACATGGCAATATACTTGCAGCTTTTCTAGAAGACTTTATGTAGGCCCTCAGCAAAATGATCCTATTGCCTGTGTTTCAATGTCATTTCCTTAATATCATTATTTTGGTACACATTTGTACATTTTTTCTATAGTAGCTCATATTATTTGTATATATCTTAATTTTTTAAACTAGATTGCAAATCAATAAGCACTCAATTGCGATCCCATTCTTTTATGTATACCCTATCAAGCATTATGTCTCTTAGGTACTACTTGCTAAGTATGTCATTTGGTGTATTTATCAATTGCTAACAACCCCAAAAGGCAGCAACCTAAAATAATAAATATTTATTATCTCATAGTTTCTGTGACTCCGAAATCTAGGAGAGGCTTAGCTAAGTCATTTTGATTCAAAGTTTCAAAGATGTGGTTACCATTTTATCTGCAGACTTGATCCACTTCCAAATTCTCTCTCATCGTTATTGACAGGCCTCAGTTTTTTGCTGGGTGTTAGCCAAGGACTTCAATTCCTTGCTACAGTGGTCTTTTCTGGAATTTCTTGGCGTGCAATCTGGATTCTCTGAAAGCGAATGATCAGAGAAAGAGAGAGAGACTCTAAGATGGAAGCCACAGTCTTTTTATAATCAAATCTCAAAAGTGACATACTATCACTTCTGCCACATGCTATTGGTCACATTGACCAACTCTGGTACACTGTGGGCAGGGACAACACAAGATTTGAATTCCAGGAGGTACAGAGAATTTGGAATCATCCTAAAGGCTGCCTATTTCTCTTGAAAATTGTGATAGATTCAATTACAACTTGTTTTGGTCTCAGTGTACTTTCTAAAAAAAAACATTACCTGTAATTTATTTCTTTATTAAAAATATTTGTGTCATAATAAACCATTGGGTGAAATATGTAAATATTATTAACAAATAATTTAGGGAAAATACAGAATTTTTAGATTTTTTTCACATTTTCTCAATCCTGTGACAGGGCTCAATTAATGTTGGATGTGCACGCATACATGCGTGTGTGTGTGTGTGTCTGTGTGTGTATTATCATTATAATTTAAGACTTATTAAACAGTAACTATTATTCAGAAAGAGTTTTATCTTAGTTATACAAATTTTACTAAGTAGTCAAAATTTCAAACATAATTGTTAATAAATATTAAAGTTGATTATAAAGAGTAATGAGAATGGATTTATTGAATACTAAGTAAAACAAAAATCAATTTAATTGTTTACTCCTTGCTGACATTGTACATACTACTTTATGATTTCATATAGGAGATTATTTTTTAATTTCAAATTATTTTTAAACAATTCCATAATGTCCTTTATACATCAGTTAAGTACTTTTGTATTTAACGCAGGAAAAATACCTTAACTTTGGGGTCTTGCTCTGTGCATTAAATTACATTTGTAAATGCTTCACTGAACAGTATTTTTCAAATATAATCCACATATATAGTTTTTCGTAGTTATGACCCATCTGCTCAATACTGATAAGAAGTTCAATAAAGCAGGCTGTAAAAAATCAATGCTGTTAAATGTTTATTAATTATCTAACACATTGCTTAGCTTACTGAGCACATTTAATACCCCAATACATATTTCAAGGTATGTATGGAAATTTTGCACTTAGGTTTAAAGATACATTTTAAGCATCCTTTCAGCTTCTCTTAATCCAAATTTATAAGCATTGCGCTTATTCCATTTAATCTGATCTTTCATTGTGGATACAATTTCGCTAAAGGTAAGGCAGACAATTTCTATCTGGGGCAAAAAAAATCTTAAAACTACATTGTACATTAAAAACCACTGAAGCATAATGGGCTAAGCTGCACATGGACCAGATTTCAACATTTGCCAAAATTATCAGTAAATTTAAGACTCATTCTCATTTTCTCAGCCATTATTTTAAACTCCAGGAGCACTGGGAACTGATTTAATCAGTCAGTAAGACATAAAGCATTCAGGTCAAGTAGATCAGCTCAGAAATGTTTCCTGTTTCCTTTCATTCTCATCTCATGGAGGTCTTTTGTCACTAAGATTATCGGTGCGTGAGTTCTAAAATTATTTCTCCCCGCAAACTACACTAATATGTTTTAAAATGGTAAGAAAAGCCGTGACACTATTGAGGAAATAACAGTGGAAATGCAAAGGCTATAATGTCTGCCAACAGCCCTTTTTTTTTCTCCATTTTTACTTCATGATCCTTATTCCGTTTCTACCCCTGCCCCTGCATCTAACTTAATGTCTTAGCATCTAACATAATGCCTTAAATCTAGTATCATTTAAAAATGCATATTTTAAAAATATGTTGGCTTTGTTGAAATATATGTTCCCAATTCTGGTGTCAAGCTCATGAGGTGAGAAGCTAACATGTTTTGCGTTAGGAGTGTTTTGACCTTGCCATTGTCTCTTTCTGTTAATATACGGTCTAGTAATAAGTTTATAAGTTGTGACCTAAAATGACCTTATAAAAACTTAGTCACATAATGCTTTTCCAAATCCTAATGCCTAAAATTCTGTAATTAGGGATTTATGTCTTGGAGTCTTGAAGCCTGTGAGAAGTCTAGAAGTTTTGTTTGGACTATTTTGATGGCCTAACCACTGCTGGTTTCCTAGCCATTCTTCATATAGCTGTTAGGATGGACTTTCCGTTAATTTGCACATTTGATCATTTCTTTCCTAGTATAAGACTGGTGGCACTTCCATTCCCTAAAGGACAAAATAAAAACTCCATAACAGCATCCACATGGTCTTCATGTTTTTGCCACAACTTTTCTTCACAGGTTTGCCTCCATGAACCTTACATTCTCTTCCCATCCATCCATGTGACCTCCTCCATCATGTACCCTCTATTCCTTACCAGTCCACTAATGTACCCTCTAACTAGGTGCTCTATATTACACTCCCACGTGTAATATAGGATCTCCCCATTGAACTTCTCACTGTTCCCCATGATATCTCAAAACCTTTATGCCATATGCCTAGAGTATCCTCAACCCAACCTTTACTGTCTGATGCACTCCTACTCATTTAAAAAATCAAAATTCATCTCTTCTGTGAAGGTTTCCTGACATCTTCTGGATTTTCTATCCATCCCTAACCCTATACAGCCATTCCCCTCCCCCATTTTAACTCTTTGTTTTGGGATACTACGGTATATTATACATATCCATATTTCAGTGTCTTTCCATTTTTAAAATAATTGAATTATAGATTTTTTTCAACACGTTTAATATCCTGTTATGGCTAAGTTTAAAAAAGAACTTACTTAAAAATGTCTGCTGCAATAAATTATCCTGTATGTATTATTTGTTAAGTACTAACAGCTAGAAAAGGGATTTAGAAAAGCTAAGTCATTGAGAGACAACTTAGGAATCTTCTTAGAAAAATTTCCTTGAGTGGCAAAGGGGAAAAATAGTCATGTTTATTCCTAGCTTGAACAAATTAGACAATAAGAAAATAAGAATATTAAATTTAACCTACATAGTACAATCTTCAGGTGCCATGTTTTCAGGACTTGATCTAAATACCATAAATTCCGGCTTGTTGTCCGGAGGCTATTTTCCTTTGATTTTTACATTCTAATCTGCCTCTGCTGTGAGACAGTCTCACTGAACCTTTCCAACTCCAAAATGGGTCTTCTAGGGGCTTTGACTTTCAAGAGGCAGAGCAGTTTTCAGGCAAAACTGTGGTTGTACTTGCATAGTATCTCTGAGGTGTATGTGTGTGTGTGCACACACGAGCACACGCATGTGCACGTGCTGTAGATTTATTGATGTTATCTGATTATGTCTTCAATATCTTACAAATCAAGTGGACATTATCAAATTCATCCATTTTTTTTTAAAGATTTTATTTATTTATTTGACAGAGAGAGACACAGCGAGAGAGGGAACACAAGCAGGGGTAGTGGGAGAGGGAGAAGCAGGCTTTCCGCTGAGCAGAGAGCCCGACGCGGGGCTCCATCCCAGGACCCTGGGATCATGACCTGAGCCGAAGGCAGACGCTTAACGACTGAGCCACCCAGGCTCCCCTAAAATTCATCCATTTTTATCAGGGACTTTATTATCATGCTTCCTTTTGAATAGAAGAGTATTACTGTAGAATTAAAATTAATTGTCTTTTTAAAGTAGATAATTTTGGTAGGATAGAAGATAGAGCAATATAAAATATGTAAAACAAAGTAATAGAATTATCACTTGAAGAATATAAAAGATTATTTTCCATAAAATATTAATTTTGTTTATATTTTATTTATAATCAAGTGGACCACAAACAGTGTATTCTTTCTCCAGTATAATTACTACAAAGAAAACTTAAACTGCTAACAGGAGGCTAAATGCTTGGGGCAATGTACTGTTGATGAATGACTATGGGATAATGATAAATGAATCTCATTCTAAATTCTGTCAATGAAATAAATCACTAATGTCATCAATTTCATTAATATATTAACATTCCACTCAACCAATATACCTTTTACTTGTCTTTTCCAGGGAAGCCTTTTCATTTTAGTCATATTTATCTTGAGCTTTATGGAACTGGAGAAGTATTATTGATTATGATCACTCTACACAGGAAAGCCCTTTGGTAGGCATCTTTTGTTGGGAACTGGCCTTTGTATCCTGACTACATAGTCATCCTTGAGGTGATGAAAACATAATTTTTCTGCAAAATGGGCACAGTTCCTGGAAAGTATGTGCCACAAAGGAGAGTTAGTATTTCTTGATAGGGTGTTCAGAATGTAGACATGGAAAAGATCTGGCTTATGAAGAGGTGAAAATAGTCACACATAAGTTGGTACTAGATGAAAGCAAAATGGAGTATACTTTTTTGTTTGTTTGTTTTAAAAATGGAGTGGAGGTGGAAACTTCCTCTATATCCTCCACCCAAAACTTGGAAAATTTTAAAATGGATAATGCCCTGTTTAAGCACTTATTTTATGTAAATTTATATTATGCCAGATTATAGAGATTAAGGTAAATTCAAATGGAGAGTTTTAGGGTTGCTTAAAAAGAACTCCTATTGAAAGTTTCATAAGCAAAAGCATCGGTTTCCTATAAAACTGATAGCAATAAAAATGTTAAATAGTAAATAAAGTATCAAATAAAATAGTTATCTTAAGTTACCCTGAGGTAATGTTGATGATTTTTTTTTTTTTTAGGAAAAACTGCCATCTTTTTAATGGTAGTCATAAATTGACCTCCCTCCCCAGCGAATGACAGTAGAAAGCTAAGTAAAACACAGGCAGCCCATGAGCAGCCTGTTTTACACACTCTAGATAAAAATAAATGGGTTCCTACAATAGCAAAACATTTGTACAAAAGTGACAGCTGAGGGTTCAGCACATAGCCTGCCGGGGAGGCACAGGCAGCCCGTCCCTTCGGATCACGAGAGGGGGTTAGAAAAGGTAGGGGAGGTAGCAGGCAGACTCGCAGCACGAGCCAGCCCATCTGCAATCCCAGGACAGCAGAGTCCGGTGGGCTCACCAAGAGCCAGCGGGGGATGACGGCCTCCTGGCAGATTTCCAGACCCTGAGCACGTCCCAGCTCAGCCCTAGTAGCCCAGAAGTCTTTTGGCCTCTTCGCTCTGGGCCTGCAGGATCTCACTAGCATACTTCTGGAGGAGTTCCATCTTCCTCCACACAAGGGCCTCCTCGATCTCTTGCTGGGATGGCACTGGGACGTGGGTGATGAACTTCTGCTGCCAGTCCTCACCTACTTTCTCCTGGCTGCCTTCCTCGTCAGACTCCTCCTCGGTGACAGCATATATGTTGATCTCTTCCTCTTCTTCCTCCTCCTCCTCCTTTTCTCCTCTCGCCAGCGGGGCCTCTTGCTCGGCTTTCCACAGAAATACGAATAGAAATGGTGGGAAAACCATCCAACCCTGAATTTCTATTCGTATTTCTGTTCCAAAGGCACGATGACACCGTCATCTTCATCGAGGTAACCATAGTATTCAAAATCGTTTGCTTTCATGAGCTCAGCACGTGTCTTTCTTGGAGGACGAAGAGGTTCTTTTTCAAAAAGCTCTCTGACACCAGGCAAATCTTTTGCTGCTGCGAAGTACTTATCACCTCGTTCCTGGGACTTCTTTCCCTTCATGATCCAGCATTTTAGGGCCAACTTTTCCATAATCAGGACCGCCCAGCTCCTTTATCCGGACTTCCCAGTGTCCTTTCTCTCTTAGCAGTTTGTTAATTTCATCATTCAGGTTACGAATTCAGAATTCACCTAAACCAGCATTCTGAATTTGAGCCACTTTTTTAGAGATCTCTCCAATGATTTGTCGTCTCCACTTCTCAGCTTTGGGCAGCTCAGTACATTCTGAGGCAAGGAAGGGTCTTCGTTCCTTCACTTTTCCCTCTTCCAGTTGAGCTTGGAGAAATCTTGCTAAGGCCTTCATGGACTTTTCTGCATTTCGGGCCATGGTTGAGTGAGGGCACCTCCCTGGAGCCGGGAGGCTCCAGCCCCCGGAGCTTCACTGCCTCGGGCGAGGCTGACCCTGGTGGGAACAGAAATACTCTAGGTGACTGCACCACCGATTTTTCTCAATGTTGATAATTTTAAATCATAAACTTTTTCAACTTGGAAACACAATTTATTATAATACTTACTTAAAACTTTTTGAAGTTCATGTAGATAAACAAACCAGAGAATGTTCATATTTAGTACGTATTATTCACTAATTTTATGTATACGTGTGTGTATTCATTCAGTCATTGGAAAAATATTTATTCAGCACCTGTTATGTCCCAAGCACCATGATAGGCTGGGGATATAATGATGCACAAGAGAAAGTCTTTGCTTTTTACATTCTAGCAGAGATGATGGCAATTAACCAATAATCATATTCATATATACTTTATTTCACTAATTCAAAGACACTTTTAAAAATATTTTAATGTCTAAATGCAGATGTATCTTATAATAACTATTGACCAGGAAATGAAATCAATATAATTTTTATTGTCTGACAACATGGTGAGATTGAGAAAACACTACCAACAAAACTTGCATAATGAGGGTTAACTGCTGAGAAGAAAATCTTATAGACAGTAGTGTAGGACACCCTTATCAACACTCCTCATGTCACTACATATTGTATTGTGCTGAAAAACACAGATGTTGATAATAC
This sequence comes from Phoca vitulina, assembly GCF_004348235.1. NCBI lineage: Eukaryota > Metazoa > Chordata > Mammalia > Carnivora > Phocidae > Phoca > Phoca vitulina. The sequence goes on from NW_022589707.1 coordinate 56,435,391, forward strand.
TAAGTTGAAAATATAGCTAGAGAAATTGGATACTAAAATGAAGTTTTAGGTACATCATCACCAATTTCTTTCACTTGCATTTTCCTTCTATGAGTATGCAAGAGAGTGATACATGATTAAGATAAAGATCTAAATTAGTTTCAAAGATCTCTTTTGTTAAATATAAAATGGCAATTGTAGGCATTAAGAGAGGATTTTGTTAGTAAAATGGGTAGTACTTTTTCAATAGTGATTGTATTAGCTATTGATTTATAACAACATATTATCAAATTTCATACTTTTAAAAATAACAATATTTAACAGTCTCTGTAGGTCAGGAATTACAGAGTTGCTTTGCTGTGCAGCTTTGGCTTATCTTCTCTCACAAGATTGCAATCAAAATGTCAGCTGAGACTGCAGTCATCTGAAAGCTTGGTTGGAGCCAAACACTTTGGTTTCAAGGTGACTCACTCACAGAGCTGGGCAGTTAGTGTTGATTGTTAGAAGGAAGCCTCACTTCCTCAGTTGGCCTCTTACAGGCTTCATGAGTACCCATGGTTGCTAACTTCTCTCACAGCAGGCCACTCAAGAGACTTAGACTCATTGCCACTTCTGAACATTCTATTCATTAATAGTCATGTAGTCTGGCTCTCATTAAAGAGGACAGGAATCTGGCTTACCTTAGAAGGGAGGGGTGTTAGAGAATTTATGTACGTATTCTAAAGCCACAATGCGACGAACTAACGGTACTTCTTATACATGATATGTTACAGATTTATTGAAATATAATAAATGTTAAGAATAAATCAAGCTGGGGTGCCTGGGTGGCTCAGTTGTTAAGCCTCTGCATTTGGCTCAGGTCATGGTCCCAGGGTCCTGGGATCGAGCCCTGCATCGGGCTCCCTGCTCAGTGGGAAGCTTGCCTCTCCCTCTCCCACTCCCCCTGCTTGTGTTCCCTCTCTCGCTGTGTCTCTCTCTGTCAAATAAATAAATAAAATCTTAAAAAAAAAAAAAAGAATAAATCAAGCTGGGTAGGATAGGATGAGAGTAACAGGGTTCTGCTACTTTAGGAATGGTCTTTCTGAAGAGATGGATGAGAAACTGAACCAAGTATAAATCTCTAGTAAAAAAAAGTTCCTGACAGAGAAATGCTGGTACAAAGCCTGCAAGTTTCAGAGTACCTGGGTGCACTAACAATTAACAAGGAAGCTAGTAGAACTGCCTCATATATTTTCCTTTAGGGTATTTTATAAATGGTTTTAATTAACAAGTGACACTTTTACAGACAAGTATATACTTTTTATTAATATAGAGGAAAAAGTGTTAAGAATTGAGTGATGAATCTTTCATTAGTTTATTTGAGATTATTCTTTTATAGCATTTTCTATCTGAAAATGGTACTCAGAAGGACTTGTTATGCTTTCTCCTGCTCTTCTAGAAACAATTTTAAGAATAAACATTGGTGGGGTGCCTGGGTGGGTCAGATGGTTAAGCATTTGCCTTTGGCTCAGGTCGTGATCTCCAGGTCATGGGATTGAGTCCCATATGGGGCTCCCTGCTCAGTGAGGAGTCTGCTTCTCCCTTTGCCTCTCCCCCCTGCTCGTGCTCTCTCTCTCTCTCTCTGTGAATGAATAAATCTCTCTCTCAAATGAATAAATAAAATCTTTAAAAAAAAAAAAGAATAAACATTGGTTTTACACCACACAATTGTATGTTTTCCATAAGCAGTATTCTGTGTTTTGGAATAACTTCCTTGAGAACTGACTTTATTACTTCTGTATTCTAATTTCTAAATCTTTAAATGTATTTATCTGAACGTTATCTTCAAGCTCTCCTATTTTTATTCATCCAACTCAGTAATAAATAAGTAAAATCTTTACTCAATTTCAACTTCAGACCTGCCTGGGCAACAAAGAAAAATTATTCAGTCAGAATAATCACTTGGTATATAATTGGCTCTGCCACATTAGCAAACATAACAAGTGTTCCCTCAGCTCTCACTATAGAAGTGACTGAATCTGGTTTTGTAGTAAATGTCTAATGACTTATCTTTATAGTAAAGCAGCACTTTCACCAAAGGTGATTCCCTTCTCTCAAAATTTCTGAGTTTTTTTTTTAATTATCTTAATTTCTATCATGTTTTTTTTTCTCTCTTTCTCTCATATGTGGGTGGCTCAGTAGGCATCAAGATCCAAAGTGAAATTTTTAATTGCATGGGTGTGTTATCTATAGATACACATATTTATATATTCTGTTCCTTCTGCTTAATTAAACACTGATTTGTGATGACCATGATTAACAAAGTAGATCAGTGATTCTCGAAGTGTGATCCCCAAATGGCAGAAGTAACCGTTAGAAATGAAAATTCTTGGGTCCTAACCCAGAAGATCTAGGGGTGGAGCCCAGATCTATGTTTCAACAAATCGTCCAAATGACTCTAATGTTTGCTCAAGTTTGAGAACCACTGGGAGAGACAATATTAAGCTTTACTTATTGCTTCTTATATTAGTCCTACAAAAGATTTACAGAGGCTTATTAACACCATTAAAGCTTGTGGTTAATTATTTTCAAATGATAATCAATACATGTGAACAGCATATAATCAGATCTCCATAATAAAACCAAAAAAAAAAAAAAAGGAAAAAAAGAATTCTTTTTATTTGTGGTTTGACTCTCTTCACTCCACTCACTTCTTTAAAATGTTAACCATTATAGAAACTGAAAATGTTTCAGGTAAACCTAATGAGGGTTACTTCTGCACTGGAAGATTTGGGTGAAATGATAATTATTCGGTATGTCATTAAAGATATTTGAAATTCTAAAAAACACTGTCCGGGCAAAAAAAATTATATACACTTTTAATAAATTCTAACTTAGAATTCAACACTATTCTTTTCCAAAATTAAAAGAAAATTAGAGAAATGCGAAGATATGAATCTGCATATCCATTTTCTAACATATCCAGTGAAGTATTTGCAAAATTCTTAGCATTTATATCTCACTCAGAACAAGAAAATTCAGTAACCTACTAGAGTATGTAATGTATTGTTACTATAGGTTCTCAAATGGGAAGGATGTATGTGTGAATGGAGTGAAAGACTTTCAGGAAGAGTAAAATAAAGGTTCTCGTGGATTTAGTCAGGTTGGGAAAGGTAAACAATGTTACAAAAAAAAATAAATCTCTTTCAGGAAACATTAGAAACCCTTCTTCCATTATTCAGTCCTTTTTCAAAGAGATATATTGTGGCTTTGTAAATTTCCATCCCTTCTCTGCTTTTCCTACAAAGTTTTGTTGTTACATAAGTTAAATAGGTAAATATCACATACCCTTAGGGGAAAAATAAATAAATTGCTGCTATATTCAAATAAGCTTGTTTTTATTCAATGTGGAAAATAATAAGGGTTTTAATCACAAATGAGATAAAAACTTAGGGCACAATAATCAAATGGAGTAGATAACATGTGGGGTAGAGAAGGGATGGATGGCTAGAATCTGGAGGCTATAGAAAATATTGGAAAACATATTAGAGTGCATTTTTTTTTTTTTTTTTTACAATTCTAGGGGAAAAATTCAAATTCTTATTTTGTATACTTAAGCAGTTAAAATGATTTATCTTTCTGTTGAGGTTCTTATGTCTGGAGACATCTAAGTATAATACCATACTGTACAAAAAGTATAATTAAAAATTTCAAGTAACTTTAGATGTTTTAGATATATTACTACATTCCTATTCTTTTAAGTGGAATTGACTGATGCAAGAGCAATTTTTTGTTCCAAATAGACTAAAGTTGCTAGCATAGGTGAGTTCATAAAAAACACTTTTTTTTTTTATTGGAATCTAAAAATCTATGAGGATTGTATTAGCTCTAGAATGGAAACATGGACATTAGAGTAACTTACATTTGAGTAATTTGTGATATAGAGCTAAGTTCAGTTGCAGGGTGGTGTTAGACTAAGACATCTGACTAGAAGGGGAAACACCCTATTATGTCTACATGAAACATAGATGACATAGATTTTCCTACCTTCAGTTTAAGGCATCATAACATCTTTGTTAAGAAAAGAATTAGGCTGGGGACGCCTGGGTGGTTCAGTCTTTTAGGCGTCTGCCTTTGGCTCTGGTCATGATCCCAGAGTTCTGGGATCGAGTCCCACATCGGACTCGTTGCTCAGTGGGGAGCTTGCTTCTCCCTCTGCCTGCAGCTCCCCCTGCTTGTGCTCTCTCTCTGACAAATAAATAAACAAAATCTTAAAAAAAAAAAAAAAAGAAAAGAATTAGGCATACACAAATTAGGCATACACAATCACATACACAAAATTATCTCTAATTTTATAGCTTTACTTATATGAGAAATCATTTCTTCTACTCTGTCTTTGACATGTACCCATTAAACATTGAAATAATTGAAAGTAGATTTTATTTTGCATATCTTTGTTGGAATTTTAAAGGTAACATGTAATTAAAATTAGATCCATTAACTTTCAAATATTAGATATTTGAAAAATGTTTAGAACACTCTTTTTCTTATTTTTAAGACGAGGGAAACATTTGGGAATAATCGTTATTCCCAAAGAAAATGTACATGTTCTAAAACTTTGCAACTTCAAATGGTGAAGTTACCAAATGAATTGTCTTAACAAGATTATAAAACTTATACAAGAAATTAATTACATGGCGTGAAATTCAAAACTCAAAACTAGGCAGGGTATAAACTTTGGTAGCTGGCATTTTGCTGTGATTTCAGGAGAAAAAAATGGCTGAAGATCGACAAAACATTCATTTATGATTTTGGAAAGGGTCAATCTTTCTTTTACAAAAGAAATAAGCAAATCATATGTCATCATTGTTTGAATAAAGAAATATTTTGATGTTTTAGGCAAGAATAAAGATTACCTCAAGTTAGGGCACCTGGGTGGCTCAGTCGTTAAGCGTCTGCCTTCGGCTCAGGTCATGATCCCAGTGTCCTGGGATCGAGTCCCGCGTCGGGCTCACCGCGCAGCGGGAAGCCTGCTTCTCCCTCTCCCACTCCCCCTGCTTGTGTTCCTGCTCTCACTATCTCTCTCTCTCTGTCAAATAAATAAATAAAATCTTTAAAAAAAAATTAGCTCAAGTCCATTTGTCAGTATTTTCATTTGAGAAGTTTTCATTATGACAATCTCAACTTGTGATATTGAGAATATCTCTGTAACAACAAAAACAGCAATGACCTAGAAAGTCTGCAGAAGTAGAGAATTATATACATCTTAAGTTAGCTTGTTTTTTTTTTTTTTAAACAGAAATAAAAACGTCGAGGTGGCATTTTTGTGAGACTCTTCTGTTTTACAGGCATTAGGTATTTTCATTTTCTTTTGTTTTTATTTTATAAACAGTAGTAAGCTCAATATAAGTATGTGTGAGGTGCCTAACAAAAAAGCAGATTTAATCTCAGTTTACATTAATAGGTTATTGAATTAATATTGGGAAGTGGCTGAAGTGCAAAGACTCTGAAATCCAGTTGCACTATTTCTACTAGCCATGTGACCTTGGGCAAGTTATTTAACCTTCCTAAATCTCAGAAACTGGGATTAATAATATTACCTCATAAGTTTTTTGTATAGTAAAATGAAATACTGTTGCTTAAAACTTTTACAAACTTTGAATCAAAGTGAACTGTCTTAATTCCTAGACATAGTAAAATTATCATTATTGTTATTATGAAGGTGATAATAATTTGGGACTCTGTTCTATTCAGATTTCAACTGAAGGGGTTGTTCAACTCTGATCACACACACACACCCCACTTTACAAATATCAGTTAAGAGAACACATAAATTAATAAATTATGATCATATTTGAACACACATTTAAAGTCATTTTAAAATTTAAAATTTGTAACAGAATTATTCAAAGATATAATGAGATGTCTTAAGAGATAATTGTTTTATTTTCACAAAAATGTGTTCAATCATCACCTAGAAAAGCACTTGGCAAGCATGCTGTAGATATTCACAGGCATCTCATGAAATTACACTAAATGGTCTTTGGCTTTGCTTCCTAATTTGAGAGTGTACGATAATATGGCAGCTCTGACTGGAAAATAAGTGGATGACTTGTCTTTTACTTATCCCATTCCCCCTCCCCTTTACATCCCCTTCATAACAGTTGAGACAATGCACTGTTTTTGGCAACGACCAGTTTGGGAATGGAATGGGAATTAAGCATAAAGACATTGGTGATTGGTGCCATATCCTCACCCCTGCACCAATGGCTGTTGTTCATCTTCTTGTGTCACAACTGTGGACATTGGGTTAAGATGCTAGTTCAGAATGCTTATGTAAGAATAATGTGGCCAAAGTATGGGTAATGGTGATAATATAATGAAATAGAGCATCATGGATTATTCAGGGATAAACAACAGATTAATTTGTAGGATACTAACTTCGAGCATTTGTTTTGTTAATACCTGGCTGTGCAAATTTAGAAAAGTGGCTTCTGCTCTCTGGGTCTCAGTTTTCTTATGTGACATGGAAGGAATTGTCCTATATGGGGTCTAGGTTTCCTTAAATCTCTAATATTCTATGAGTCTACGATAAATTTATGAGGTCATACAAAACGTTATCATCTCAAAATTGTATTCTTAATTTCTATTTACTTAAAATAACTGGAAAATAAAAAAAATACTAAGTATCTGCATTAATTTTAACTTATACATGATTGGTTTAATGCCATGGTAATTTAGCTTTTATTTCAATGTAGGTTTTCAATGTGGTCAGTACTAATAAAGTTATTCCCAGGTATGTCTTCTATCTTTTTAATATTATGACTATAAACACAAAAATTTCATAAGCACTTGGATATTATGAAGTAAACCAGGTAACAGCAATTATAGTCATGTACAATAAAAGATAATAGGTATTCACCTGACAGTTTCTTTCTGTACATTCTTATTAATTTCACTCTTCTAGAAATAAAATAAAATATTCATGTATTGCAATGGAACTGTTTCTTATTTCTTTTATCTCCTTTAAATGTTCTTTTCTTTTTATACCTGTTAACTGTTTTTACCATCTTGACTTGCCAAACTGCTTTATATATATTTATTCTTTTTTCAGAAGCAATAAATGATTGTATGATTATTGTAGAAAATTAAGAAAATATACAACTCTAGAAATAAATGTTAAGGCCAGATTAATTGTAGTCTATTAAGAAGGACATGTATTTCTTTGGATTTCTTTCATTGGAGCATATTAGATCAGGGAAGTGACATAATATTATGTTAAATAATGTTAAATAAATTCACTCTGTCTGCTGTATGTGAAGTAGAATGTAGGGGCCAGGAGGAGAAGCAGACATCAGTTAGGAGGCTACTAAGAAGCATAAGAGAGAGAATAAAAGGCTTAAGTCAGGATGGTAACAGCCAAAGTGGAGAGAAATGGTTAAGTGGGAGATGTATTTTAAAGATAGAGGCAAGAGGATTTAATGGATGGAGGTAAGGTATAAAAACAAGAAAGAGGGGCACCTGGGTGGCTCAGTTGGTTAAGCGTCTGCCTTTGGCTCAGGTCACGATCCCAGGGTCCTGGGATACAGCCCTATATCGGGCTCCCTGCTCAGCGGGAATGGAAGCCTGCTTCTCCCTCTCTGCCATGCTCGTGCTCGATCTCTCCCTCTCTCTCTCTCAAATAAATAAATAAAATCTTAACAAAAAAAAAAGCAGGAAAGAAAGATGAAAACTATAAACCCGAACGAATGGATGGATGGTGGAGCTGTTTACCGAGATGCAGAATGCTAGGGAGGAGATAAACTGAACTTTGCCTTGGGCATGAAAAGTGTGAGATATCTAATAAGCATCTAAGTAAAGATGTTATTGTTAGGAGGGTAAACATTTGGAGTGCAGGGGACATGTTCAGGCTGGAGATAAATTTGAGTGGTCTTCCATGTATAGATATATTTAAAATCATGAAAAACATGAGATTACTAAAGAGTGAGTTTTGATAGAGAAATGTAGAGCTATGAAGGCTTAAGTCCTGATGCTCTTCAACATTTGGAGGGAAAGAATCCAACAAAGAACACAGAAGAAGCACATTGTAATGGAGAAGAACCGTAGGACTATGGTGTTCTGAGGCCAACTGAGATGGTTTTCAAGATGAGACTGCAGCTGTAGCAAAAAATGCTGAGAAGTTGTTATATTTTCCTATCTCAAACATGTTTTTAAAACAAACTTCTTAATGTTTGACATAATGCGTCATCATTTATGTACACCATAATTTATTTAACCAGTTCCATAAAACTGAGTACTAGTTTCTATTTATCGTTGTTGCTTTTGCAAATAACATTACAAAAGCCTACGTAATGTTTTTGACTGAAGAGATGAGTTCTTCAGTAGATAAAACACAGTGTAAATTTTGTTAGAAACACAAGCAAAAGGGGGAAGATCGAAAGCAGAAAAAGAACGATGACGCATGTCTTTATTCCTCTCAGGCAAATATCTAAGAGAAAAATTCTGCATATCATAGGCTTAAATTCATAAGAAACTGCCAAAAAAGATTTTCAACATAGCTGTACCATTTTACACTCTCATAGGACTGAACTCCTGCTCCAGTTGTTTCCCATACCTGCCTATGCTTGATGTTACTATTTTAAAATTTCAGTCATCCTAGTGGAATTGCAGTGGCATTTTATTGTTGTTTGATTTGCATTTGCAACTAATAATCCTTAGTAAATTCTCAGGTGTTTATTGGCCATTTAAAAATCTTCTGCAAATTGTTTTTTCCAGTTTTTTGCCCAATTTTAACTGGACGTTTGTCTTTTTATTGATGTATTAATGTTCTTTCTATACTCTGGATACAATTTCTATGTCAGATACAGGTATTGCAACTGTACTCTCCCAAGCTGTGGTTTAGGTATTGATTCTATTAATAGTATTTCTAATTTGCATAAGTTTTTTATTTTAATGAATTATAATTGATCAATTTTGAATTTTGTAATCGTATATCTTCTGTGTCCTAAGAAATTTTTTACCTACCAATGGTCATAAAGATATTTTTTCTTTCTAGTTTTCTGGGAGTTTTTAAAATTTTATTTTGAATGACTGCTGAATTTTATAAACATGTACACAAATTTTATTAAAATTTTCATTTAAAAATCTGTGGTGGTGGGAGGGATGGGGTGGCTGGGTGATAGACATTGGGGAGGGTATGTGCTATGGTGAGTGCTGTGAATTGTGTAAGACTGTTGAATGACAGACTTGTACCTCTGAAACAAATAATACATTATATGTTAAAAAAAAAAAAAAAGAAGATAGTAGGAAGGGAAAAACGAAGCGGGGGAAATCAGAAGGGGAGACGAACCATGAGAGACTATTGACTCTGAGAAACAAACTGGGGGTTCTAGAGGGGAGGGGGTGGGGGGATGGGTTAGCCTGGTGATGGGTATTAAAGAGGGCACGTATTGAATGGAGCACTGGGTATTATACGCAAACAATGAATCATGGAACACTACATCAAAAACTAATGATGTAATGTATGGTGATTAACATAACATAAAAAAAATCTGCACACATTGAAATGATTGTATCATTTTTATTTTTATTTTGTTAATTTAAGTTACATTGATGCTTCAATGTTCAATTTTGCATTTCTGGATTTGTTTTGTTAATACTTTGTTAAAGATTTTTGCATTCCTATAAATGACTATTATTGATGTAGAATTGTCTATTGTTGCAATGGTCTTGTCTGATTTTAGATTCAGAATTTGGTTGCCTTCATAAAATGAGTTGAGAAGTGTTTCTTCCTCTTCTGCTTTCTGAAAGAATTTGTCTAATATTGGTATATTTCTTTTTAAAATATTTGAGAGAGGGATGAGTGGGTGGCTCAGTCAGTTAAGCATCTGCATTCGGCTCAGGTCATGATCCTGGGGTCCTGGGATCAAGTCTCACGTTGGGCTCCTTGCTCTGCGGGAAGCCTGCTTCTCCCCCTGCCTGCCACTCCTGCTTGTGCACTCTCTCTCTCTCTCTGACAAATAAATAAATAAAATCTTTAAA